>NC_083724.1:106292617-106595647 GCF_028564815.1 Eubalaena glacialis | reverse complement strand
CTGGGCTAAGAACAGACGCCCTCAGGCGACCTACACGCAGAGGCGGGGCCGAATCCAAAGCTGAATCCCAGGAGCTGTGTGAACAAAGAAGAGAAAGGGAAATCTCTCCCAGCAGCCTCAGAAGCAGCGGATTAAACCTCCACAATCAACTTGATGTACCCTGCATCTGTGGAATACCTGAATAGACCATGAATCATCCCAAATTGAGGAGGTGGACTTTGGGAGCAAGATATATGATTTTTTCCCCTTTTCCTCTTTTTGTGAGAGTGTATGTGTATGCTTCTGTGTGAGATTTTGTCTGTATAGCTTTGCTTTCACCATTTGTCCTAGGGTTCTGTCCGTCCGTTTTTTGTTTTTGTTTTTTTTACTTAAAAAATTTTTTTTTCTTAATAATTATTTTTTTATTTTAATAACTTTATTTTATTTTATCTTTATTTTATTTTATTTTATCCTCTTTCTTTCTTTCTTTCTATTTTTTCTCCCTTTTCTTCTGAGCCGTGTGGATGAAAGACTCTTGGTGCTCCAGCCAGACATCAGGGCTGTGACTCTGAGGTGGGAGAGCCAACTTCAGGACACTGGTCCACAAGAGACCTCCCAGCTCCACGTAATACCAAACAGTGAAAATCTCCCAAAGATCTCCATCTCAACACCAAGACCCAGCTTCACTTAACGACCAGCAAGCTACAGTGCTGGACACCCTATGCCAAACGACTAGCAAGACAGGAACACAGCCCCATCCATTAGCAGAGAGGCTGCCTAAAATCATAATAAGGCCACAGACACCCCAAAACACACCACCAGATGTGGACCTGCCACCAGAAAGACAAGATCCAGCCTCATCCACCAGAACACAGGCACTAGTGCCCTCCACCAGGAAGTCTACACAACCCACTGAACCAACCTTAGCCACTGGGGACAGACACCAAAAACAATGAGAAATACGAACCTGCAGCCTGTGAAAGGAGACCCCAAACACAGTAAGATAAGCAAAATGAGAAGACAGAAAAACACACAGCAGATGAAGGAGCAAGGTAAAAACCCACCAGACAAAACAAATGAAGAGGAAATAAGCAGTCAACCTGAAAAAGAATTCAGAATAATGATTGTAAAGATGATCCAAAATCTTGGAAATAGAATAGGCAAAATACAAGAAACATTTAACAAGGACCTAGAAGAACTAAAGAGTAAACAAGCAACGATGAACAACACAATAAATGAAATGAAAAATACTCTAGAAGGGATCAATAGTAGAATAACTGAGGCAGAAGAACGGATAAGTGACCTGGAAGATAAAATAGTGGAAATAACTACTGCAGAGCAGAATAAAGAAAAAAGAATGAAAAGAACTGAGAACAGTCTCAGAGACCTCTGGGACAACATTAAACATACCAATATTCGAATTATAGTGGTCCCAGAAGAAGAAGAGAAAAAGAAAGGGACTGAAAAAATATTTGAAGAGATTATAGTTGAAAACTTCCCTAATATGGGAAAGGAAATAGTTAATCAAGTCCTGGAAACACAGAGAGTCCCATACAGGATAAATCCAAGGAGAAACATG
Organism: Eubalaena glacialis; assembly: GCF_028564815.1. Taxonomy (NCBI): domain Eukaryota; kingdom Metazoa; phylum Chordata; class Mammalia; order Artiodactyla; family Balaenidae; genus Eubalaena; species Eubalaena glacialis. The sequence continues at coordinate 106,594,089 of NC_083724.1, read as the reverse complement.
CCAAGACACATATTAATCAAACTATCAAAAATTAAATATAAAAAAAACACATTAAAAGCAGCAAGGGAAAAACAACAAATAACACACAAGGGAATCCCCATAAGGTTAACAGCTGATCTTTCAGCAGAAACTCTGCAAGCCAGAAGGGAGTGGCAGGACATATTTAAAGTGATGAAGGAGAAAAACCTACAACCAAGATTACTCTACCCAGCAAGGATCTCATTCAGATTTGATGGAGAAATTAAAACCTTTACAGACAAGCAGAAGCTGAGAGAGTTCAGCACCACCAAACCAGCTTTACAACAAATGCTAAAGGAACTTCTCTAGGCAAGAAAGAAAAGAGAAGGAAAACACCTACAATAACAAACCCAAAACATTTAAGAAAATGGGAATAGGAACATACATATTGATAATTACCTTAAATGTAAATGGATTAAATGCTCCCACCAAAAGACACAAACTGGCTGAATGGATACAAAAAAAAGACCCATATATATGCTGTCTACAAGAGACCCATTTCAGACCTAGGGACACATACACACTGAAAGTGAGGAGATGGAATAAGATATTCCATGCAAATGGAAATCAAAAGAAAGCTGGAGTAGCAGTTCTCATATCAGACAATATAGACTTTAAAATAAAGACTATTACAAGAGATAAAGGACAGTACATAATGATCAAGGGATCGATCCAAGAAGAAAATATAACAATTGTAAATATTTATGCACCCAACATAGGAACACCTCAATACATAAGGCAAATACTAACAGCCATAAAAGGGGAAATCAACAATAACACAATCATAGTAGGGGACTTTAACACCCCACTTTCACCAATGGACAGATCATCCAAAATGAAAATAAATAAGGAAACACAAGCTTTAAATCATACATTAAACAAGATGGACCTAATTGATATTTATAGGACATTCCACCCAAAAACAACAGAATACACATTTTTCTCAAGTGCTCATGGAACATTCTCCAGGATAGATCATATCTTGGGTCACAAATCAAGCCTTGGTAAATTTACAAAAACTGAAATCGTATCAAGTATCTTTTCCGACCACAACGCTATGAGACTAGATATCAATTACAGGAAAACATCTGTAAAAAATACAAACACATGGAGGCTAAACAATACACAATGTAATAACGAAGTGATCACTGAAGAAATCAAAGGGGAAATCAAAAAATACCTAGAAACAAATGACAATGGAGACACGATGACCCAACACCTATGGGATGCAGCAAAAGCAGTTCTAAGAGGGAAGTTTATAGCAATACAATCCTACCTTAAGAAACAGGAAACGTATCAAATAAACAACCTAACCTTGCACCTAAAGCAATTAGAGAAAGAAGAACAAAAAAACCCCAAAGTTAGCAGAAGGAAAGAAATCATAAAGATCAGATCAGAAATAAATGAAAAAGAAAGGAAGGAAACAATAACAAAGATCAATAAAACTAAAAGCTGGTTCTTTGAGAATATAAACAAAATTGATAAACCATTAGCCAGACTCATCAAGAAAAAAAGGGAGAAGACTCAAATCAATAGAATTAGAAATGAAAATGGAGAAGTAACAACTGACACTGCAGAAATACAAACGATCATGAGAGATTACTACAAGCAACTCTATGCCAATAAAATGGACAACCTGGAAGAAACGGATAAATTCTTGGAAATGCACAACCTGCCGAGACTGAACCAGGAAGAAATAGAAAATATGAACAGACCAATCACAAGCACTGAAATTGAAACTGTGATTAAAAATCTTCCAACAAACAAAAGCTCAGGACCAGATGGCTTCACAGGCGAATTCTATCAAACATTTAGAGAAGAGCTAACACCTATCCTTTTCAAACTCTTCCAAAATATTGCAGAGGGAGGAACACTCCCAAACTCATTCTACGAGGCCACTATCACCCTGATACCAAAACCAGACAAAGATGTCACAAAGAAAGAAAACTACAGGCCAATATCACTGATAAACAGAGATGCAAAAATCCTCAACAAAATACTAGCAAACAGAATCCAACAGCACATTAAAAGGATCATGCACCATGATCAAGTGGGGTTTATTCCAGGAATGCAAGGATTCTTCAATATACGCAAATCAATCAACGTGATACACCATATTAACAAATTGAAGGAGAAAAACCATATGATCATCTCAATAGATGCAGAGAAAGCTTTCAAAAAAATTCAACACCCATTTATGATAAAAGCCCTGCAGAAAGTAAGTACAGAGGGAACTTTCCCCAACATAATAAAGGCCATATATAACAAACCCACAGCCAACATCTTCCTCAATGGTGAAAAACTGAAAACATTTCCACTAAGATCAGGAACAAGACAAGTTTGCCCACTCTCACCACTATTATTCAACATAGTTTTGGAAGTTTTAGCCATAGCAGTCAGAGAAGAAAAAGAAATAAAAGGAATCCAAATCGGAAAAGAAGAAGTAAAGCTGTCACTGATTGCAGATGACATGATACTATACATAGAGAATCCTAAAGATGCTACCAGAAAACTACTAGAGCTAATCAATGAATTTGGTAAAGTAGCAGGACACAAAATTAATGCACAGAAATCTCTTGCATTCCTATACACTAATGATGAAAAATCTGAAAGTGAAATTAAGAAAACACTCCCATTTACCATTGCAACAAAAAGAATAAAATATCTAGGAATAAACGTACCTAAGGAGACAAAAGACCTGTATGCAGAAAATTATAAGACACTGATAAAAGAAATTAAAGATGATACAAATAGATGGAGAGGTATACCATGTTCTTGGATTGGAAGAATCAACATTGTGAAAATGACTCTACTACCCAAAGCAATCTACAGGTTCAATGCAATCCCTATCAAACTACCAATGGCATTTTTCACAGAACTAGAACAAAAAATTTCACAATTTGTATGGAAACACAAAAGACCTCGAATAGCCAAAGCAATCTTGAGAAAGAAAAACGGAGGTGGAGGAATCAGGCTCCCTGACTTCAGATTATACTACAAAGCTACAGTAATCAAGACAGTATGGTACTGGCACAAAAACAGAAATATAGATCAATGGAACAGGATAGAAAGCCCAGAGATAAACCCACACACATATGGTCACCTTACCTTTGATAAAGGAGGCAAGCATATACAGTGGAGGAAAGACAGCCTCTTCAATAAGTGGTGCTGGGAAAACTGGACAGGTACATGTAAAAGTATGAAATTAGAACACTCCCTAACACCATACACAAAAATAAATCAAAATGGATTAAAGACCTAAATGTAAGGCCAGACACTATCAAACTCTTAGAGGAAAACATAGACAGAACACTCTAAGACATAAATCACAGCAACATCCTTTTTGACCCAGCTCCTAGAGAAATGGAAATAAAAACACAAATAAACAAATGGGACCTAATGAAACTTAAATGCTTTTGCACAGCAAAGGAGACCATAAACAAGATGAAAAGACAACCCTCAGAATGGGAGAAAATATTTGCAAATGAAGTAACTGACAAAGGATTAATCTCCAAAATTTACAAGCAGCTCATGCAGCTCAATAACAGAAAAACAAACAACCCAATCCAAAAATGGGCACAAGACCTAAATAGACATTTCTCCAAAGAAGATATACAGATTGTCAGCAAACACATGAAAGAATGCTCAACATCATTAATCATTAGAGAAATGCAAATCAAAACTACAATGAGATATCATCTCACACCTGTCAGAATGGCCATCATCAAAAAATCTAGAAACAATAAATGCTGGAGAGGGTGTGGAGAAAAGGGAACCCTCATACACTGTTGGTGGGAATGTAAATTGATACAGCCACTACGGAGAACAGTATGGAGCTTCCTTAAAAAACTAAAAATAGAACTACCATATGACCCAGTAATCCCACTACTGGGCATATACCCTGAGAAAACCATAATTCAAAAAGAGTCATGTACCAAAATGTTCATTGCAGCTCTATTTACAATAGCCAGGACATGGAAGCAACCTAAGTGTCCATCATCGGATGAATGGATAAAGAAGATGTGGCACATATATACAACAGAATGAAGTAAGTCAGAAAGAGAAAAACAAATATAGTATGCTAACACATATATATGGAATCTAAGGGAAAAAAAAAAAAAGGTCATGAAGAACCTAGTGGTAAGACAGGAATAAAGACACAGACCTACTAGAGAATGGACTTGAGGATATGGGGAGGGGGAAGGGTAAGCTGTGACAAAGTGAGAGAGTGGCATGGACATATATACACTACCAAACGTAAAATAGATAGCTACTGGGAAGCAGCCGCATAGCACAGGGAGATCAGCTCGGTGCTTTGTGATCACCTAGAGGGGTGGAATAGGAAGGGTGGGAGGGCAGGAGATGCAAGAGGGAAGAGATATGGGAACATATGTATATGTATAACTGATTCACTTTGTTATAAAGCGGAAACTAACACACCATTGTAGAGCAATTATACTCCAATAAAGATGTTAAAAAAAAAGAAAAAAAAAACTGTATGAAAATGACATCCTGGATTTCTATATCCAGCCAAACTATCAACCAAATATAAGGACAGAATAATGACATTTTCAGATACCCAAGGTGCCATGCACACTTCCTCCAGAACCTGCTGAAGAATATGCTCAATGAAAACGAGAATATCAACCAGGAAATAAAGACATGGAATGCAGGAAACAAGAAATGCAACAATGGACAAGGGGACCCCCAAGGTGATGGAAAGGGATGCCCAAGGACAGCAGCAGAGCACCAAACAGAAAGCAACCAGTCCACATTGGACCAGCATGATCCAGAGGAAAGAGAGTTATCATCACCAAAATCCCTGCTGCTATTTTATTATCTTCTTAACCTGAAAACTCCCTCAGGTGAACTTGGTGCAGATTCTTATGTACATTTGATTTGCTGGACCCAGAGATATGATACTTCTGACATTCCCACCATGTCTGTCTAGGTACTTTCATTTCACCCCACAAAGTGTTGTGTTTGATATGTGCCTAAGAGTTGGACATCAGCCATGGTAAGCTTAGAAAAACAAAATTCAGAGCAGCCCACTTCCTCTGCCCATATTCTTGCCAGGTATCCAGGTCCTGACCCACATCTTAACCCTGCAGATGCCCCAAATGTGGTAAGGTCCCTATTTCCCAAGGTGCTCTCATGACCGTACCCAAAAGCAAAACCAGGTTACTTCCCAGAAATTCTCTATGTCTTGTCTTCTGAAAACTCTTATCTACACTGGCAATATTGACCTTCCTTTATTCAAGTTAGTTTTGTGCTTGCTATTTAGATTTCAAACAACAGCATTTTTTTTTTCACACTACATATGCTGATGACAGAAAAAAGTTGTTATAGTTGTTATTTCTGGAGGGGTTCCGTTAAGGGTGAGCCAATAGGGTTTCTAGATGATTGGTAATGTTTTAGTTCTTTTTTTTTTAAACATTTTATCGGAGTATAATTGCCTTACAATGATGCATTAGTTTCTGCTTTATAACAAAGTGAATCAGCTATACATATACATATATCCCCATACATCCTCCCTCTTGCATCTCCCTCCCACCTTCCCTATCCCACCCATCTAGGTGGTCACAAAGCACTGAGCTGATCTCCCTGTGCAATGTGGCTACTTCCCACTAGCTATCTATTTTACATTTGATAGTGTATATATGTCCATGCCACTCTCTCACTTCATCCCAGCTTACCCTTTTTGCTCCCAGTGTCTTCAAGCCCCTTCTCTATGTCTGCATCTTTATTCCTGTCCTGCCCCTAGGTTCTGAAGAATCATTTATTACTATTATTATTTTTTAGATTCCATATATATGTGTTAGCATACGGTATTTGTTTTTCTCTTTCTGACTTACTTCATTCTGTATGACAGACTCTAGGTCCATCCACCTCACTACAAATAACTCAATTTCGTTTCTTTTTATGGCTGAGTAATATTCCATTATATATATTTGCCTCATCTTCTTTATCCATTCATCTGTGGATGGACACTTAGGTTGCTTCCATGTCCTGGCTATTGTAAATAGAGCTGCAATGCATATTAGGGTACATGACTCTTTTTGAATTATGGTATTCTCAGGGTATATGCCCAGTAGTGGGATTGCTGGGTCGTATGGTAGTTCTATTTTTAGTTTTTTAAGGAAGCTCCATACTGTTCTCCATAATGGCTGTATCAATTTAAATTCCCACCAACAGTGTATGAGGGTTCCCTTTTCTCCACACTTTCTCCAGCATTTACTGTTTCTAGATTTTTTTGATGACGGCCATTCTGACTGGTGTGAGGTGATACCTCAATGTACTTTTGATTTGCATTTCTCTAATAATTAGTGATGTTGAGCATCCTTTCATGTTTTTGTTGGCAATCTGTATATCTTCTTTGGAGAAATGTCTATTTAGGTCTTCTGCCCTTTTCTGGATTGGGTTGTTTGTTTTTTATGATATTGAGCTGCATGAGCTGCTTGTAAATTTTGGAGATTAATCCTTTGTCAGTTGCTTCATTTGCAAATATCTTCTCCCATTCCGAGGGCTGTCTTTTCATCTTGTTTATGTTTTCCTTTGCTGTGAAAAAGCTTTTAAGTATCATTAGGTCTCATTTGTTTATTTTTGTTTTTATTTCCATTTCTCTGGGAGGTGGACCAAAAAGGATCTTGCTGTGATTTATATCAAAGAGTGTTCTGCCTATGTTTTCCTCTAAGAGTTTTAGAGTGTCTGGCCTTACATTTAGGTCTTTAATCCATTTTGAGTTTATTTTTGTGTTTGGTGTTAGGGAGTGTTCTAATTTCATTCTTTTACATATAGCTGTCCAGTTTTCCCAGCACCACTTATTGAAGATGCAGTCTTTGCTCCATTGTATATTCTTGCCTCCTTTATCAAAATTAAGGTGACCATATGTGTGTGGGTTTATCTCTGGGCTTTCTATCCTGTTCCATTGATCTGTATTTCTATTTTTGTGCCAACACCATAGTGTCTTGATTACTGTATCTTTGTTGTATAGTCTGAAGTCCGGGAGCCTGATTCCTCCAGCTCCGTTTTTTTCCCCTCAAGATAGCTTTGGCTATTCAATGTCCTTTATATTTCCATACAAATTGTGAAATTTTTGTTCTAGTTCTGTGAAAAATGCCATTGGTAGTTTGATAGAGATTGCATTGAATCTGTAGATTGCTTTGGGTAGTATAGTCATTTTCACAATGTTGATTCTTCCACTCCAAGAACATGATATATCTCTCCATCTGTCTGTATCATCTTTAATTTCTTTCATCAGTGTCTTATAGTTTTCTGCATACAGATCTTTTGCCTCCCTAGGTAGGTTTATTCCGAAGAATTTTATTCTTCTTGTTGCAGTGGTAAATGGGAGTGTTTCCTTAATTTCTCTTTCAGATATTTCATCATTAGTGTATAGGAATACAAGAGATTTCTGTGCATTAATTTTGTATCCTGCAACTTTACCAAATACATTGATTAGCTCTAGTAGTTTTCTGGTAGCATCTTTAGGATTCTCTATGTATAGTATCATGTCATCTGCAATCAGTGACAGCTTTACTTCTTCTTTTCTGATTTGGATTCCTTTTATTTCTTTTTCTTCTCTGATTGCTATGGCTAAAATTTCCAAAACTATGTTGAATAATAGTGGTGAGAGTGGACAATCTTGCCTTGTTCCTGATTTTTGAGGAAATGGTTTCAGTTTTTCACCATTCAGAGCAATGTTGGCTGTGGGTTTGTCATATATGGCATTTATTATGTTGAGGTAAGTTCCCTCCAATCCTACTTTCTGGAGGGTTTTTATCATGAATGGGTGTTGTATTTTGTGAAAGCTTTTTCTGCAGCTATTGAGATGATCATATGGTTTTTCTCCTTAAGTTTGTTAATATGGTGTATCACATTGATTGATTTGCCTATATTGAAGACTCCTTGCATTCCTGGGATAAACCCCACTTGATCATGGTGTATTCTGTGCTGTTGGATTCTGTTTACTAGTATTTTGCTGAGGATGTTTGCATCTCTGTTTATCAGTGATATTGGCCTGTAGTTTTCTTTCTTTGTGACATCTTTGTCTGGTTTTGGTATCAGGGTGATGGTGGCCTTGTAAAATGAGTTTGGGAGTGTTCCTCCCTCTGATATATTTTGGAAGATTTTGAGAAGGATAGGTGTTAGCTCTTCTCTAAATGTTTGATGTAATTTGCCTCTGAAGTGGTCTGGTCCTGGGCTTTTGTTTGTTGGAAGATTTTTAATCACAGTCTCAATTTCAGGGCTTGTGATTGGTCTGTTCATATTTTCCATTTCTTCCTGGTTCAGTCTCGGAAGGTTGTGCTTTTCTAAGAGTTTGTCCATTTCTTAAAGGTCGTCCATTTTATTGGCATATAGTTGCTCTTAGTAATCTCTCATGATCATTTGTATTTCTGCAGTGTCAGTTGTTACTTCTCCTTTTTCATTTCTAATTCTATTGATTTGAGTCTTCTCCCTTTTTTTCTTGATGAGTCTGGCTAATGGTTTATCAATTTTGTTTATCTTCTCAAAGAACCAGCTTTTAGTTTTATTGATCTTTCCTATTGTTTCCTCCATTTCTTTTTCATTTATTTCTGATTTGATCTCTGTGATTTCTTTCCTTCCACTAACTTTGGGTTTCTTTGTTCTTCTTTCTCTAATTGTTTTAGGTGTAAGGTTAGGTTGTTTATTTGAGATGTTTCTTGTTTCTTGAGGTAGGATTGTATTGCTATGAACTTCCTTCTTAGAACTGCTTTTGCTGTATCCCATAGGTTTTCTGTCATCGTGTTTTCATTGTCATTTGTTTCTAGGTATTTTTGATTTCCTCTTTGATTTCATCAGTGATCTCTTGGTTATTTAGTAGTGTATTGTTTAGGCTCCATGTGTTTGTATATTTTACAGATTTTTTCCTGTAATTGATATCTAGTCTAATAGCATGTGGTCAGAAAAGATACTTGATACGATTTCAATTTTCTTAAATTTACCAGGGCTTGATTAGTGACCCAAGGTATGATCTATCCTGGATAATGTTCCATGAGCACTTGAGAAGTGTATTCTGTTGTTTTTGGATGGAATGTCCTATAAATATCAATTAAGTCCATTTTGTTTAATGTATCATTTAAAGCTTGTGTTTCCTTATTTATTTTCATTTTGGATGATCTGTCCATTGGTGAAAGTGGAGTGTTAAAGTCCCCTACTATGATTGTGTTACTGTCAATTTCCCCTTTTATGGCTGTTAGCCTTTGCCTTATGTATTGAGGTGCTCCTATGTTGTGTGTATAAATACTTACAATTGTTATATCTTCTTCATGGTTTGATCCCTTGATCATTATGTAGTGTCCTTCTTCGTCTCTTGTAATAGTCTTTATTTTAAAGTCTATTTTGTCTGATATGAGAATTGCTACTCCAGCTTTGTTTCAATTTCCATTTGCATGGAATATCTTATTCCATCCCCTCACTTTCAGTCTGTATGTGTCCCTAGGTCTGAAGTGGGTCTCTTGTAGACAACATATATACGGGTCTTGTTTTTGTATCCATTCAGCCAGTCAATGTCTTTTGGTTGGAGCATTTAATCCATTTACATTTATGGTAATTATCAATATGTATGTTCCTATTACCATTTTCTTAATTGTTTTGGGTTTGTTTTTGTAGGTCTTTTCCTTCTCTCGTGTTTCCTGCCTAGAGAAATTCCTTTAGCATTTGTTGTAAAGCTGGTTTGGTGGTGCTGAATTCTCTTTGCTTTTGCTTGTCTGTAAAGGTTTTAATTTCTCTGTCGAATCTGAATGAAATCCTTGCTGGGTAGAGTAATCTTGGCTGTAGGTTCTTCCCTTTCATCACTTTAAATATGTCCTGCCACTCCCTTCTACCTTGCAGAGTTTCTGCTGCAAGATCAGCTGTTAACCTTATGGGGATTCCCGTGTATGTTATTTGTTGTTTTTCCCTTGCTGCTTTTAATATTTTTTCTTCGCATTTAATTTTTGATAGTTTGATTAATATGTGTCTTGGCATGTTTCTCCTTGGATTTATCCAGTATGGGACTCTCTGTGCTTCCTGGACTTGATTGACTATTTCCTTTCCCTTATTAAGGAAGTTTTCAAGTATAATCTCTTCAAATATTTTCTCAGTCCATTTCTTTTTCTCTTCTTCTTCTGGGACCCCTATAAATCAAATTGTTGGTGCATTTAATGTTGTCCCAGAGGTCTCTGAGACTCTTCTCAATTCTTTTCATTCTTTTTTCTTTATTCTGCCCTGTGGTAGTTATTTCCACTATTTTATCTTCCAGGTAACTTATTCGTTCTTCTGCCTCAGTATTTCTGCTATTGATTTCTTCTAGGGAATTTTTAATTTCATTTATTGTGTTGTTCATCACTGTTTGTTTGCTCTTTACTTCTTCTAGGTCTTTGTTAAACGTTTCTTGTATTTTCTCCATTCTATTTCCAAGATTTTGGATCATCTTTACTATCATTACTCTGAATTCTTTTTCAGGTAGACTGCCTATTTCCTCTTCATTTGTTTTGTCTGGTGGGTTTTTACCTTGCTCCTTCATCTGCTGTGTGTTTTTCTGTCTTCTCATTTTGCTTAACTTACTGTGTTTGGGGTCTCCTTTTCACAGGCTGCAGGTTTGTAGTTCCCATTGTTTTTGGTGTCTGCCCCCAGTGGCTAAGGTTGGTTCAGTGGGTTGTGTAGGCTTCCTGATGGAGGGGACTGGTGCCTGTGTTCTGGGGAATGAGGATGGATCTTGTCTTTGTTGTGAGCAGGACTGCTTCTGGTGGTTTGTTTTGGGCTGTCTGTGAACTTATTATGATTTTAGGCAGACTCTCTGCTAATGGGTGGGGTTGTGTTCCTGTCTTGCTAGTTGTTTGGCATAGGGTGTCCAGCACTGTAGCTTGCTGGTCGTTGAGTGGAGCTGGGTCTTAGCGTTGAGATGGAGATCTTTGGGAGAGCTTTCACCATTTGATATTACATGGAGCCGGGAGGTCTGTGGTGGACCAATGTCCTGAACTCGGCTCTCCCACCTCTGAGGCACGGGCCTGACAGCTGGTCGGAGCACCAAGACCCTGTCAGCCACACAGCTCAGAAGAAAAGGGAGAATAAGAGAAAGAAAGAAAGAAAGAAAATAATAAAGTTATTAAAAAATAAAAAAAAAGAAATTATTAAGAATAAAAAAATTAAAAATTAATAAAAGAAAAAAAGAAAGAAGAGAGCAACCAAACCAAAAAACAAATCCGCCAATGATAACAAGTGCTAAAAACTATCCAAAAAAAAAAAAAAAAAAAGGGACAGACAGAACCCTAGGACAAATGGTAAAAGCAAAACTATACAGACAAAATCACACAAAGTCCACCACCTCCATTTTGGGAGGATTTGTTGTCTATTCAGGTATTCCATGGATGCAGGGTAAATCAAGTTGATTGTGGAGATTTAATCCACTGCTCCTGAGGTTGCTGGGAGAGATTTCCCTTTCCCTTCTTTGTTCACACAGCTCCTGGGGTTCAGCTTTGGATTTGGCCTCGCTTCTGCGTGTAGGTTGCCTGAGGGCATCTGTTCTTCACTCAGACAGGACGGGGTAAAGTAGCAGTTGATTAGGGGGCTCTGGCTCACTCAGGCCGGGGGGAGGGAGGGGTGCGGAGTGCAGGGCAAGCCTGTGAAGACAGAGGCCGGTGTGACGTTGCACCAGCCTGAGGCGCGCCGTGCGTTCTCCAGGGGAAGTTGTCCCTGGATCATGGGACCCTGGCAGTGGCGGGCTGCACAGCCTCCTGGGAGGGGAGGTGTGGACAGTGACCTGTGCTTGCACACAGGCTTCTTGGTGGTGCAGCAGCAGCCTTAGCGTCTCATGCACATCTCTGGTGTCCACGACGATATCCGCGGCTTGCGCCCATCTCTGGAGCTTGTTTAGGCAGTGTTCTGAATCTCCTCTCCTGGCACACCCTAATACAATGGTCTCTTGCCTCTTCAGCAGGTCCAGACTTTTTCCCAGACTCCCTCCCGGCTAGCTGTGGTGCACTAGTCCCCTTCAGGCTGTGTTCATGCACCAACCCCAGTCCTCTCCCTGGGATCTGACCTCGGAAGCCCGAGCCTCAGCTCCCAGCCCCCGCCCGCCCCGGCGGGTGAGCAGACAAGCCTTTCGGGCTGCTGAGTGCTGGTCGGCACCGATCCTCTGTGCAGGAATCTCTCCACTTTGCCCTCCGCACCCCTATTGCTACACTCTCCTCCGTGGCTCTGAAGCTTCCCCCCCGCCACCCGTTGTCTCCACCAGTAAGGGTCTTCCTAGTGTGTGGAAAGTTTTCCTCTTTCACAGCTGCCTCCCAGAGGTGCAGGTCCCATCCCTATTCTTTTGTCTCTGTTTTTTCTTTTTCTTTTGCCCTACCCAGGTACATGGGTAGTTTCTTGCCTTTTGGGAAGTCTGAGGTCTTCTCCCAGCGTTCAGTAGGTGTTCTGTAGAAGTTGTTCCACATGTAGATGTATTTCTGATGTATTTGTGGGGAGGAAGTTGATCTCCACGTCTTACTCCTCTGCCATCTTGAAGATTCCCTCGGTAATGTTTTAATTCTTAGTTTAAGTGGTAAACAGAGGATCCTGGTTGTTTATTATTATTATTATCATCATCATCATTAGTATTATTATTACTTAAACTCTATGACTTCCATAAATTCTACTGTATAAATCTGTATTAGTTAGCTAAGACGGCTGTAACAAAGTTCCACACACTGGGCAGCTTAAGCAACAGAAATTTATTTCTCCCAGTCCTAGAGGTGGGAAGTCTGAGATCAAGTTGTGGGCAGGGTTGGTTTCTCCTGAGGCCTCTCTCCTTGGCTTATAGACAACAGTCTTTTCCCTGTATCTTCACATGGTGTTCCCACTCTGCTTGTCTGCACATCTTTTCCCTAGGGACACAAATCATATTGGATTAGAGCCCACCCTAATGACCTCAGTTTAACTTAATTACCTCCTTAAAGACCCTACCTCCAAATATAGCCTCACTGTGAGGTACTGAGGGTTAGGACTCCAAGGTATAAATTTTGGAGGGACACAATTCAGCCCATAACATTATCATACTTTTCAATATTTATAATAAAATATTAAAGGAAAAAATAAAAAGCCGTAAAAAATTTAAAAGGCAAAAAAAAAAAAGAAAATATATATTACAATTAAAGTTTTAAAGTGGTAAGAATTTCCTAAGAACAAGAACATTCTCTTACATAACCACAACACAATCATCAAAACCAAGAAATTTAACTTTGGCACAATGCTATTATCTAATCCACAGAACACTGTCTACTGTTGTCAGTTGTCCCAATAATGTTCTTTTTGTGGCTCTTTTTTTTTTTCTGGTCTTTGATCAAATCCATAATTATACAATACATTTTGTTTCATATCTCTTGAATCTCTATTAATCTGGAACAGTTCCTCAGCCTTTGTCTTTTATGACCTTGTAATATTTAAATTACAATTCATTTTCATTACACTAGTTTTGTAGAATATCCCTCAATCCTGGTTTGTCTGATGTTGTCTCATAGTAAGGTTTTAGAAGGAATACTATCAAAGTATAATTTCACAACGCCTTATATCAAGAGACACATGGTATCAGTTTGTCCCAATTCTGGCAATGTTAACTTTGGTTGTTTGGTTAAGGTGGATTCTGGTATTTTCTCTAAAATACCATTTTATTTCTTAGTAGGCATTCCACTGCATCAGTAAGTTGTAATCTGTTTTTGTTGTTAATTATTCTCAATCATTCCAGATTTGGTGTGGATGCCATTTTCGGTATGTCTCCGTCACTCTTTAAAAACACAGAAGTATTTAGGAGTGAAGTAACATGCTGTCTTCAACTTACTCTAAAATGGCTCTGATGGAATAAAAGTTATGTTTTATGGCAGGGCAAGAAAATTTAAGCATAACATATTCCCTGCGCGTATTGGGCCCTCCCTAATGTGCAGTGTGCATCTGTGATACATAGTAACCAGACCTTCTCAAAGGTGGGAATGCCTGCTCAACCATAAAGATGAACGTTGGTTTTTTTTTTTCATTCTTCTAATGCCAGAACGTAACCCTTTAGAAAATTAATTTTTCTTTTCCTAATTCTGTAAGGGGTCATGGCATCTTGCTGCTCACTTCGTATGTGCAGATCTGGACTAAGTACCTTTGGTGAACTTTGTGTGAAATGTCAGTGTGTCAGTGTGTCATTTTGATTTACGATCCTTTGTCTTGAAAATGTATATGACTGTGCTTTCAACTTCTAACAAGTGGAACAGTCCTCAGAGATTTCTGAAAAACTGTCACCCGGGTTATAATTCTCAGGTTGGCTTGAATGACATTCTCTACTTCTCTTTTTGATTGACTATTGATTAATTTTTCATTGACATCTCCAAATATATACATTGAAAGTATACACACACAAACACAAATGCGCACACATATATAGATAGAGATAAAGAAAGACAGAGAGAGAGAGAGATTACAAACCAGGTGGTTAAAACAACAGAAATTAATTCTCTCACAGTTCTGGAGGCCAGAAGTCTGAAACATGCTATCAGAAGGGCAATGCTTTCTCAAAAACTCCATGGAAGGATCCTTTCTTGCCTCTTCCAGCTTCTCATGGCTCCAGGAGTTCCTTGGATTGTGGCTGAATCACTTCCAATAGCTGTCTCCATCCTGACGTGGCCATTTCTTCTGTGTCGCTCTGTGTCCTCTTCTTATAAGGACACCACACATTGGATTTAGGGCCCACCCTAAATTCGGGATGATTTCATCCTAAGATCCTTAACTAATTATATCTGCAAAAACTCTATTTCCAAATAATATCACATTCGTAGATTCTGAGTGAACATGAATTTTGAGGAGTCACTACAGAGGCCTTCACAGATAAGAAAGCTGAACCACAAATTTAGCTCCCGGCAGTAAAAGTGAAAAGAGGAATACAGTTGCATAGTTCCCATTATTAATAAGGAGGAAGCAAGCCAGACCTGTGAGGGCGGCAAAGTTTTTTCAACTGTAAGTTCTGAAACATCTTGCATGAGATCCCCTGACCAACAGCATCAGCATCACATGGGAACTTCTTGGAAAGGCAAACTCACCTCACATCTGAATGAGAAATTCTTGTGGGGACCAGCAGTCTGTGTTTAAAAACTCTCCAAGTGATTCTTAACCTCTCTCAAATTTTAGAAACCCTGTCGTAGATAACATCCTCACAATGTGAAAGTACCTGGGGTTCCACACAACTCTTTCTCATAGCATCCTTTAATAGAAGTAAAATTGTGACAACAGCACACACAACTCTCTAGGTGGGGGCTGGGGAAGCAAAATTCAGATGGTCAAATTCAAAATTCAATTTGGAGCAAAATTCAAATTCAATTATGCCCCCTTTACAATAATGCCACTTATTCCCACCATAAAACCTAAGATTTCTATCAAATCACATATTTGATACACATTTTTCCACACATTCTGCATCTCTTATGCAAACTTTCCACAAGAACTGGGCAGGTCCAAGAAGTAGAGATTGGTTATTGACCAATCATCCATTTATTGAAGTGGACCCAAGAGTGTCCTTATCAAAACTATCCCACCTTCCTGTAGTAATTTCCTTAGCTCTAGGCCATCTCCCCAGACCCTGGTCTCCATCAGGCATTTCCGTGTTCATCTTTTGATCTCTGAAGAACATAGATCCAACGTCCAAGTTAGCGAGGTTATACTATAGAGTAGATTTATTTTATATTGTAGCCCACAGATTCTCCAAATAAGAATCAGCTTATTCAAAACGTAGGCTATTGAGCATCACCACAAACCTGCTGTGTGTTCTGAGAGTTCTGAGAATCAGGCTTTTATACACACTGTGATGACCACCACACATTACAGTTTGCATGTTGGCCACCGTATTGAATATGTGGCTGAAATATTCTTGACTCACAAGACTTGGATGTGCTGAGTGCTGGTGGAGCCGCACAGGCTGGTTTTGGATGCCCTGCTAACTGTGTTATCTTGTTACTTAACATTTCAGTACTTCAGTTTCTTCATCTGTAACCTGGGAATGTCAACAGTACCACTTCAGGGGGTTGCTATGACATTCAATAAGCTCATGTAGGAAAAAGTACTTAGAATAGTGCCCCAAATCTAGTAAGTGCCATATTAATTGTCAGCCATTGTAATCGGTATCATTTTCAAGGCAGCTGTTATCACACATCTTTCAAGTCACACACACACACACAAAAACAGCATTTGGGCTTCCCTGGTGGTGCAGTTGTTACGAATCAGCCTGCCAATGCAGGGGACACGGGTCTGAGCCCTGGTCCAGAAAGATCCCACATGCCGTGAGGCAACTAAGCCCATGCGCCACAACTACTGAGTCCGCGTGCCGCAACTAGTGAAGCCCACGTGCCTAGAGCCCGTGCTCTGCAACAAAGAGAAGCCACCGCAATGAGAAGCCCGCGCACCGCAACGAAGAGTAGCCCCTGCTCGCCGAAACTAGAGAAAGCCCACGCGCAGCAATGAAGACCCAACGCAGCCAAAAATAAATAAATAAAAATTTAAAACTCAGCATTTATTTTTGAGAAATATAGCTTCTTGTTGAAAAGATCAGGATCATTTTGTTGAAAGTATAGATTCCTAAATCAGTAAATTAATTTATCTACTCTATAGAAGTGTTAGATATAAACAAATTCTTGCACCAAACAGAATTATTTTAATTTTACAATAGTTGAGATTATGCGTTTTTTAAATTATTAATTTACTTTTGATAGGCAACACCTATACAAAGTACAAAATTTAAATGGAACAAAGAATTAAAATACCTCATAGTCCCCTCTGGCCAAGCACCCACTTCCTTTCCAGGTAAGAAATCACTATTACCATTTTCTCTTTTCTCTTTAGTCACTAATAGTAATGACATTTAATAATAGAACTAACTGGCTATTCCTCCTTCATCAGAGTGAAAACACAAAAGCATATAAACCACTCAATGATATTGAATTCTAACTCTCGGTCGAAGCGGGTCAAACCATACCTTGATAAGTGAAAAAGGTGGAATGACTAAACCTCAGTTCATGTGGGTGTGAGTTCACATGGTCCGCACCTGTTGTCCCAGACAGAGATTGCTTTCCCCAGATGCTCACTGCAGTGTCAAAATGCAAGTTTGCATAGATACCTCAACTGAAAGTCTCTGTCTGGCTCAAGTAGCTTAATCTACAGCCAGTTCTGACTACAGAGTCTAAAATAGTAAGATCAGTAAAAGCAATAAACAATTTTACATTTTTTCTAGACAGTTTTCTTCCAAGATACCTGAGAGTGACAACAGTCAGAAGTTCCACACGTGTGGCATTCATTTGTTGCTTGGGCAAAATTTTGACTGGAAATCCTGACCCAGAGACTGTCAGGGAGATAACTTCGGATTGGGATGACCATTTAATACAGCATCCCAGCTTGGTACCCTGGGAGGGAAAGGGCACCAAGCAGGCAAGATGCTGGGACAAGATGCAAGCTGTTCATCTTGGGTCTAGTGCACCTGTATGTGGGAGAACAGAGAGGAAACATTGGGAAGATGGGATAATATCTATGAGGGGGGTTCACATTCGTGGAGTTTGTATTAGTTGTCTATTGCCGTGTAACAAATTACCATAAATTTGTGACTTAGACCAACACCCATTTATCAGCTCACAGTTCTGTAGGTCACGGTCCAGCACAGCATGACTGGGTTATCTGCTCAGGGTCCCACAAGACTAACATCAATGTGTCGGCTAGCTGCAGCACTCTTATCTGGGGCTCAGAGTCCCCTTCCAAGCTCACGTAGTTGTGGCAGATTTCAGTTCCTTGTGGTTGTAGAACTGAGGTCACCATTTCCTCACTGTTGTCAGCCAGAGCCACTCAGCCAGCAATGGAGAATCTGTCTTTCTTTATTTTTTTAATTTGCAAAGACCTTTTATTATGTGATTGGTTGTTTCAAATGCTTGCAACATGTTATTTAGATAAATTACAATATCTGTGAAATTTAATGATGGTTCAAAATTTGTATCAGTTCAGATAAATGGGGCACCTGTGAGCTTACTAAGTTTTTCCCAAAGGTGCATTATATTGAGAATCCACCTCACATTGAATCCCTTTTCAATCTAGTCCTTTTCAAGGGCTTGCCTGACTAGGTCAGGCCCGCCAAGGATGATCTTTTTAAGATCAACTGATGGGGACCTTAATTACAACTGCAAAATTCCTTCTTACAAAGACTTAGGTTAGTGTTTGACTGAATAACTGAGAGGAGGTGGTGTCCACCAGGGGCCAGGAATCTTGAAGCCCATCTCAATTCTCCCTACAACAAAGTTAAATAGGGTAAAAATTTATTTTTAAGAATTTGGTAAAAATTAGAGCTCATTAGAAGATCGGGCTTTGAAGAATTTTACTACAAAAAATTCTTTTCTGGTATTCATTTGAAGTAAACTTTTCATTCGAACTAGATGTTATTCATTACTTAGGGACTTTATTATTATGAGGCTCTCATGGTTGTTATCTCAAAAACTCCCTTTTTTTCAAAACCTAAGCAAATTTAAACCCTGACCTTGGGAACATCTCCCTGACTATTTGAGCCCTGAACCAGCAGTGCAGTGGAGGCAGGAAGGCTGCATTCTTGGTTAGCTCCCAGACTCACTCTCAGCTTTGTTCATCCAGGGAAGTTGACCCCAAATACGACATCACCTGGGCTCCTTCACCTCCTGCTTTCCAGCTGGGCTCAGCCAATGAGAGGCTGGGGACGGGAAGAGAGAGAAATCAGGTTCTTGTTCTCGCCTTTTTCTGCCTCCCTCCAGTCAGAAACCGGATATGCTCTGTGTGGCCCCTTGACACAATTCCAAGTCCTCGCCAGGCTCTGACATCAGCAACACATTATTTCTGCCCTTCAGCCCTGGGGGCTAACTCTCACTAGTCCCCTGTGCCTCACACCCCTTGTTGGATTTTTACCCAACTCTGCAAAGAGTCTCTTCATCTTAGAGATCATGTATCTCCTCTTTTCAGACAAATGATCTCGAGTGTGTCCTGCCAAGACCCTGACGGATACAGATGGATGAGGAGACTTGACTGGTCTCCCTCTCTTTCGATTTCTGGATGTCATTTATATTTTCATGCATTAGGGAACAAGCAAACAAACATATATACAAAGAGCCTTAAAAATATAACAACAAAATGACTGAAGCCCTAGAGACCTGCTAAGGAATTCTAGAGGGTTGTGGAAACCAGACACACTGAGGTCAATGATGGGGACGAATGGGAGGGAGTACCTCCTCTTTCTCTCCCATTCCCGGCCTATAAGATATCCTGAAATGAGAACGTCTGAGAAGATCCATAGAGATGCTTCCGGTTCCCTGTAGCTGTATATCAAACCTCCTCAAAACTCAGAGACTTAAAAGAACACCAGCATTTATTTAGCTCATAAACCTGCAGTGCGGGCAGGCTCGCTGGGGACTGTGTATCTCTGCTCCACAGCCGCTCCAGTGGAACCAGATCCCCAACAACAGTGGCCCAAGGCAGGGATCCTGAGAGAGGCTCAGGAAGAAGCCATGTCATCTCTTCTAACACAGCCTCATCAACCACACAGGCCATTCCTGCAGCAATTGCAGAGCTCCCCAGGTCCAAGGGGAGAGGACAGAGATGCAGCCTCTTTGTGTGCAGTGACAAATATTCCGAAGAGCCCATGGGGCCAGAATGCAGTTGTGGCCAGCATGGGCAAACAGACTCTGTCACTGAGACATGAAGGAAATCAATAGAGAAGTGTGAACATCAACTCTCCCCCCTCTGGATTGCCTTGTTATGATCCTGATAGAGCACCCCTCCATCTCAACCCCACACAAGCAGCTTGAACTTGACCTCACACCCAGGCTGCCTTTGAGGCCTCATCACCTTTGGACTGTTACATGAGGGCACTTCTGCATTAACCTGCGGTAAACCAGGTGTCACCTAAATCAGTGATGACAATCAGTTAAATTGCTTCTCAAAGAATGCTACTTGGAGCTTCATTGTTTTTCTTTGTTGGCTGCAAATAATTTTTCTTTGAATCATGATCTGAAATATGGCAGAGTGGGAGCTCGTCATTTTCAGAAGCTTGCAAGAGTAATAAAACAATAAATGAACAAAGCTGGGATTCCCAGCATTCACATACTGAAAGCTGAGATCTGCATCCAATTTAATAGTTTCCAGAATTCAAATGTGCTTATGAATACACATGAGATTCCATCCAAATGTCACTCTAAGGGCAAATCTTTCTCCCCCTGCTTCAGTGAGTCTTCACAAAACAGGCATTTCTGGAGTAACTCACTCTTCTTTCGTTCAAGACCAACCCTGGAGTGTGCACCAGTCCTGCAGATGCAGCAGTGAGCAAGGTAGAGAGGATGCCAGCAGCACCCTGCCTGGAGCTGAGAGCCACCACCTGAGCCAAATCTAACCTCAGCTGGACTTGAAGGCTTTCTATTCTACAGACCCCTTTATTCACACCCAAACTCCCCTCCAGAGTTGCTACCCTCCCTTCAAGGCCTCCTCTGTGATTCCAGGTTCCTCGACTCATGATGGACACATGGCTGTAGGTAATCTGTCCTCTGCATGGATCCTATTCCTTCCTGTGCCCTCCACTACCATCTCCCTACTGCTCTATTAATGAATAACTAAATCACATTTGTTCGCATGGGGAAAGAAAAACACTTCCCAAGTCCTTCCATAGGGAAGGAAAACATTTTTTCCTCTACGCATCTTAGGTTCCTTGGCTGGAGCCCTACAAATTAGACTGGCAAAAAACAAATCAACAAGAAGAAAACAAGCAGAGTTTATAATTTCATGCAGCCTGCCTTCATGCGGGACGAACTCAGAGATGAGTTACTCAAAGAGGTAGTTACAACTTGGGGGCTTATATAGCATCTTAACAGAAGAACAATAGATTTGTAGAGACGTGACAAGACAAAGGAAAAGAGGTTGAACTGTGGGAAGGTCAATATATGGGGGGCATTTGTGTAGTAAGATTTGTCTGTGAAGGCCCATCTTGGTGCCAGCTTCCCATCTTCTTCACGGTCATGAAACTTTCCCAGGAGAGGGGATTTATGTCACTCCCATTTCTGCTTTTAGTCAGATAAGGGAAGCTCTGGGAAGGCATCTTTCTGTACCTGTTGAATCTTAGTTGCCTCAAACTCAAAACAATCCTTATGCCAAATGGCACATTTGGGCTGGCATTTTCCCATCCCCTAAACTTCCATGATGTAGCTCGGTTTTACTCGACAATGTCCCAAACCTGGAAGTCATCTCTAAGAGATGGCTGCTTCCTCTCTCCTTCATTCATTCATGGGCCAGGAAGGGTGATCACATCCTTCTGTGCACTATCACCTCTGCTCAGACACTCTTGTCTCCTCTTGGTAGTCCTGTGTCGTTACTGATGCCACCTCCTCGCCATGTCCCTTCTGCTGCTTCCAAGGTCTCCACCTCCCTTTGGACTCACCCCTGACATTGGTACTTTCAGCATTGTCAATGATAATCCTTTAAAAACTTTCATCACAAAAGCCCTTTCCTTCATTTGGATGCCCTTCCAAGCCTGCTGGGCAGAGATTAGCAGCCACCCTTGACCAGTGAAAAATCGAGGCTTGCAGAGGTTCCAGGCAACTTCTCCAGCCTCACAGCCCACGGGACAGAGCAGCCTCTGCACCAATGCTGCACCCCTATTCTCTATGAAGCTTTTTATGGCTGGCCCAGAGCAAGGAGGCTGTGACTGACTCTAGTTTGGGGGACACGTCTGAAGTTTGGGGGAATCCCTCCTGCCCTGTTCCCAGGCCACCACATTTGCAATGCCTCCATCTCTACTCCACAATGCCACGGAAATCCTGTCCATGCTCAGCACTGCTGTGTACAAAACCTGCACTGTCCCCACACTTTTATTCGTACATATACTGAAGTGTGTTCTCACTGATGAAAATAAATTCTGGTGCATGGCTTTTACACCCAACATCGTTTTGCCTCTGTGAGATGGTAGCAGAGAAGGGCAGGAGCTGAAAGTGTTCTGTGTAAATTGGGGACTGGGAAGGAAGCAAGAGGCTTCAGCAGCTGAGATTCGACATCAGAAACACCTGTGAGGACAGAAGGGCCAGGGCCTTAACACTTGAAGTGGCATCTCCTGGGAACTGGCTAGCAAGGCAGAGTTTCAGGCCTGAGCCCTAACCTGCGGTCAAAACCTCCATTTTAACAAGATCCCCAGGTGATCTGTGCACACATGATAGTTTGAGGGACCCTGGGCTGGGTAATAGAGAAGGTGAATGGGGGGCCCACAGAGGAGGGGACGGTCTGACAGCAGAGGTCATGCCTCCACTCAAATTCTTTGAGGAGCCCTGCCTGTCCACTCACTCACCTCCAGGCTGAGGAAGGCTGTGGGACTCGAGCGAGCATTTCCCTCACAATGCTTCTGGCACCAAATGCATAGGGTCTTTTCCAACACTAATTCTCCAATTCTCTGACACCAGCCAGGTGTCCTGGAGATAGCACAGACCCCGTAGGTTAAGGGCTCAAGCTAGCAAGACTGCCCTCACTTCCGACACCAGGTTGTCTCCTGTACTTCTGATCACCCTGCTGTAAATTCATGGGGTTCCCATGACCCCCTCCTCTGGTTTGATAATTTGCCAGAATGACCCACAAAACTCAGGAAACTGTTTAGTTACCTATTACTAGTTTATTATAAAGGATATAATTCAGGAAGAGCCAGATGGAAGAGATGCACAGGGCAGTGAGAGAGAATGGGAAGTGGGAGCTTCCATGTCCTCTCTGGGTGCACCACCATCCCAGCACCTCCCTTCACCACCCCAGAAGCTCCCCGAACCCCATCAGTGAGAGGTTTCTATGGACATTCCACTATGTAAGCATCGTTGATTAAATCATAGGTTTTGGTGCTTGAGCTCAATCTATAGCCCCTCTCCCCTCCCTGGAAGTTGAGGGATGGGGCTGAATGTTCCACCTGGGTCTTTCTGGAGACCAGCCCCTACCCTGAGGCCACCCAGGAAGGACCCCCAGCCCCCAAAGTTATCTCATTAGCAATAAGAGACACTCATCACTCCAGAGATTCCAAAGATTTCAGGAGCTGTATGCTAGGAACCAGGGACAGAGACCAAATATGTACCTTTTATTACATCACAGGACCTGTCTCTACCCTGTTTTCACTGGGTATGTTTCAGCTGTGTATGAAGCCTGAAGCATGTAGATTGAATTAGGGAGAAGGATGTGACATCCTGGGATACGAGCCCCCAGAAGGGCGCCCTCATATAAGATGTCCAAGTGTGCGAGAATGCGGTGCTGGAGAGACCATGTGCACAGCGGTGACAATGCTGCCAGATCCCAGCCTCCGCCATCCCCATTGAGGCACAGACATGTGAGGGAAGGGATTTTGGATCCTCCAGACCAGCCAACCTACCAGCCAAGGTACCACTGAATAATCCTGTTGACACCACGCAAAGCACAGGAAGTGCTAGGCTAGCCCAGAGTGAATCCTGCCCCGTAGGACCTGTGAGCGGCATCATGGCCCTGCATGACGCATGCACTTTGGGGCGGCTTGCCACAAGCGATAGAGATTGGAGCAACGTGCAGTGTGGGGATTTGGAGAAGCAAAGCTGTCCTTTCTTAGGGACTGGCTGTTCTTCCTGCACTGGGGGCACAGGGATGGGAAGTGGGAGGGGAAAGGGCCTGCCCCACCACCCTGCAGCCAGAACGGCTGTGACTTTCAGCCTTTTAGTGATTTGTCTTCCAAGAACAATTCTCCTATGAACAAAGAGATTTTCTGGGTTCTGAGTGTTCTTAGGCTTAGCAAAGCTGGGACACCCCTCAATTTACAGATGAGTAAACTGAGGCCCAGAGAGGGGAGGTCCCAAGATAACATAGTAGTTGGAGACCAGAACACCCTGCTAACTAACCTTCACTTGCAATTCTGGTTGTTTCATATCCAGGTGGCCTGTTCTATCCCACGGATCAAGAGAAGGAACAAGCTTCCTTTAACATGTGTGCTTTGTTCCCGCATCTAAATTTAGCCCCTTAGGTTGGCAACTAGATGTGTTAGGCGGTCTCTAAGCAATACACCTGTGTTTCTCATTACATCTTTCATCTCCATGGTTTCGACACTTCCCAACTTCTAGAACCAGTTTCATTATCACCTCTCAATGACTTAGTGGTGAGCTAAACATCAAGCAGGATATTCACACTTAAATGCATAGCATTCAGAATCTTATTTACTTATTCCTACTGTATGCACTCTTCCCTAGACGAGAGAGGGCCTAATTAAAATGGACTCATACAGATCGATTAATCTGTAGTAACAGGCAGTGACTGAGATAAGACATCACATTCAAAGCATGTCGTAGAATTGCTAACGTAGCTGTCAATGTGGGAGATACTCAAAAATATAAAATTGCTCAGATAACTGAAGCACACCCATTCAGAAACTTTAACAACAACTCTTATTGAAAGTGTGTATGTTCTAAGCAGAGAATGTAAGAAGATGAAAACACCTAGTGAGTTTGGCACAGAAATATTCATGAAATAAATGAATATGAAATCTAACCTAAACTTTTTGCTATGTCTCTGGGTCACCCTTTTGAACAGTTGTGTTGTCACACAGTAATGTTCTCAGAAACCATGGAGGTGTGTTTGCCACCTCAACTCATGGTGGGAGATTTGAGGTTAGCTGGGAAGAGTATACTTGGCAATTAGAAAACAGAGATGGTCCCTAGACCGAAACAAAAAGAGACAGTGCCTGGATAGTGTGGAACAGTCACGTGCCCTGAGGGGGATAAACAAATCAAAGGTGCCGCTTCCCTGCCCATCACTCTGGAGCCTCCATAAAGCACTTGACCTCACACGAGGCTAGGAGTCTTTTTTTTTTTTAATTAATTTATTTTATTTATTTATTATTATTTTTGCAGGCATTGGGTCTTCATTGCTGCACACGGGCTTTCTCTAGTTGCGGCAAGCGGGGGCTACTCTTCGTTGTGGTGTGCGGGCTTCTCATTGCAGTGGTTTCTCTTGTTGCGGAAGACAGGCTCTAGACACGCGGGCTTCCGTAGTTGCAGCTCGCGGGCTTCAGTAGTTGTGGCGCACAGGCTTAGTTGCTCCGCGGCATGTGGGAACTTCCCCGACCAGGGCTCGAACCCGTGTCCCCTGCACTGGCAGGCAGATTCTTAACCACGTGCCACCAGGGAAGCCTTAGAAGTCTTAAAATAAATTTAGTAACTAGAATTTGTACAGAGTCCTGCACCCCTGAAGCAGCCCTGGTTGCTGGTCAGGCAGCCACCAGGAGGAGAAAGCAGGCTCGAGACACTGGGTGTAGGAGGGCATCTCTGGACACCTACAGTCCCTGCACCAGTTTCCTCACAGCCTCCACCTGAGCCATGGCCCACAAAGCACCCTTAAATATCTCATCCTTATTTTAAGAATTGTGCAGTTTCACATCTCTGTAGAGCGGCCATTTGAACTGCAACCTGGAAATGATTTTAGTTTTACATTTTAGCTTGTTCTTTTTGAGTCTTTGGATTTCATGGGAAAAGTCAGAATTTGGTCTTACTAACTCTGCCTCTAGAAGTTGAAATTTCTTATGACTCTGCAGGCTTACTTAGTAGACCGAGATCCTTTTTCTTTTTCTTTTTTTCCTTTTTCAGGGTATCTCTCAGCACTAGCATTTCAAAGATTCAAGGAACACGTTTTGGGAAACATTGGTTTAGATTAAAGGCCTCCAATCACATCTGAGTCCTCTACGACATCTCAGAATCTTCCTAGTTCTCTTCTTTCTCTCAGCTTTAACCCCTGCTTTCCCTACCTCCCCAGACCCAACTCTTCCAAATGGGCATACTTACCCTTAATTAAATCCTTCCTGAGAAGTCCTCCAGCTCTAGTGGATGCGGGACTTATCAGCTCAGCAATACCCTGACTTCGATTAAAGCAGGCATCCCTTTGTCCTGCATTCCGATCCTCAATAAATATCAGCTGATTGATCCTATGAGGTCTGTGCTCATAGAAAATGTAAAATGAACAAAACTTGGTTAACATATCCACAAAATCATCATCCCTTACTTCTTTAGTTGTTTCTAAGTTTTTTACTGGGCTGAGTCCAATTTCATCATCGTCTGACTGAAGCAATGAACATGGCCTCTGATCTGGTTTCTGGAGGCAATTTTAATGTTGCAACCAGAGGTCAGCTAGCCCTTGGATGCTTGCTTGAAACCATCACAGCGCCATCATTGCACAATGGAAAGTATGATGCCTTTGTTCACCACTCTTTTGGGGATTTCGCCTTACGCTGCCCTACCTTACCCTGACATGTGATTTATCTTCCTTATGTCATTGCCACATCTTCCATTGTCTGTCTCCTCTCCTTAATTAAATGGTAGCTGTCTCAAGGCAGCATCATATACCTAGCACAATGCCTGGTGCAAAGTAGGTCTTCACTAAAGAGTGGTGGATAGAGAGACGGCTCACAAGTATAAGATTTTAAAACATGGAGCTGAACCAAATTTTTTCATCCAAGCAGCAGGCATGCAGAGTCAGTGAGGTTTATTTCTGTCGAAAGCCTCAGATTTTAAAAGGAAAAACTAAACCAAAATTTCCCCTCAACACACCAGGCATCCACAACAGTGAAGTTTATTTCTGTGTTAAAAGCCTCCAGCTCATGCCTGGCACCCCACACACCCCAAGCTGCGATTGGAGAGATGTAGGTCACTGCTCACAATAGAGGTAAAAAATGAGTTAATGAGTTGGCTTAATCAAGAAATAAGACCTTAACCAGCCACTAATAAGATGTGCTCTGAGAATCACTATCTGGAAAAACAATAAACAAAACATTTTATGCTGCAGTTACTCAGGAAAAGGAGCATCATCTCCAAGGGAACATTGGCCTTGATATCTGAAAAGATCACGTTCCCCAAATCTGCTCCTGTCAGGTTGCACCTCAGAGCAGCATGGGTGTGAGTCGGCATGGGTAAGGCTGGTGGTGGAGTTCTGGAGGGTTAAATGCAGATGATTTATAACACAATGGGGATTGATGGTTGGCCCATCAGAGAACAGCAACCTGACTTGGCATATCAAGTGAAAAGGGGTGAAAAGGGGATTGATTTGCAAGGCAGGGTTTTGCAGACTTTCCAGGAGATGTCCTGACAAGAGGAATGGGGACACCCATTCTGACTTGGACACTCACCCCAGCCCAGCCCCCTGGACTCCTCGGTCTGAGTGGAAAGTGTGACTGTAGTCTTAAACCCTTGTTTAAACCAAACAGACCAGGAAATAAAAGTTTAAGACCAAAATCTCAGCCAAATAGTAGCGCTTGGAAATTACTCTTAAAATATATTTCTCTGTATTTTAAGAGTTTGACAAAAATCCACTCTGTATTTAATCTGACCAATTTTTAGAGTATATTTCATATATCTAAGTAGTGGGTTGAACGATGTTTCCCCCAAAACATATGCCCAGATCCTACCCCCCAGAAAGTGTGAATGTGAGTTATTTGGGAAAAGGATCTTTTCAGGTGTGATTAAGTTAAAGATCTTAAGATGGGATCATCCTGGATTCGGGCGGGATGAAATCCAATGACTGGTATCCTTGTAAGGGACGGAAGAGAGTCACAGACACAGAGAAGGCTATGAGAGAACAGAGGCAGAGATTGGAGTGATGCAGCCACAAACTAAGGGACACCTGGGAACACCAGAAGCTGGAAGAGGCAGGAAGGATGTTCCCCTAGAGCCTCTGGAGAGAGTGTGGCACTGCCCATACCTTGATTTCAGACTTCCGGACTCCAGAACTGAGAGCATAAATTTCTATTTTTTACGTCACCTGCTTTGCGAGTTTTTCTGAAGGCAGCTCCAAGAAACTAAAACAACCTGTAAGAAATTTTATTTGTTGGAAAGGAAAGGAAGAGGTTGAAAATTAAAAGTTAGCCCCAGAGTTTTATGGCTTTGGGTTTTGTTTTTGTTTTCCAAGTCTGTATTTTAAAGACCTCCATGGACATTTGAAGAGAGAATTTGAAGCGTTTTTTCTCCAGGCGTCCACCCCCACTGCTGGGAGCAGGGGAGGAAGGGAGCCGGCAGTGCACTTTTTCTTGAAATCCCCTGTGGGTTGTTTTGGGGTCTTTTTATTTTATTTTTTTGGCCTTGTGGCTTGCAGGATCCTAGTTCCCCAACAAGGAATCGAACCCATGCCCCCTGCAGTGGAAGCTTGGAGTCTTTACCACTGGACGGCCAGGGAAGTCCCTGTTTTGGGGTCTTGATGCATCTTGATATTCCCGCTAGGGACTGTGTCCTCTCCCTTATACAGTACTCATCTTCACTTCTCTTTTCTTTCTTTCTTTTTTTTTTTTCTTGCTTGCCTTTTTTTGTTTTCCTCTGTGGGTGACTCTCCATTTATTATTGAAGAGAGTTGACTCTGAGTCACCATTCTGTGCCTAGCCAGGGCAAATCAGGCCTATGAGTCCAGCAATTTTCCTCCTTTGGAGGGAAGGAGGGATTTCTACTCCAGAGGATGCTCTGCACCAAGGTATAAATGGGGTGGGATGTGGGAGCGGGCATGAGTGAGGGTTTTCAGAGTTTATCCAAGATTCTTCTTTTCCCTAATTGCCCTTAGAGGGGTAAGAACTATGTTTGTCTGTCTCTCTCTGGGCAGGACTTCTCTAATTTCAGATGAATAAACGATGTGCTCTACAATGTGGTGGAGGGAGAGCAGACAGGGGCAAGGGGAGAAAACCAGATCCCTGGGCCCAAAACTTAGCTCCAGCACTACTTGAGCCACATGTGAACAGGTAAGTGGACAAGCCCAAGTTTGGGGCTCACTGTCTGTGCACTGGACCCTGGGGGCCTTGAGTTTGGACTTTATCTGCATGTTCACATCCCCCTCATCTGTGAGTGTGGAGCACTCAGAGCTCGGCTCTGAGGAGTGACCCCCAAAAAGGCTCTTCCCCTCTGCTTCCGCTCTGCCTCTCCTTTCCCATTAACATGCTTCTGTGGCCCATTTTCACCAGAGACAACAGAGAAAGAAGGATCGAGAGAGGGAGAGATACCAAAAATGACCACATTGACACTCAAATTGCAAATTATTTTTAATAATTTTTTTAAAAATATTTATTTATTTGGCTGCGCCAGGTCTTAGTTGCAGCACACACGGGATCTTTGATTTTCGTTATGTCACACGGGATCTTTAGTTACGGCATGCAAACTCTTAGTTGCAGCATGTGGGATCTAGTTCCCTGACCAGGGATAGAACCCAGGCCCCCTGCATTGAGAGCATGAAGTCTTAGCCTGTGGACCACAAGGGAAGTCCCTCAAATTGCAAATTTTTATGCAGAAGAAAGTTATTTCTTCACTAGAAGGTAGAACTCTTATAGATATGGAAATTTAACCTAATTAAAACTTTTTTTTCAATTTTTATTTAAGGATTTTTTTTTTTATGATGACTGAGGTTTGACAAGAATGTGCTTGGATATTTATAATGCAGTCACATGTGTTTGCTGGAAGAAAGGCCACTGATCCACAGAATCCCACTTAAACCCTCTCACAGTATAATCCACACCCTCTCCAGGAAAAACAACCAGCAGCCTCTGGGTGTGTCTATATTAATCTAAGAGGCCTGACTCATGGCTGGTGCCCAACTCTCCTTGAATTATGGTGGATTTGAGTTTGTATCCAAGTCTCTGGATGAGCCGCTTGGCCTATCCCCAACCTACCAGTCAGTACCCATCCAGCTGCATTTGTAAACCTAATATGTAAAGCCCTTTCTGCTGTCTCTAGGTCTGGCCACGGAGAATTCAACGACTACAGCATTTTCAGTTTGTTATTCCTTAAGCTTAATTCATTGGCACAAGAAGAAATATATCAGATCATAAGTTATCTGTAGACTTTATGCCTTTTCTGTAAGGCTAAAATGTTCCCAGATGCCAACAATTCTTTAGATGGTTTACTCAGATTGACATGCAAGAGAATTATCCTTCTTTGTAGAAAACCCATCTAAACCATTTACCAAAGGATTTGCTATCTGTTGTTACCTCTTTGGTAAAGAAAGCTGTATTCTGTCAATAACTAAAGTAGTGGAGCAGGGATGTGGGTGTGTTTGCCTAGCACCCCATCCAAGGGGACAGACCCCCTCTCCAAGGCCTTGCCACCTCACTGATGGGGAATCTTTCCTCCATCCTGCTGGCTTGCAGAGCTATCATCCTTGCCTCTCGTCACCGTATATGGAAAATAAAAGGATTTATCTCTGTACATCTTTGAGCTTTCTTGAGGGGAGAGGGGGGTGGTTGTTAGAAGTTACTAGTTGTAATAAGTTGTTTTATTTCTTGTGTGCCCATCTCTATCTTAAAGTCCCCTGAAACCTTCAGTCTGGGAGAATCAATGTCTAATTGCATAATTTTTATTTCACATAACATCTGAACGTGTTCCGTGGAGATTTCACTGAACTCCTATTAGGGAGGAGTAAGCAACAGTAAAATTGCCAGTAAATTTTGGAGCACAATCCTAGGTAAAAATGCTTACCAAGACAAAAATCATTGCAAAAATCATTTTTCTTTATGAGGAAAAAAAGTTAGACAAGCACAACATGGTCCAAACATTTATTCGATGATTCCAAAGGCATTTCTACTCTGCTCAGGACTTGGTGAGATGCTGCCACATTCCTTATCCTGGATGTTTATTAGTTAGAGGCCATCCCCGGGGAGAGTCAATGTGGGGTCCTGGTTGTAGATTGTGTTTCCAAAGAAGGCTGCAGCAATGCCTCGCATCCCCTTTTCCCTTCCGCAGTGTGACTGTGCCACCCTTCCCTCAAGGGGTGGAGTCCAGTCCTTCCCTTTGTATCTCAGCAGGCTCTGGACAGACTTTGACCTTGATAATGCAGAAGTGTAACTGCCAAGACTGATCTCAGAAAGACAGCAGTGAGTGGTGGCATGAAGCAAGATCTTAATCCCCTGCCCAGGAATGGAACCTGGGTAGCCTGGATAAAAACCAGGAATCCTAGCCACCACACTCCCTGGGCTCTTGCCCCCAGTGGAAAATGCATTTCTCATGGAGGCAAAGCTGTAGAAACAGGTACAAAGTTTATTATTAGAGACACAGCACAGCAACAAGTGGGAGAGCACACAGAGAAACAGTTTGTTTAGTTAAGACAGAAGCAAGGCAGAGATGCACACCCAGAGAGGAAGAGTGTGGGAGTCCTCCCTAATGAGGAGGAGCACAGTAAAAATGGGTTATAGAGGCCTTAGCATCACATATTACGGGGTGGTGCCCCCTCCCCTTTGACCCCCAAGGAGCCTTTCTGCACATGTACGACGTCTCCCTTGCCCCAAGGATGGGAAATGTATGACCTCTTGATCTTTTAACAGGGTTTAGCCCCTCTCTGTCCCTGCCATAAAAGTGTCCAATGTCCTATTATCTACCCTATTCCTGTTGTTGTTTCTTATATCGAAGTGCCGATCTCGAAATATAGACAGGAGTCGGGTCATAAATATGTAGTCCGGAGCCTGTTTGTCTCTTGCCTCAGGAAATGTAAACAGGGGGCTGGTAATGAATATCCGGCCTGGAGCCCATCTTCTTCTCACCCCAGGAACAGGAGGCCGGTTCTAAATGCCTAGCCTGGAGCCCATCTATCTCCTGCCTCAAGGTGGGACCATGGGAAAGCTGGGCTCCTCTGCCTCCCTCCCTGAGCCCCATATAAAGAGCAACGTGGAGAGAGAGATCCAGCCAGCCCACAGGCTTCAGCCACCACAGGGCCAGGGTCTCAAGTGCCAGCTGCAGGGGTCCCAGCCCCTCACCGATTTGCTCACCAACACAGCGTGGAGCAGGACTACCCACCTGAACACTGCCCTGGCTCCTGACCCTGCAGAATTTTGCACAAATAAAATGATGGTTGTTATTTGAAGCCACCAAGTCTCTGGGTGTTTTGTCACCCAGTGAAACAGCCAGCAACCAGGAGGCGAACAGTGTCAGGGGAATGCAGGCACAGCAGGCGGTGAAGCATGAACAGTTGGGTCAAGGGCATCTTTTGCTATCACAGGCCCACACCCCAGAGGGGCCTGGAAGCAGTTACTGCACAGAAGGCAGCCGGGAGTTCATATCCTAAGACCCCAGCCATAGAAGCTGGCTTCTAAAATAGGCAGAGACACTGTGAACAGAACTGAGGCCTAAGGTCAGAGATGCCAGCAGACACAGATTCAACCCCACGGTGTTGGAAGAAAGGGACTTGTAAGACCCTACGTAGGATCAGAATATGTCTTAGGAACTGAGTCATGGATCTGTCTGCAGATGGGAGAGAAAAGGCTCAACTCCTATCCATCAATGAAATACATTGAGGGGCTGGAAATAAACCCTCACATTATGGTCAAATGATTCTGGTAAAAGTTCCAAGAGCATTCAATGGGGAAAGAATAGCCTCTTTGACAAACGGTACTGGGACAACTGGATATTCACATGCAATAAAATAAGTTGGACCCAAACACTGCATGCAAAAATTAACTCAAAATGATTCATAGACCTAAATATAAGAGCTGAAACTATTAAACTCTTAGAAGAAAATATAGGAAGAATTCTTCATGACTTTGTTTTAGGCAATAGTTTCTTAGATATGACACCACGAAAGAAACAAGAGAAAAAATAGATGAATTAGACCACATCAAAATTAAAAACTTTTGTGCTATACATAATATCATCAAACAAGGGAAAAGACAACTCAGAAAATGGGAGAAAATTTAATCAAATTATATATCTGATAACAGACTTGTATCTAGAACAGACAATGAACTCCTACAACTCAATAAGAAAAAGACAAATAACCTAATTTAAAACTAGCCACAGGATTTGACTAGGCATTTCTCCAAGGACATAGTCAACAAGCTCATGCAAAGATGTTCAACATCATTAGTCATTAGGGAACTGCCAGTCAAAACCACAGTGAGAACACTTCACTCACACTCACCAGAGTGGATACAATCAAAAGGACAGAACAAATGCTAGCAAGAATGTAGAGAAATTGGTAATCTCATATGGTGTTTGTGGAAATGTAAAATAGTGCCTAAGGCTGGGTTGGGGGGATTAGGTGGGAGAATGGGGATTGAATGCTGATAGGTATGAAGTTTCTTTTGTGGGTGTGGGGGAACTAAAAATGTTCTAAAATCAGATTGCAGTCATGGTTGAACAACTCTACGACTATACTAGAAACATTGAATTATATACTTTAAATGGATGAATTGTATGGTAAAGGGTAGGAGAACATGCCACCCAAAATATGCCACTTTGACATAGGGATTCTTTTAAGCTGAAGGCAATTGAGAAGCGGCAGCTGCAAGAAAAGTTCTCTGCCCTCCCATTTGCCTAAAAAGACATCAATCTGTAAAGGCGTCCCCCTCCTCCTTTCTCTACCAGGAAGGACGGAAGTTAATCACCTGACCACACTAGACCCAGATCAGCCCTGAGACACAGCAGAGGAATCTGCTTTGCAAGTAGCTCTTATCTTCCATCAATTTCCCCATGTATTTACCTTCCCACAATTTGTGGTCCCTAGAAACTCAAAGTCCTTTCCTTCATCTTGTCACCTCTCTAAAAATTTATTATTGTTCTGTAGAGATGCAACATAAGTCCAGGTTACACCTTGGAGTTACTCATTTCTGAGTGTTCCTGCCTGTGTGAACTTCTCTCTTTCTCTTGTTAATCTATCTTTTGTTAGTCTAATTTACAGAGTCCCAGTCAATCAACCTAAAATTAGTTTTTCCTCTCCTAAAGGTATGTGAAGTTTATTGTCAGGGAAGGGAAAACTTCCCTCTCTACCCCTCTTGAGTTCTTGTGCCTGGATTCATAATGAAATTGACACAAGACAGAATAACAGGAGAAAAACAAACAAATTTTAATTTGTGCACACAGAGTCTCATAGAAATGGAATCTAAGAAGTGACCAAAGCAGGCAGCTTATATACTTTTTAGACAAAGAAACAATAAATTTGCGAGGAATTGTCAGGACAAAGAAATTTAGGCTTTGGGTGCTTAATTAGTGAAGAATCTGGAGTTTGGGCTTGGGGTAGTAAAGTAAATAAGGTTTGTTTATACAGGTTTCTTGGCCTGAATTTCATTTCTCTAGTGATAAGGGTGTCCTTCTACCTCCAGATGCAGGGAGTGTATCTTTCATATGAGAGATTAATTTCCTGCTTTCAGGGAGACAGAAAGGAGAGTCAGTGTGTCCCTCTTGCATAGGCTGTTTCTTAAGTAACTTTAATTCAAAATAATCAATTTGCCATTGACACATATCTTGGGACAGCCTAAATATCTCAGTAAAGCAGTTACAAAACCAAATAACCAGGCCCGTCTATGAGAGAGGAGATGAAAGAAGCTGGCAACTGGAATCAATTCAGATCTCCCCCTGCCTCCTAGTTAACAAGGGCCAGCATCCTACGGCAAAGGTAAGACATGTCAGTTACCTGGTATAGTTAGTAGATAAAATGCAGGACCTAAGAAAATGGTTTTAATATAGTAAAGGAAATGAAGGATTTACATTAAATTGTTTAATAACATGCTTTTTTTGTTAAGTATTTTATCTATTAAATGCTTCAATAAATTGACTGCACAATAATGAGAGGGAAGACATGTAGGTATAATCATAGGTTGCCTGAGGGTCTAGGAATTTAGTAAATGTGTGGCAGAGAAAAACATATCTAAATTCAAATTAGAAAAGTCAGTGTGAACTCACAGAAACATTTCCCCTGTTAAAAAAAATTGTCTCAACATCCACCACAGTGTCTCTGCCCACCATCATTTCTCATGTGCACCCCAAACATCCACCCTTTGGTTACCAATTCTATTCTCCCCTAAAAGGCATCTTGGAGAATAGCTGAGAACTGTCTCAAGGCTGAGAAAACTCACAGTGGGCCTGGTATACCTGTCGTTGCCAGGAAGCTAAGAAGCTTTCAAGGATGTCAATAGGATGCTAAAGCGACAAAGGACTAGCTTTTAGGGACTCCCAGTGACTACCCTGTGATGCCTTGAATATCAAAAATCTTTTCCCTTTAATTGAGAGAAATTAAATTATAAAAAGCTGTATATAAGCAAACCAGAAGCTTGTAAGCATACTGTACTATCAAACTTTTTGTTTTTTTCAATCAGCTAGGTCTAGAAATGTAAGCTGGCCAACTTTCCTCCCCTGCTTATGACTTAAAGAAGAAAAAGTTCAAAGAAATCTATTTTAACTCCTCTGCTACCTCTGTGAATGTAGCTGCAGCGTCAGAAGGCTGGCCCACCTTGGCAAGTACAGACAGGCTGTCCCCTTCACATAAACAAACATGTGGTCTAGACCTACTTACACTGTTTGTGTAAGCCCTTGCTGAAGCTAAACTGGGTCAGTGGTGTTATCTTTGTAGAACAAAGGACAGTCTCTGGTGGTCACTCATTAGATGCCTCTGTGACCTTTAGAAAACTCAGAATGGTCATCATTATAAAAAGGACTGTTGGGACTTCCCTGGTGGTGCAGTGGTTAAGAACCCGCCTGCCAATGCAGGGGACACGGGTTCGAGTGTTGGTCCGGGAAGATCCCACATGCCGCGGAGAAACTAAGCCCGTGCGCCACAACTACTGAGCCCGTGTGCCACAACTACTGAATCCCATGTGCTCTAGAGCCTGTGCTCCGCAACAAGAGAAGCCACCGCAATGAGAAGCCCGCGCAACACAATGAAGAGTAGCCCCTGCTCGCCGCAACTAGAGAAAGCCACGCACAGCAACCAAAAATAAATTAAAAGTTAAAAAAAAAAAAAAAAGGACTGTTGGCCAATATTAGTATTGGCTCAACCTGGATTGGATTCAATTCCTGTGGCCAGGAGACAGCCCTTGCTTTTGTTCCTCCACAGCCAGCAGGGTCTGGAACTCCCCTTGCTTCCAGGAACAAATGAAAGAGGCGGAGGGTGCAGTGAAGGGCTGTGTCTTGCCCACTTCTCCCTCTGAGCCACTATTTCTCCTCCCAGGAAACTGTCCTGCAGTTGCACAGTGTAGAATATGGGTGTGTGTGCCTAAACTTTTTTCCGGCTGGATGAGACCGCTTCCCTAGAGCGCAGGCTTTCTTTACAATTCTGGTGAAAGGAAAAACATTTCTGAAGTCAGTCACTCATCTCATCCTTCCCTTCTCTGCCTCTTGCCATGAATGTCATCCCTCCTGGCCCCTGATACTCTATTCCAATGTTAGATAGTATGATTGTAAATTATTGTAGTATCACGTTGCATTATTTAATTAGTTCATTTTTGTTGTACATATTTTGCAGGGTAATGTCATGGGTCTACTGTTTCAAAATACGCTCAAACGACCAGACTGTAGAAAGAAAAAAGGAAAAGCACCAGCTTCTGCTTACTCATCTAGGTTCCCAGTGATTGCCAGGACGGTGCTACCAGCTCACAGGAGCAACATAAGCAGGTGAGACGGTTGGGTGTGGGGAAGGCTCTCTCTGATGTAACCACCCCAGTCCCAGACATCCTGTGTGTACCCACCTTCTAATACAAGCCAACGATGCACCTGCCTGTGCCTAATTGTGGTGGAGATTGACCAAGGGCATTTGTTAGAATGTGAGGTGAAATAAAAATGGAAATTTCTCATATTAGTTCACCTTGAAAACAATTGATTGAAGGAAAACTGTGAAAACAAGGAAGCTTTATTAGAGAGCTTGGGGAATTCTGTACATAAGGAATACCCTTTTTTTTTTAAAGATTTATTTATTTTATTTATTTATTTTTGGCCGCATCGTGTCTTTGTTGCTGAGCGTGGGCTTTCCCTAGTTGCGGCCAGCGGGGGCCACTCTTCACTGCGGTGCGTGGGCTTCTCATTGCGGTGGCCTCTCTTGTTGCAGAGCACGGGCTCTAGGCATGCAGGCTTCAGCAGCTGTGGCTCGCGGGCTCTAGAGCACAGGCTCAGTAGTTGTGGCGCACGGGCCCAGTTGCTCTGCGGCATGTGGGATCCTCCCGGACAGGGCTCGAACCCGTGTCCCCTGCATTGGCAGGCGGATTCCCAACCACTGCGCCACCAGGGAAGCCCAAGGAATACCCTTTTAAAGTGTCCTTTGGGGTATGGTTTTCACGCTTTCTCGAGACGTTTTCCTGTGGCCTATTATAATTCATCCACATTGAGGTAAGGGGTGGGGGGCTGTGGAAAGCTGTGCTCAAAAAGCCCTTGCTAGTCCTTGCTTTTCAAATTCTGGGGGCTGCCTGAGATGTGTTGGGTGGAACCTGCCTCTCTCTGCTCAGTGGGGCTCCCTGCCAGCCTTGCAGTCATGTCACAGGGAGGCGGAAGCCCACCCCCAGACCCCTTAGCATCCAGCACTTGATAAGAGGTGATGCACCTCCTGCTTCCAAGAACGGCTCACAGAGCCAGGCTGGAGACGGTGTGGCTGTGACAGTCAGCAGTGTAACGCTGGCCTCAGGGAAGAGTCGCCAGCGTGTCCTAAGGCAAGACCATCAGGAATGTTTTGGTGCCCCCAAACTATGTCCTGTGTGGACTTCAGAATTTGACCCTCAGATCAATCAAGGAGTTGATTACCAGTTGAGTATTGGTTGAGTAGTCAACGTTCTTTGAGTACTAATTAATTGTTTACCCTGCTTTAGTCTTCTTCAGAGCTCTTTTCTCCACCCATGGTGCAGTCACTTGATTATTTGTTTATTGGTAAATTGTCCCCCCTGCAACTTGTTTTCCCCCACTTCTAAGCACTATGTTTCCCAGCAACTAGAATAGTACCTGGTGCATAGTAGGGCCCCAGTTAATTTTTTTTGAATGAATGAATGAGGCACACTGCAATGCCCCTGTTCTCACAGGAGCTGAGGAGATAAAATCCATATCCACAAATATGGAGCTGGATGTACAGCATGCATATAACATCTTTAGGCCACATGTGAACAGGTCAAGGGGGAATTATAAGGATAAGGGCTGTAAGGACTTGTAAAGATGGAGGTTTCGTTGTGGGCTTCAGTAGAGAGGGAGGGGTAACTACTCTCAAAATGTAAACTCTGGGACAAAATAATTTTACTGCCAGAGAAAGCAAAAGAATAATTGTTTCTAGAGCAGAGGTCTGTCTTGGCTCTTCCATGAATTACCTATGGGCCTTAGCATGTCCCTAAAACTTCTGGGACTTCGAACGTAGAGCGGAGTCTAGATGGTCCAGCAGCTCTTTCAATGCCAACTTTTCCTGATCACTATAGATGCCCAGTTTTTATGGCTTGAGCATGTGTTATAAAAATGAAGGAAAGGCAACTTCCCTGAGCCTGTCTTACTTGCTTCAAAGGCCATCTGAACCAAATTTCTAGTGTTGATGCAGAGCTGATTCCCCCCAGTCCTGTCTCCCCTCACTGCAGCTTGTCTTCCCACTGCTAACCTTTCACTTAAAACTTTACCTCCTGGAAGCCCCTCTCCAGTGTGAGCAGGCCATGCTTCCCCACCTCTGATTCTTCCTGAGGCCTTGCCTCCTTGCAGGATCTTCGTGTCCTGGCTGCCATTCTCCCACACACTCCTGGGGAGGCAGGCGATCTCCTTTGCTCTCTGCCATTGTGGAAAGAGCATCCTCCTTTGCCAGCTCTGTCCCCTGGCAATAGCAGCTTCTCCTGTCCCTGACTGCACTCTTCTACATGATGATGATAGTAGCTCGTGGACAGTGTGGCAGGCACTGTTCCAAGGGCATTTCATGTACTAAGTCATTCACTCTCCAACACAACTATGTACAAGATAAGGATTATTACCATGATCCCCATTTTACAAATGAGGACACTGAGGCCCAGAACAGTCAAGTAACTTGTCTAAGGTGACCCTATTAATAACTGATAGAGCCAGGATTAAAATTTAAGCCATCTGGATCTAGAGTCCATGGATGCTGTGCAATCCAGCAGTTGGGTGATGAAATTAGTGTAGGGAGTTGTGACCAGCATTTATTTTTAGATGAAATAGAACAGAACAGAAAGAATAGAATAGAATAGAATAGAATAGAATAGAATAGAATAGAATAGAATAGAATAGAGATTAGTAAATAGCAGAATTATTTTTGCAAAACTCTTGTTTTATTTCAGTCATGCACGTGTATTTGAGTGCACACTGTATTTCATTTTTTTTTTTAAGTTTGAAAATCATTGCAATGTTCTGTGGCTTCTTCCTGACCTCATTAAAACTGTGACATGTGACTCTAAGTACCTCTCTCCACTTTGACTTCTGCCAACATCTGGATGATTTCATGGTTCACGGGTCCATTCAGTAGCTAGTTCTTATAGTTCCTTAACTCCAGATATATTCATCTCCATTTCAATTCATTTAGCTGGTTCCATAGCTAAATCCTGGGGCTGATCAGTTCTTAGGAATTGCTGCACTCATGAAACTGTAAACTCTCAAGTTTACTCTTCAGATAGACCCCCAGCCTTTCATATTCTTTGCACTGTGTCTTAGTCCATGCAGGCTGCTATAATGGAACACCATAGACTGGGCAGCTTATTAAAAACAGTAAGTTCTCACAGTTCTGGAAACTGGAAGTCCAAGATCAAGGTGCTGGCAGATTTGGTGTCTGGTGAGGGCCCACTTCCTGGTTCCTAGACAGACATCTTCACACAGAATCCTCACATGGTGGAAGGGGAGAGGGAGCTCTCTGAGGTCTCTTTTATAAGAGCACCAATCCCATTCGTGAGGGCTCCATCCTCATGACCTAATCACCTCCCAAAGGTCCTACTTCCTAATATCATCATGTTGGGATTAGGATTTCAACATACGAATTTTGGGGGGAGGACACAGACACTCAGTCCATAATACCCTGCCATGTCCCCAGCCCTGATTTGGAGCTCACATGTCCCTTGACTCTTCCTCTTTGTCCTTCCATGCTGTCTGTGTCCTCTTGTCCCTGTCTTTTGTTCCTTTCCTTACCTCACTGATCACCCAAGATCCTATGATTGATGACATCAACTTCTTTTCCATCTGTATCCACCACGCCCTCACCTCCTTATCCTTCTATGTTCTCCTAACACAGAATCAGTCTGCAGCTGACCCTTCACTCAGATGCATACACCGAGGAGTATAACCAAGCAAATAGTGGCACTCAAATGAGGGTCACCATTTTTACTGGTCTATTAGTGCCCCTCAGCATCTTGCATTTGACCTGGGTCCTACCTGACAGAGAAAATAAGCCCCATCAGCTCTCCATCCCACACTTGCTGACACATTGCCATTCTCTTTCATTTTAAAATGACCTCAGATCCAAGATTCATCCTCCATCTGTGCTCTCAGCCCCACAGCTTCATCCTTGCTCCATCTTCCTTTCCTTATATTATTAACCTCCTGCTCTCTACTAGTTATTTCCTCTCAGCCTATGGACATTTTCACATCTTTTTCATTAAAACGGCCCCCACCCAATTTTGCAGCTGCCGTCCAATGCCCAACCCCTCTCCATCACATTGCAATGAACACACAAACACACACACACAATTCATTGTCTCCATTTCCTTTTCTCCCATTCATTCCTCAGCCCCCTGATACTGGGCCTTTGCCCCTACAACTCCATGGAAACTGTTCCTGTCAAGGTTACCAATGATTTCTGTCAGGGAGAAATAAATTTTTGCCTACCCTTCTAGGTTCTTCTGCCTGGTCTAAGAATTAAATTGACATGAGACAGATTAACAGGAGAAAATCAAACAAAAGTTTAATAACATGTATCCATAGGAGAGACCCAGGAAAATTGAGTAACTTGCCAAAGTGGCTGAAGCCCTCACCTAATTACCATCTTCAGCTAGAGACAAAAGAGGATGTTGGGGTAGTAGTTTGGGACTTCAAAGGGGAGGAAGGCAATTCAGAAATAGAAAAGCAAATGTTTGGTAAACAAATGTTTGCTGGGCCCTGCAGAGACAGTGGAACACAGAGTGAATTCTGACCTCTAGGCCCTGCCTAGAGTTCCTCTCACCACACCTGGCCCATATTCTGTACAGATATCTCTGGTGACAGCTCTATTCTGGGGACTGGCTCTCTATCTAAATTCTTTAAGGCAGTTAGGGGGAAGGTCAAAGTTTCTTCCTGAGTCTTTTGGGCCTTGATTGTTTTTAGCTCAAAATAATCAGCATGCTAAAGAGACATTTTAGGGTGGCAAGTTTTGCTCCCCTACACTTCCTTGTAGTCAAGTCCATAAAAACTTTTCTGTCCATATATCTTTCATTCTATCTGAGCATTTGGATTTGTCTATCACTGCCATTGTCTTGGATCTTTCTTCCTCTCTGACTTCTGTCAGTCTACTCTTCCTGTTTTCTGCCTCACATTTTGATTATCTTTCTTCATCATTAGTTTCCTGCTGTTGAGAGTTAGTTTTAGAATAAAGGGAAGAGCCCATGTGAATTGAATTGACCAAAATTTAACTCTTCTCCATAAAAATATCATCAAAAAAATTTTTTTGGACTAGACAAGCTGATTCTAAAATTTATATGAAAAGTGAACAAACAAGAATAGCCAATGGAAGAAAATCTTAAAAAGAGGGAGGACAATTAAGTGAAAATAATGGTGCAACCAGATATTAAAACATATTATAAAGCCTCAGTAATGACAACAGCATGGTATCAGAACATGAATAGACAGATCAGTGGATCAGAATAGGAAATCTGGAACCAAATAGAAATATACATGGGAATTCTATTTATGATAAGGAGAGAGCCTAACCAATGGGGTAAGGACAGACTACTCTCAAATTTTTAACATCCCTTTTTCTGTATTTTCTGTCTCATCCTGTATTTTTGTCTCCTTTCTTTGGTCTATAAATACACTTGTGTCTCTCATTAAATATCAGAAAACAAACAACCCTCCCTCCCTTCCTGTATCGTCTTAGTTAACCACTATTTCTCTTATACTTTGCAGCCAAGTTCTCTTTAAAGAATACTTTTTTACACACTGTCTCCGCTTCTTCCCTTTGAAAAAATATTTTAAAATCTTAACATTGGTTTATTTTTAGTTATGAAGTAAGATAATACATAAGACTATGTATCTTAATAACTTGAAATATGAAAAGAAAATGGTTGTAATTAATATTTATTATCTCAAGAGTGGAATTACAAGGATATTTTATGGTCTAAATCTGCACTATCCAGTACAATAGTCACTAGCCACATGTGGCAATTGATCCTTTGAATGTGGCTACTCTGAGCTGAGATGTGCTATAAGATACACATTGGATTTTGAAGTTTTAGTGAAAAAAGAGAATGTAAAATAACTCTTTACTAATCTTTTCTATTGATTACATATTGAATCAATAACATTTTGATATATTATTTTTTTTGAATTTTAGTTATTTTTTCATACAGCAGGGTCTTATTAGTTATCCATTTTATACATATTAGTGTATATATGTCAATCCCAATCTCGCAATTCATACCACCACCACCACCCCCGCCACTTTCCCCCCTTAGTGTCCATATGTTTGTTCTCTACATCTGTGTCTCTATTTCTGCCCTGCAAACCAGTTCATCTGTACCATTTTTCTAGGTTCCACATATATGCGTTAATATATGATATTTGTTTTTCTCTTTCTGACTTACTTCACTCTGTATGACAGTCTCTAGATCCATCCACGTCTCTACA
Organism: Eubalaena glacialis; assembly: GCF_028564815.1. Taxonomy (NCBI): domain Eukaryota; kingdom Metazoa; phylum Chordata; class Mammalia; order Artiodactyla; family Balaenidae; genus Eubalaena; species Eubalaena glacialis. The sequence goes on along the minus strand of NC_083724.1, from coordinate 106,551,547 downwards.
AATGACCGAATTTCGTTCCTTTTAATGGCTGAGTAATATTCTATTGTATATATGTACCACATCTTCTCTATCCATTCATCTGTCGATGGGCATTTAGGTTGTTCCATGACCTGGTTATTGTAAATAGTGCTGCAATGAACATTAGGGTGCATGTGTCTTTTTGAGTTATGATTTTCTCTGGGTATATGTCCAGTAGTGGGATTGCTGGGTCATATGGTAATTCTGTTTTTAGTATTTTAAGGAACCTCCATACTGTTCTCCATAGTGGCTGTATCAATTTACATTCCCACCAACAGTGCAAGAGGGTTCCCTTTTCTCCACACCCTCTCCAGCATTTGTTGTTTGTAGATTTTCTGATGATGTCCATTCTAACTGGTGTGACGTGATACCTCATTGTACTTTTGATTTGCATTTCTCTAATAATTAGTGAAGTTGAGCAGCTTTTCATGTGCTTCTTGGCCATCTGTATGTCTTCTTTGGAGAAATGTCTATTTAGGTCTTCTGCCCACTTTTTGATTGGGTTCTTTGTTTTTTTAATATTGAGTTGCATGAGCTGTTTATATATTTTGGAGATTAATCCTTTGTCCATTGATTCATTTGCAAATATTTTCTCCCATTCTGAGGGTTGTCTTTTCGTCTTGTTTGTAGTTTCCTTTGTTTTGCAAAAGATTTTAAGTTTCATTAGGTCCCATTTGTTTATTTTTGTTTTTATTTCCATTACTCTAGGAGGTGGATCAAAAAAGATCTTGCTGTGATTTATGTCAAAGAGTGTTCTTCCTATGTTTTCCTCTAAGAGTTTTATAGTGTCTGGCCTTACATTTAGGTCTTTAATCCATTTTGAGTTTATTTTTGTGTATGGTGTTAGGGAGTGTTCTAATTTCATTCTTTTACATGTAGCTGTCCAGTTTTCCAAGCACCACTTATTGAAGAGACTGTCTTTTTCTCCATTGTGTATGCTTGCCTCCTTTGTCATAGATTAGTTGACTATAAGTGTGTGGTTTTATTTCTGGGCTTTCTATCCTGTTCCATTGATCTGTATTTCTGTTTTTGTGCCAGTACCATACTGTCTTGATTATTGTAGCTTCGTAGTACAGTCTGAAGTCAGGGAGTCTGATTCCTCCAGCTCTGTCTTTTTCCTTCAAGACTGCTTTGGCTATTTGGGGTCTTTTGTGTCTCCATACAAATTTTAAGATTTTTTGTTCTAGTTCTGTAGAAAATGCCACTGGTAATTTGATAGGGATTGCATTGAATCTGTAGATTGCTTTGGGTAGTATAGTCATTTTCACAATATTGATTCTTCCAATCCAAGAATATGGTATATCTCTTCATCTGTTTGTATCATCTTTAATTTCTTTCATCAGTGTCTTATAGTTTTCTGTATAGAGGTCTTTTGTCTCCCTAGGTAGGTTTACTCCTAAGTATTTTATTCTTTTTGTTGCAATGGTAAATGGGAGTGTTTCCATAATTTCTCTTTCAGATTTTTCATCATTAGTGTATAGGAATGCAAGAGATTTCTGTGCATTGATTTTGTATCCTGCAACTTTACGAAATACATTGATTAGTTCTAGTAGTTTTCTGGTGGCATCTTTAGGATTCTCTATGTAGAATATCATGTCATCTGCAAACAATGACAGTTTTACTTCTTCTTTTCCAATTTGTATTCCTTTTATTTCTTTTTCTTCTCTGATTGCCGTGGCTAGAACTTCCAAAACTATGTTGAATAATAGTGGTGAGAGTGGACATCCTTGTCTTGTTCCTGATCTTAGAGGAAATGCTTTCAGTTTTTCACCATTGAGAATATGTTTGCTGTGCGTTTGTCATATATGGCCTTCATTATGTTGAGGTAGGTTCCCTCTATGCCCACTTTCTGGAGATTTTTTCAAATGGTGTTGAATTTTGTCAAAAGCTTTTTCTGCATCTATTGAGATGATCATATGGTTTTTATTCTTCAATTTGTTAATATGGTGTATCACATTGATTGATTTGCATATATTGAAGAATCCTTGCATCCCTGGGATAAATCCCACTTGATCATGGTGTATGATCCTCTTAATGTGTTGTTGGATTCTGTTTGCTAGTACTTTGTTGAGGATTTTTGCATCTATAGTCATTAGTGATATTGGTCTGTAATTTTCTTTTTTGTAGTATCTTTGTCTGGTTTTGGTATCAGGGTGATGGTGTCCTCATAGAATGAGTTTGGGAGTGTTCCTTCCTCTGCAATTTTTTGGAAGATTTGAGAAGGATGGGTGTTAGCTCTTCTCTAAATGTTTGATAGACTTCACCTGTGAAGCCATCTGGTCCTGGACTTTTGTTTGTTGGAAGATTTTTAATCACAGTTTCAATCTCATTACTTGTGATTGGTCTGTTCATATTTTCTATTTCTTCCTGTTTCAGTCTTGGAAGGTTATACCTTTCTAAGAATTTGTCCATTTCTTCCAGGCTGTCCATTTTATTGGCATAGAGTTGCTTGTAGTAGTCTCTTAGGATGCTTTGTATTTCTGCGGCATCTGTTGTAACTTCTCCTTTTTCATATCTAATTTGTTGATTTGATTCCTCTCCCTCTTTTTTTTGATGAGTCTGGCTAATGGTTTATCAATTTTGTTTATCTTCTTAAAGAACCAGCTTTTAGTTTTATTGATCTTTGCTACTGTTTTCTTTCTTTCTATTTCATTTATTTCTGCTCTGATCTTTATAGTTTCTTTCCTTCTACTAACTCTGGGTTTTGTTTGTTCTTCTTTCTCTAGTTCCTTTAGGTGTAATGTTAGATTGTTTATTTGAGACTTTTCTTGTTTTTTGAGGTAGGCTTGTATTGCTATAAACTTCCCTCTTAGAACTGCTTTTGCTGCATCCCATAGGTTTTGGATCGTCATGTTTTCATTGTCATTTGTCTCTAGGCATTTTTTGATTTCCTCTTTGATTTCTTCAGTGATCTCTTGGTTACTTAGTGATGTATTGTTTAGCCTCCATGTGTTTGTGTTTTTTACTATTTTTTCCTCTGTAATTGATTTCTAATCTCATAGCATTGTGGTCAGAAAAGATGCTTGATATGATTTCAATTTTCTTAAATTTACTGAGGCTTGATTTGTGACCCAAGATGTGATCTATCCTGGAGAATGTTCTGTGTTCACTTGAGAAGAAAGTGTAATCTGCAGTTTTGGGATGGAATGTCCTATAAATATCAATTAAATCTATCTGGTCTATTGTATCATTTAAAACTTGTGTTTCCTTATTAATTTTCGGTTTGGATGATGTGTCCATTGGTGTAAGTGAGGTGTTAAAGTCCCCCACTATTACTGTGTTACAGTTGATTTCCTCTTTTATAGCTGTTAGCAGTTGCCTTATGTATTGAGGTGTTCCTATGTTGGGTGCATACATATTTATAATTGTTATATCTTCTTCTTGGATTGATCCCTTGATCATTATGTAGTGCCCTTCCTTGTCTCTTGTAACATTCTTTATTTTAAAGTCTATTTGATCTGATATGAATATTGCTACTCCCGCTTTCTTCTGATTTCCATTTGCATGGAATATCTTTCTCCATCCCCTCACTTTCAGTCTGTATGTGTCCCTAGGTCTGAAATGCATCTCTTGTAGACAGCATATATATGGATTTTGTTTTTGTATCCATTCAACAAGCCTTTGTCCTTTGGTTAGAGCATATAATCCATTCATGTTTATGGTAATTATTGATATGTATGTTCCTATGACCATTTTCTTAATTGTTTTGGGTTTATTTTTGTAGGTCCTTTTCTTGTCTTCTGTTTCCCACTTAAAGAAGTTCCTTTAGCATTTGTTGTAGAGCTGGTTTGGTGGTGCTGAATTCTCTTAGCTATTGCTTGTCTGTAAAGTTTTTGATTTCTCCGTCGAATCTGAATGAGATCCTTGCTGAGTAGAGTAATCTTGGTTGTAGATTCTTCCCTTTCATCACTTTAAATATATCATGCCACTCCTTTCTGGCTTTTAGAGTTTCTGCTGAGGAATCAGCTGTTAACTTTATGGGAGTTCTCTTGTATGTTATTTGTCATTTTCCCCTTGTTGCTTTTAATAATTTTTCTTTATGTTTAATTTTTGTCAGTTTGATTACTATGTGTGTCGGCATGTTTCTCCTTGGGTTTACCCTGCCTGGACTCTTTGTGCTTCCTGGACTTGAGTGGCTATTTCCTTTCTCATGTTATGGAAGTTTTCAACTATAATCTCTTCAAATATCTTCTCGGTTCCTTTCTTTTTCTCTTCTCCTTCTGGGACCCCTATAATGCGAATGTTGTTGCATTTAATGTTGCCTCAGAGGTCTCTTAGGCTGTCTTCTTTTCTTTTCATTCTTTTTTCTTTATTCTGTTCCATGGCAGTGAATTCCACCATTCTGTCTTCCAGGTCACTTATCCATTCTTATGCCACCATTATTCTGCTATTGATTCCTTCTAGTGTATTTTTCATTTCAGTTATTATATTGTTCATCTCTGTTTGTTTGTTCTTTAGTTCTTCTAGTGTTTTTTCTTTAATTGTTCTAGGTCTTTGTTAAACATTTCTTGCATCCTCTCGATCTTTGCCTCCATTCTTTTTCCGAGGTCCTGGATCATCTTCACTATCATTATTCTGAATTCTTTTTCTGGAAGGTTTCCTATCTCCACTTCATTTAGTTGTTTTTCTGGGGTTTTATCTTGTTCCTTCGTCTGATATATAGCCCTCTGACTTTTCATCTTGTCTATCTTTCTGTGAATGTGGTTTTTGTTCCACAGGCTGCAGGATTGTAGTTCTTCTTGCTTCTGCTTTCTGCTCTCTGGTGCTGATATATTCTTTTAAATGAAAATTTATTAAAATAATTTCATATGTTTCTTTTTCTCTTTTTAAAGTGGCTGAAGGACTTCTCTGGTGGTCCAGTGGGTAAGACTCCGTGCTCCCAATGCAGGGGGTCCATGTTTGATCCCTGGTTGGGGAATTAGATCCCGCATGCATGCTGAAACTAAAGATCCCACATGCCACAAGTAAGACCCAGAGCAGCCAAAATAAATAATAAATAAATAATTAATAATAAAGTGGCTGCAAGAAATTTTTAAATTACATCTGTGGCTTGCATTTTACTTACTTACAGTGCACTATTTATGGTTTAAATAGTTTGTGTGTGGTTTGAATTTTCCAACAGTGAGTGTATATTATTTTCACATTCAAGCTAAATGTTTTCATTTCTTACTGTTTTAGTGTGTTAAAAAAATATATATATAACATAAAATTTACCATCTTAGCCATTTTTTTTTTTTTTTTGGCTGCACCACCTGGCATGTAGGATCTTAGTTTCCCAACTAGGGATCAAACTTGTGCCCCCTTCATTGAAATCACGGAGTCTTAACCACTGGACTGCTAGGGAAGTCCCTCATCTTAGCCATTTTTAAGTGTACAGTACAGTAGTAACTATATGCACCTTGTTGTGCAACAGATCTCTAGAACTTTTCATCTTGTAAAACTGGAACTCTATACCCATTAAAAAACAACTCCCCACTCCCCCCTGTCCCCATTTGCTAGTAAGCACATTCTACTTTGTGTTTCTGTGTGTTTGACTATTTTAGATACCTCATATAAGTGGAATCACACAGTATTTGTCTTTTTGTGACTGGCTCATTTCATTCAGTATAATGTCCTCAAGATCCATCAATGTTCTAGCATGTGTCAGAATTTCCCTCTTTTTAAGGCTGAATAGTGTTCCATTGTATATATACACCACATTTGCTTTATCCATTCACCGGTCAATAGACATTTAGGTTGCTTCCACTTCTTGGCTATTGTGAATAATGCTGCAGTGAACATTCATGTGCAGATATCTCTCTGAGATTCTGTTTCCCATTCTTTTGGATATACACCCAGAAGTGGGAGGGGTGTTTCCATTTCATAAATGTTTTTCTTCCCTTTAATTTCCTCTGTGACCCTCCATGCTCAGTGTCTGCCCTTTTTAATCATCTGAAATTGTCCTGGCAAAGACCTCCCAAATCTTTGGAAATGTTGTCAATTCCAGTGGTCGTGTTTCCACCTTATGTTACCTGACCTCTCTGTGGCATTTAGCACTGTTTACTACTTCCTTCAGGAAACTCCATGTTTCTTGGCCTTGCATCTAGTTCCCCACCCACCATCTTCCTAGCCTCTTTTACTGGCTCCCACACCTCTGCCTGCCCTTAAAACTGATACAGCACAGGACTTTTCTCAAGCAAGCTTTTCACCTCACACTTGGTGTCCCCCATTCCCCCACCACCACCTCATCCAGTCTTTTCTCAGAGGCTTCAAATCTATTTGCTCCTCAGACACCTAGAACTCCACATGTTCAACTCTGCCTGTCCTATCCCCCACCCCCTGCTAAGTCCACCGCCCTCACCTGCTCATTTCTGTGTGCTTTCTTTTCCTGACACATAGTGCCTCTACCATGGTACTGATAATACCCAACAAGTTTCTGGGAGTGAACGAAGAAACCTCTTTCTCATGTCCACTTCTATTTGTTCCCTAGATGTTAACTCTACTTCTTAAATATCTCTCAAGTTAATCCATTTTCTTTACCTCTACAGCCAGTGGTCTAATTCAGACCTCCATTCTCTTACCTATTGAGAATTCTCTTAACTGGCATCTGAGGGTGTTTTTTACACCTAATATCATTATGTGAATAAAATACAGGAGTCATACAAAATCTCCCATGTAATTATTAAGGTAACAACCTGAGCAAGACTTTCTAGAATTCTCATGTAAACGCAATTCAGTAAGTATTTTCCCAGCACCTACTTTATGCCTTGCATCAGGCTAGACCCAGGGAATGCCAAGATTAAAAAGACAGTTTCTTTCCTCAAGGACATCACAAGTTGATGGAACTGATGTCACAAACTGGCATATAAACACTTATAAAAACAAATGCATTTTATTGCCTTTCATACCAAGTGTAGTGGGACAATGCAGGAAGTAGTAAATACCCAATTCTCTCAGATTCATCCTCCATACTGGTGCCAGAGGATCTTTCTAGATCCCAGCTCCTATAGGATAAAGGTTAAAATCGCTAACCTCACTAGCCAAGTCCCCCATGACCTGGATTTTCATCCCCTACTTTGTTCCTCTTGCCCCTGTTCACAAGGGCAAGAACATTCCAGGCTTTGTCATGTTTCCAGGCCTTTGTATTTGCTTTTCTGCCAAAAAAACCTTTCTCTTGTTTGTGGGTGTGTCTGGTGAATCACCTCCTCTATGAAATCTCCCCTGCCCTCTAAGTTTGGATGGTCACACTCCTTCTTTTGTCACATAATACTGGAACCAGCTTCTATTAGAGCACCTGCCACAACCAAATGTGTTGATTCATTTATTTTATAACAGCTTTATTGAGAGTATTCACATACTATACAATTCACCCATTTAAAGTGTACAACTGAATTGACTTTTATTATATTCACAGAATTGTGCATCTATCACCACAATCAATTTTAAAACACTTTTATTACCTCAAAGAGAAATCACACATTTCTCAGCCATCACCCTTCAACCTCCCCTTTCCTCAATCTCCCTCGCCCCAGGCAACCTCCAATCTCTACTCTGTCTCTATAGATTTGCCTCTTCTAGACATTTTGTATAGGTGAAACCATATAATACATGGTCTTTTGTGACTGAATTATTTCTCTTAGCATAATGTCTCCAAGGTTCATCCATGTTGTAACATGTGTCAGAACTTCATTCCTCTTTATGGCTGAATATTATTCTATTGTAAGAATATCCCACAGTTTGTTTATCCATTCATCAGGTGATGGACATTTGGGTTGTTTCCACTCTTTGGCTGCTGCTAGGAACATTTGTGTACAAGTTTTTCTGTAGACATATATTTTCATTTCTCGTGGGTATATACACCTACGAGTGGAGTGCTGGATCATATGGTAACTCTATGTTTAGCTGTTTGAGGAACTTCAAGACTGTTTTCCACAGTAGCTGCATCATTTTATAATTCTACCAGCAGTTTATGAGGGTTCAAATTTCTCCACATCCTTGACAACACTTATTATTATCTGTCTTTTTACTATAGTTATCCTAATAGGTGTAAAGTGATAGCTCATTGTGGTTTTGATTACATTTCCCTGATAGCTAATGATATTGAACATCTTGTCATGTGTTATTGGTCATCTATATAACTTCTCTGGAGAAACGTCTATTCAAATTATTTCTCCATTTCCTAATTAGGTTGCTTTTTTTATTGTCATTGAGTCATAGGAGTTCTTTACATATTCTGGGTATTAATCTCTTATCAGATATGTGATTTGCAAATATCTTCCCACATTCTGTGGGTTGTCTTTGTACTCTGTTGATAGTGTTCTTTGATGGGCAAAATTCTTAATTTTGATGGAGTCAATTTATCTAGTTTTTCTTTTGTTGGCTCTACTTGTGACGTCACATCAAAAAACCAAAATCATGAAGATGTTCTGCTATGTTTTCTTCTAAGAGTTTTATAGTTTCAGCTCTTATGTTTAGATCTTCAATCCACTTTGAGTTAATTTTTTATGTGGTAAGCCCTTTGCCTATTTCTAATTGAGTTATTTTTCTTTTTTATTATAAAGTTGTAAATCCATTTATTTTTATGCATTTATATATGCTAGTCTCCTCCTTTAGTTTGTGATTTCCTTGAGGCAGAGATTGTCTTCCCAATTTTGGCATCCTCAGGGCCCAACTTAATATTAGGCATAAAATAGATGTTGAAAAATTATTTATTGAACTGAGTTTATACAATATTTCTGAATAGAACTACTCATGTTGTTACCTAGGAAAGTATATATGGCAGATTTTGCATTCCAAGTACTATTCATGGTTTGAAATCACGTACCATGTCTGCTTTTATTGCATTTTCTTGATGTTGTGCAGTTTCTTTTGCTGAGTGAGTTTCTGTTGCTGGTTCAGTTCAAGCCTAAATTCTGCTGGTTTCTTCCTGTTTCCTTAGAAGCCATTAATAGTCAATCCCCTTTTCTTTGCAATCTTCTTAAACCAGGATAAAGTGAGTAAGAGAGAATCCAATGCAGGTGAGGCCAACCCCAAGTGTACAGACAGGGTGACAGGCCCCATGACAACCTGGAATACATCTTATCTAATGGATAGCCTCTCCTGTGCCCACACATACCCAATGTTGCCTGGTCTTTTAAATTTGGATGTTTATGAGAAGTTGCCCAACTTTTAAGTGTTGGTAACTAATTTTTTTTAAAAAACATGATTTTTAAACATGTTTTAAACAGGAGGACAGCAGTTTGTATCTTTGATCTATATATATTTACTCAACTCGTGTTAAATTACTCACTGTAGCTTGGGTTCCAGTCTTTAAAGTCTATTAAATTTCTTCTGCCAAACAAAGTACTAATTCTGAAGCTTGCCTTAGCTTGTCATTACTTATTATTTATACCATGCTGAGTTAATCCCTGAATTTGACCAAACATAAATCATTGGATGCCTATCCTGAGGAGTTTCTGTCTTCCCCTGCACTTCAGAGAATTACTAGATTAGGCAAAGAAATCTCAGATGGGTTATTGAACGCAGAAAAATCAAACCTGCCCAAAGAAGCACTTCAAACAGATAGTCGTGCCTTATACCATATGCCCTACTCTGAGGAAAATCATAACCTTTGACCTACTTCTCTCTGAACAAATATTCAATTACATGATTAATGAAATCGATGTTTACAATTAAGTTGCTACATTTCTTTGAATGATTTCTAAAGCTGTTTAAAATTTTGCTGGTGGATAAATACCACTTGCAGTAAGTGCAAAAGTTGTCCTTGTTCAAGGAGTTCTGGTTCTCAGCTGAAAGTGCTCTGAACCACGGTAAGCCAGGAAGGAACTTAAAGCAATTGCCAAACAATTGTTTGTATTGTAGGGGAGGAAAGCTCTTCCCTTTTTCCCTTCCAGTGGCTAGTTTAGTAATTAAATTGACATAAGACAGATTAACAGGAGAAAAACAAATTTAATTTTGTATGTTCGGGAGTCCATAAAAATATGGGACTCAAAGAAGTGACCAAAGCAGACTGCTTTTATACCTTTTAGACAAGGAAACAATAAATGTGTGAAGAATTGACAAGATGAAGAAGTTTGGGTTTGGAGTAGTAAACTAGTGAGGAAGTAACAGGTTTGTTTATACAGGTTTCTCGGCCCTAAATTCCCTATCTTTGGTGATATGGGTGCCTTCTACCCTCCTAGTACAGGGAGGGGACTTTTCACAGGGGAGATTTATCTCCTGCTTTCAGGGGGAAAAAGGAAGTTCGGAGTGTCCTTCTTGCAACAGCTGTTTCTCAAGTTCTTTCAATTCAAAATCATCAATATTCCAAAGTGGCATATCTTGGAATGACATATTCTGAACCTCTGCAATGATTAGAGGCTTCTCAAATATAATATACTGAGAAGCATACCCCTGAGTTTGCCCTTATTCTTGCCTCTCTCCTCTCCTCCATCTTAGTAAATGGCCATGCCATTCACCAGGTAATCAAACCAAAATCTTTCTCTCCTTGCCCCAAACTTATACCTATCCATCAATATTCAAATGTCCCAAACATTTTGATGTGCTAAATGTGTGCATTTGGAGCTAGCACTTGCCTCAGAGCCTTCAGGCTTCACCTGGGCTCACTGATCATCCTTGGGGCTTGGCTTTGTTGTGGGCTGGGAGCCACTTCTAGGCACTAGTAAGTTTAGAGTGAAGGCAAAAGGATAGGTGTAAATAAACACCAGACAGCAAACCCTGATAGAATGAACGATGCTGACGGATGGGTGCGCACAGAGGAGAGCTCACAGCCCATTTCTGGAACACTGAACGAAGACGGAAGAGCGTTGATGGAGGAAATAGCAAAGGAAACCACAGCCCAGAGGAAACCACAGCTAGACTAGGAGATGCATCTGGCGGGGGGGTGGGGGGGGAACAGACTGCTCTGCCTGTAGAATTTGGGACGGGCCCAGGGCTTGACACTTAGCGGCAGGAGAGAAGAATGGGGCTGAAAACCAAGCACTGTCTGAAGATCTGTGTACAGGAGGGTCAACATCCCCCTACCCAACCCCAGTCTGTGCACAGAGCTGCCGAGAACATCAGCCAGGCACTTACCCTGAGCCCAGAGGAATGTGCCCAGTCAGGGAAGGACTTGGGCAGCTGGTGTGCAGACCCAGAGCGAAGACCACCTCCTGCTGGAATGCAGCTGTTGAGGGGAGGGGGGCAGAGTCTTATCTTAGCCTTAGGTGCTTCTCTGCCCACTCCTGCTGAGGAGTCCAAGGCAGCAGTCCCTGCTCCAGTCCCAGAGTTTTCGTCCACCTTTAGGGGCTCACTAGAGATTAGACAAAACTTGTAGCATGAAAGAAAGCAACCAGGATTCTAAAGAGAGAGAGAAAGGCAGAGACAGAAACTTATCTCGGAGGAAGCAGAGGGAATTCAGAGAACAAGAGAGTATAAAACAAAGAACATAACAGAATAAAACCTCTTTGATCAGCATCCTCAGAGAGATTTTAGAAAACATTGCATCCATAGAACAAGAGCATGGCACTATGAAAAATGAGCCATGTGAAAATACCCACAACAAAAGCCTCTGGAAATTAAAATTGTTTCACAAAACATAAAATAACAAATATGGATGGACAATAACGTTTAGGACATTTCAGAGACTACAGAGAGAAAGAGGAGACAGAAAATATGACAGAAATAATAAGAGATATAGATGATTAAACCAGGATTAATCCAGATACAACGCCTAACTAGTAGGAAATCGAGAGAGACAGAGACAGAGAGGGAGAGAAACAGAGGGGAAGAGAAGAAGGAGGAGGAAGAGGAGGAGAAGGAAGAAGAGGAGGAAAAGAAGAGGGGGAGGGAGAGAGAGAGAAAGAGAGGGAGAGAAGGAAAGAAAGAGAACATAAAATGTAGAGTAGAAAATTATCAAATAAATAGAGAAACGTTTCCAAGAGCTGAGGAAAGACACAATCTTGAGATTGAAAGAGGCTTTGAGAGTATAAATTAATATACCACTTTGAAGAGTGACTTGACAGTAATTCCTGGGGCTGACTGTTCACACACCCAGTAATTTCCCTTTTGAGTCTGTCCTCTGGGGCAGAGCTTCCCGACCAGGTGCCCCAAGTTGAATGCAGATGTGTGGAGTTTGTATGTGTCCTCAGGTGTCCCCTGGTGGCTGAGCAGAGCCAGGGGCATTTAGGGCTGCTGCGATCAGCACCTCCTGCAGGAGCAGCTCCATCCTGTGCTGACTCCAATCTGCCACACCAGTAGTGCTGTGTCTGGTGCATGATGTGACGTGGGAAGGTTGGGAAGCATTTGTCTCAACACAGGACATATAAGCAGCTTATGCGGTGATGTTCGTGGAAGCAAAATAAATGGGAATAGCCTAAATATCTACCAATGGATTAAAAAGTAGTGCATTTGCTGTGCAAACTATTATATATAGGATGGATAAACAACAAGGTCTTACTGTATAGCACAGGGAACTATATTCAATATCCTGTGATAAACCATAACGGAACAGAATATATATGTGTGTGTGTGTGTGTGTGTGTGTGTGTGTGTGTGTATATATGAATGATATCTGAATCACTTTGCTATACACCAGAAACTAACACATTGTAAATCAACTATACTTCAATAAAATAAATTTTTTTATAAAAAGTAATGCATTGATCATACAATGAACGTCACACAAAATAAAAACATGAACTGGACTACACATATCATCATGGATAAAGTCTGAAAACAAAATGTCGAATGAGAAAACAAGTTGCAAATCATTTATATAATGTCTACAATACCATTTATGTAAAATTAAAAAAAAAACAGTGGGCTGTATGTTAAAAACAAGCTTTCTGAAACTGGAATCTATGAAAAGAATCTGCAATATCAAAATTTAGAAGATCACCTGAGATGAAAGGAAAAAAATACACTTAAAGATTTATGATTTGGAAGCAAACATTTGATGTGTACCTTCAAGAAAAAAAGAAAAGCAATGACTATAAAATACTAGATAAAATATACAATGGTAAGATAATAGCAAAGGGGAGGGGGAAAATGGTTGTGAAACAGGTAGAAATGAAAAAGAAGGAGGATGAAACAAGGAAAGAATGTGATGTGAAGGACAAGCTTGAGTCACAAGGCTAGAATGCAGCAAAAAACATTGAACTCTATGACTGAATCAATATCACACTTTTTAGAACTACCATATGACCCAGCAATCCCACTTCTAGGTGTATACCCGGAGAAAATGATAATTCGAAAAGATACATCACCCCAATGTTCATTGCAGCACTATTTACAATAGCCAGGACATGGAAGCAACCTAAATGTCCATCAACAGAGGAATGGATAAAGAAGATGTTGTACATATATACAATGGAATATTACTCAGCCATAAAAAAGAACAAAATAATGCCATTTGCAGTGACATGGGTGGACATAGAGTTTGTCATACTGAGTGAAGTAAGTCAGAGAGAGAAAGACAAATATATGATACTGCTTATATGTGGAATCTAAAAAAAGGGTACAAATGAACTTATTTATAAAACAGAAGTAGAGTCACAGATGTAGAAAACAAACTTATGGTTACCAGGGGATAAGCGGGGGGAGGAGGGGTAAATTGGGGGGTTGGGATTGACATATACACACTACTATATATAAATAGATAACTAATAAGAAACTACTGTATAGCACAGGGAACTCTACTCAGTACTCTGTATATGCCTATATGGGAAAAGAATCTAAAAAAAAGAGTGGGTATATGTATATGTATAACTGATTCACTTTGCTGTACACCTCAAACTAACACAACATTGTAAATCAACTATACTCCAATAAAAATTTTTTTTTAAATCACACTTTTAATTAATATAACTTTAAAAAAATATTTTTATTTATTTATTTAGGCTGCACTGGGTCTTAGTTGCGGCACACGGGATCTTTAGTTGCGGCATGTGGGATCTTTTAGCTGTGGCATGCATACTTCTTAGTTGCGGCATGCATACTTCTTTAGTTGCAGCATGTGAACTCTTAGTTGCGGCATGCATGTGGGATCTAGTTTCCCGATAGGGATAGAACCCAGTCCTCCTGCACTGGGGGTGCGGAGTCTTACCCGCTGGACCACCAGGGAAGTCCCTAATTTATTATAACTTTAGAATAAGCTTTAATATCTGATTACGTTACTCAACTTTCAATATCTTTCTTTTAACACTTAAAAATATATTCATATTTTCTTCCTTTTGAAGAAAAACTTTTTAAGATATGACAAATAAAGACACTACCATAATTTTATACAAACAAAATATTAATTATTAAATTTGAAGAGAATTATTTTTAAGTTTTCTGGACTTTAGTTAATGATTATTTTTTAAAAACTACCAATAAGACTTGAGAAAGTATATTTGCTGTGATGTTTGGTGATGCTCTACTCCACGATCAGGGGATGTGAGTCTCCATTATTTTATGTTTTCGAGGCCTGACTTTATTGACAAAATTATAAGCACCTTAGATGTAGGAAAGAAAATGCATTTACTACAGAAAGTAAATAAGGTAGTTGACATATTACATATTAATAAAAAAGTAGAACAGGATGCTGTCCAAACAAAAATTCTGGGACTTCCCTGATGGTGCAGTGGTTAGGAATCTGCCTGCCAATGAAGGAGACACGGGTTCGATTCATGTTCTGGGAAGATCCCACATGCCGTGGAGCAACTAAACCCATGTGCCACAACTACTGAGCCTGCACCCTAGAGCCCACGAGCCACAACTACTGAGCCTGCACGTCACAACTATTGAAGGCCGGATGCCCTAGAGCCCACACGCTGCAACTACTGACCCCACGCTGAGCCCACGTGCCGCAACTACTTAGCCCACGTGCTGCAACTACTAAGCCCACGTGCCTAAAGCCCATTCTCCGCAACAAGAGAAGCCACCACAATGAGAAGCCCGCGCACCACAGCAAAGAGTAGCCCCTGCTCACTGCAAGTAGAGAAAGCCCATGTGCAGCAATGCAGCCAAAAAAATAATAGTAATTAATTAATTAATTAATTAGTTTTTAAAAAATGCTTAAGAAACTCAAGAATGAAATTATCCATTCATTCACTCCACAAATCTGGATAAGTGTGGACTAAGGAGCTGGGGACACACGTGGTCCATGCCTAATGGAGCTTCTATTCTGGTAGAAGGACCAGGTGGAGTTGGGACCAACATCAAATAATAATCAGTATCATGACTGAAAAGAACAGAGTTTTGTCTGAAGCCTTAGGAATTGCAATTCAGGAGACACAGATGCAAGTAAAACCAAGAGTGTTCTGGGGAAGAGAAACAGGAGGTTATAAAGGCAAAAGCTACAAGGTTATTACAGTTGTCTTGCAAGACTTATAATTGGCTCTGATGCAAAAGAGAAATACTTGTTCCTTTATTTTTTTCTTTTCCATTATGATTTAGTACAGGATATTAAATATAGTTCCCTGTGCTATACAGTAGGACCTTTTTGTTTATCTATTTTATATATAGTAGTTTGTATCTGCTAATCCCAAACTTCTAATTTATCCCTCTCCCCCACCTTTCTCCTTTGGTAACCATAAGTTTGTTTTCTATGTCTGTGAGTCTATTTCTGTTTTGTAAATAAGTTCATTTGTATCTTTTTTTTTTTTAGATTTCACATATAAGTGATATCGTATGGTTTTTGTGTTTCCCTTTCTGACTTTATTTAGTATGATAATCTCTAGGTCTATTCATGTTGCTGCAAACGGCATTATTTCATTCCTTTTTATGGCTGAGTAGTATCCCATTGTGTATATATACCACATCTTCTTTATCCATTCATCTGTTGAGGGACATTTAGGTTGCTTCCATGTCTTGGCTATTATGGGAAATATTTGTTCTTAAGAGATAGGCTGAAAGGGCTTCCCTGGTGGCGCAGTGGATAAGAATCTGCCTGCCAATGCAGGGAACACAGGTTCGATCCCTGATCCGGGAAGATACCACATGCCACAGAGCAACTAAGCCCGTGAGCCACAACTACTGAGCCTGTGCTCTGGAGCCCGCGAGCCACAACTACTGAAGCCCACATGCCTAGAGCCCATGCTCCACAACAAGAGAAGCCACTGCAATGAGAGCCCGTGCACCACAATGAAGAGTAGCACCCGCTTGCCACAACTAGAGAAAGCCCGCACACAGTAACAAAGACCCAACGCAGCCAAAAATTAATTAATTTAATTTAAAAAATTTTTTAAAAAGAGAGAGATAGGCTGTCACAAGTTATTTAGGATAAGGATCCCATAAGTATCTTGGGTTTCTGGAACACTGTGCAGATGATCTGGATGCCTGTGTTAAGGCAATAAGTGGTCAAAAGTTCAGATTCCATCCAAGCTGAGACATGCATAAGTCCCACCTCATCAGTGGCCTCCTGACTCCATTTTAGAGAGCTCTCTTAGCAATACTGACTCCATTCTGATTTTTCTTTTACACCAGAAACTGGAATGTAAAGTAGAGAAAGCTACAGGTGCCCCAGGGGAGATGTGACCCAGCCTAGGCATCAGGAAGAGTTGCCTTGAAAATGTGATGAGTAAGCTAAGAGCTGAAGGACCAAAGGAGCTAGCAAGGCAAAGAAGAACAGAAGAACATTCCAGGTGAAGGGAGCTCAGGTATGGAGCCAGGTGAGAAATTATTGACTAAAATGAGAAATCTGTGATTACGGACTTCCCTGGTTAAGTGGTTAAGGTTCCACTGCAGAGGAGTATGGGTTTGATCCTTGGTCAGGGAAGTTCCACATGCCATGCAGTGTGGCCAAAAAACACAAAATCTATGATTACAAATAGTGACATTGTCACTCAAGAATTACCAATGCCATTTCTATTCATAAAAGGGATTTGCTCATAGGGTCCTCGGAACAAGATGTGGACTGAGTTTCATCTTCACAGTAAGCAGTCTGGTAGATTACACAGCTCTACTATTCTGAAGTAGAAACATATTCTACTATGTTCCATCTAAGATTGGTATTCTTTCTGCAGTTGCAAAAACACAATATTCAACAGCTTTTGTATAGCTTCGTCAACTGCTTTTGTATAGCTTTGTAGCTTCATACAAGATAAATGTCCTATATCCCAATATATTGACTGGTTTTTGTATCTTATAAAAATATTTTGCGCAGAGGATGCTTTGGATTATTTTTTTTCAGAATTTAGAATGTTGCACATGGTGGGGGGAGGGGTACAGTTGGAAACCTTTAACTACCAAGTAGAAATTTCATGATGTTCTATATTTGAATGTGTAATTTCATTAGTGATGTATTCTTTTTCTTTCTTTTTTTGCTGTTTGCAGTGACTATTTCAGAGTTCACATTACAAGTTTTACTTTGAAGATTTTATAAAAATACAATTGCCTACTTTAATTTACAATACTGAATTTTCAAATAAAACAAGGATGCACAGTGATTGAGGTCCTAGCCAATGTAATAAAGAGACAAAAACTAGGAAGTTGAATAATGGAATGATGCTTGTCTTACAAAATTCAAAGTGATCAACATAAAATCTAGTGGAAGTAGTAAGAGAGTTCCATTAGGTGGGCAGGTATGGTTCCAACAAACAGTAACCATTCACCCTGAAACCAAGCCAGACCCTGAAGGGCCCTCCTGGGTACACGTCCCTTCATGTCCTGGCTTCTGATTTGTAAAAAAAGCTTTAGTCTCCTAGGCCTTCCCCAAGTTCCAAAGATCAGACTCAAGCAATTAAGTATTACAGAAGTGAGAAAATGCAGAAACAAAGGAAAAGCAGTCAAACAAGATAAGTTCTAAGCCTGAACAATAGAGTCACAGGACTCCTAGTTCCTCCTGAAGGGATATAGATAACAATCTGATGCATATCCTTGAGTTTTTTACAGAAACTAGGACCCACCCCCCCCCCACCCCTGCCCCAGGTTGGAAACTGCTAACCACAAGCACACAGACACCAGGCTGGTTGGAACCAGAAGGTTGAGGATTGAGATTCCTGAAATATCACCTTGTTACTGCACCACCAACCAATCAGAAGAATGTCCACAAGCTGATCACGCACCCTATGACCCTCACCCCTAATGTTGCCTTTAAAATCCCTGAAAGCCATGAGGAAGTTTGGGTCTTTTAAGCATTGGCTACCCATTCTCCTTGCTTAGTGCCCTGCAAATAAACACTGTACTTTCCTTCACGACAACCTGGTGTCAGTAGATTGGCTTTACTACATGGCAGGTGAGCAAATGTAAGTTTGGTTTGGTAATAGTTTTTCACATAGGAGAACATCCTTACAAGGACCATCCAGTTAGAAATGTAATGCAAAATAATCCCAATGAAAACTATAAAAAAATTTACCAAACTTACTCAGTAAATTCAACCAATCTTAAGCCTAATGGAACTCGAAACGTGAATTCTAAAATTTTTCTAAAAGATAAATAATATCTGCCAAGATTTTTTGAAGAAGAGGAATGATGAGAGCACACTGTCCTGTCACAGGTAAAATACTGATGGCTGTGAAATGAAAATAGTGTGGCTTTGCACTGCTGCAGGCAACTTGACCAATGGGAATTTAGCACATGACAAAATCAAAGTTCAAAAATGTAAAGAAAGAATGGATTATTTTTTAAATGGTATTGAGACAACTGTCTGTCCATCCAAGAAAATCTGAGATGTCTTTCCGGTGTATGGGAGCAAAATTTGCCACACCAGATTGTGTCTCTTTGGCATGAGGATTAATACAGGCTGATTATTTTTAAGAAACAAGAGACTCAGGAAGTCTTTCTTTCTCCCTTCCCTTTAGCTGCCTAAAAGAAGTTAGATAAAGGGCTTATTTACAGAATAAAGCTGTCCAGAGTTATCTGCAAAGAATATGGGTTAGGTGTGGTGGGGGAAACTCAGCAGGACCCAGAGACCAGAGTTTGCTTTGTGTCCCCTCACCTCTGCCTGGCCCAGCAAACATTTATTTACCAAACATTTGCTTTTTCAACTTCCTGTGAATTGCCTTTCTCCTCTTTGAAGTTCCAAACTACTATCCCCAACATCTCTTTTGTCTTTAGCTGAAGATGGTATTTAAGGTCAGGGTTTCAGCCATTTGGGTGAGTTACTTAGTTTTCCTGCGTGTCTCCCATGTACAGGTTATTAAACTATTGTTTGATTTTCCCCTGTTAATCTGTCTGATGTCAATTTAATGCTTAGACCAGCCAGAAGAACCTAGAAGGGTAGAGGAAAATTTCTTCTTCCCCAACATCAGTTTAAGAATCACACAGCCTTGGGACTTCCCTGGTGGTCCAGTGGTTAAGACAATGCACTTCCAATGCAAGGGGTGCAGGTTCAATCCCTGCTCAGGGAACTAAGATCCCACATGCCACATGGTATGGCAAAACAAAACAAAACAAAACAAAAACACACAGCCTTAAAATGTTTTGTATTGATTAAGGATGTAAATGTTAAAAAGTGAAATTATAAAACTACTAGAAGAAACCAAGGGGGAATTTTTTTTTTAATTATTTATTTATTTATTTATTTATTTATTTATTTATTTATTTATGGCTGTGTTGGGTCTTCGTTTCTGTGAGAGGGCTTTCTCTAGTTGCGGCAAGTGGGGGCCACTCTTCATCGCGGTGCGTGGGCCTCTCACTATCACGGCCTCTCTTGTTGCGTAGCACAGGCTCCAGACGCACAGGCTCAGTAGTTGTGGCTCACGGGCCCAGTTGCTCTGCAGCATGTGGGATCTTCCCAGACCAGGGCTCGAACCCGTGTCCCCTGCATTGGCAGGCAGATTCTCAACCACTGCGCCACCAGGGAAGCCCTAAGGGGGAATATTTTTGATTGTTGGGTGGGAAAGTGAAACCAAACAGAATTCTGTGGGTCTCCCAGGTACAAATCCTTTCTGTGTCCCCCGTTTCTTGTTTGTAGAAAATAAGCTTCATTCAGCTTCCATGACCTTCCCTGAGTTCCAAAAGGCAGGTTCAAACAGTTGCTAATCAGGGAAGGGAGGGAATACAGAAACAGGAGAGAAGTCAAGAAACAATAGTACAGACTTGGGGCTGGGTCCTTGTTCTTCCTGAAGGAATATATATAATAATACCTTTGAATTCTTCTGCAGGAACTAAGGTCCCCACCCAGGTGGAAGATGGTAACTTCAAGCTGAGCACAAGATTCCTGGAGCACCACCCTGTTACCTCACCACCAGCCAATCAGAAGAAAGTCACACACCCTGCAACCCTTACCCTAAATTTGCCTTTAAAAACTTCTCACTGAAAACCATCAGGGAGTTCAGGTTTTTTAGCACGAGCCACCCATTTTCCTTGCTTGACCTGGCAATAAACCTTTCTCTGCTCCAGACTCCCACATTTCAGTTTGTTTGGCCTCACTGTGCGTCGGGCACACAAACTTGTGTTCAGTAACAAAAATACTGTTAGGGACTGAATGTTTATGTCTCCCCCAAATTCATATGCTGAAATCCTAACCCCCAGGGTGATGGAGTCTGGAGGTGGGGCCTTTGAGAGGTAATTATGAATGGGATTTGTGCCCTTATAAAAGAGGCATCAGAGAGCTCCCTCACTCCTGCCAGGTGGGGACACAGTGAGAAGACAGCTGTCTAGAAACAAACAGTGGGTTCTCTCTAGACACTGTATCAGATGGTGACTTGGTCCTGGACTTTTAGCCCATAGAAGGTGAGAAATAAATTTCTGTTGTTTGTAAGCCATGTATGGTATTTTGTTATAGCAGTCCAAACAGACTAAGACAATGACTTACTAATGAGGATATGAAATGCAAAAGCCATAAAGAAAATAAATAGGTTGGACTTGGCTGCATTAAAATTTAAACTTCTATATGGCAAGACACCATAAAAAAGTTAAGCAAATAATGCACGAAATTTTTTTAACATAAGAAGAAAATTACAACAACCCAGCAGGAGGGGAAATGCGTAAAGGATGTGAGTAGACTGTTTAGATAAAGAAAACTACAAATGGTTAACAAAAACACTCTCTCTTAATAGTTATCAGAGAAATGAAAATTAAAATAGTGAGATATCATTTAAGCTAATTAGATGAGCATAAATAATAAAGATTAATAATATCCAGTGTAGGGACTTCACTGGTGGAGCAGTGGTTAAAAATCTGCCTGCCAATGCAGGGGACACAGGTTTGAGCCCTGGTCCAGGAAGATCCCACATGCCGTGGAGCAACTAAGACCATGAGCCTGTGCTATAGATCCCACGAGACACAACTACTGAAGCCCACGTGCCTAGAGCCCGTGCTCCACAACAAGAGAAGCCACAGCAATGAGAAGCCCTTGCACCACAACAAAGAGCAGCCCCTGCTCGCCACAACTAGAAAAAAAAAACCCGTGTGCAGCAACGAAGACCCAACGCAACCAAAAATAAATAAATAAATAAATTTTAAAAAAAATAATAATATCCAGTGTAAGCAAATGAATCTGTATGTTTCTAGCGTGGGAAGGAAAACTTATTCTTAAACGTTTTCGGTAGGAAATTGGTATAGGACTTTATAAAGAACTATTTGTAAGCATCTATCAATCAGATTTTAAAGTGTACGTATACTTTATGATAGCAATAACATTTATAAAAAGCCCTTCTATAGAAATAATCATGCATGTTAAGTGGATGATTATAGAAGTATTGTTTATCGTAATGAAAAACAGAAACACCCTAGATGTTCATCAGAAGGGGAATTTAATTAAACTGTGTCACATTAATATTATAGAAAAGTATGCAGTGGTTTAAAAGGATATAAGAAAGTCCAGTTCAGGACAGCAGACCAATGAGACATGCCACCTTCCACTTGTCTGAGACCTCCTGCTTCTAGCAGTGCCTTCTTCATCCCAAAGCTCCCTGACGACACACCCTGAGTGAAGTCTGCTGGTCAGTGAGTGGTACCCTGAGTTCCCAGTCAAACTCACTAGAAAGATCCCTGGGGGGACATGACTTCCATCCAAAACAACAGCATAAATTTCCATTGGCCACTGAGCTCTCCTGTAACAAACATCCACCAATCACCATGCAGAAAAAAGAGAACCAATAGTTTACAAGAGAAATACTTACACAAACAAATGGCCAGGCATGGAACAATAATTTGTGAACAACATAAAAGATGAAAACTCTCTAACATACTGGGAGAAATGTAAGAAGATTTTCGCCAACATAAAACCCAGATAAATGTGGAGTTACTGTGTACCGGGTACAGAGTTCAAGTATGGGAAGTTGAAAAGAGTTCTGGAGGTGGAGGGTGGTGATTGTTGCACAACAGTGTGAATGCACTTGATGCCACTGAACTGCACACTTAAAAGTGGTTACGATTATGTTATCTCTATTAAACTACAATTAAGAAAAAAAAAAACAGAATATAATGAAAAATAAGACAGACGACCAGTTACTCGGCATTGTTCTTCTTGCAGCTGTGGTACCAAAGGAGATGTTAACGGAAGTTGTTCGATTTGACATCTGGGAAAGCGCCTGGAAAGCGGCACACATCCTGGGATGTGTCTGCCTCCGACCTACAGCTGTCTTGGGACAAGAGGGAAGGCAGCCTCACCAAAGGCATCACTACCCTGAAGACCTAACAAAGGAAAACAGACGCCTTCCCCAGGGAAGAGGTGAGGACTAACCACCCTGCACCGCGAAGGCACCTTCCACCGGTCTCCTCTGTGGAGACGGTGTATGGATGACGCCCCAGCAGATGAGGTAATAAGACAAAACCCCCGTTGTGAATGTATGTGTTTCAGCCCCTTGGGAAGTCAGCTGTCTGAAGCCAATCAACTTGTGGGCATTAGTGCCAGGGAGCAGGTGACAAATCACATCCTGCTTGTTACAGCTAAAGCCAGAATGCCTCAGCTGTCGGGGAGAGACGCGTTAACCCCTCAACATCCTTTCCCATGACGCGCCTGTCATGAAGACTAGAAGAGAAATGCTTCCCTTTATTCTTGGTAGCCAAAGGGGATCACTTATTCCATGGACACAGGGGATAAAAAAATTCTTAGTTGTCCTCATTAGAAAGACCGTTAAACCATAAATCGCACAGGTCATGGAGGCATAAGACAAATACTCCAACTGCTAGCTCTCCTCTTTCATTTTTGAGGTCAGAAACTTGGGCCTGGAAAAGCTAATATTTTTCACAAATTTAGCAACTAATTTGGGAACTTAAATTCATGCTTGGAAGTGTAAGAGAAGAAAATAATTTTCCCTCTACCCTCTGAGTTCTTGGCTGAGACCCTCCTAATAATAAAAGACAGATTGACAAGAGAAAAAAGAACAGAAGTTTATTAACATGTATACCTCATAGGTGCATGGAATATACTCAGGGAAACTGTAAATCCCCAGATTACCCAAGCCACCACCTTAAATACCATCTTCAGCTAAAGACAAAAGAAAGATGTTGGGGAAGGGAGGCCAGTCATGGTGATGGTGGGGGTTATTTCCAGGAAGAGTAAAGTAAACAAGGGTAAAGTTGTTATATAGATTCAAGTGTGTGCCTCCCTCACTTATTAGACTCTCTTGTAACTTAGAGTCATCGTCCTCTTCCTGGTACATAATAGGTGATACCCATACAAATGGAGATTTGTTTTATAAATGTAAATGTCCCTTACAAAAAGGTAACTTCTACTCTGTTTTCAGAGCTACGGCCTCAGCTGTTTTTCAAAATAATCCTTGTGCCAAAGAGGCATATTTTGGGGTGGCATATTCTGCTACCCTTCAGCAAGCTCTAATATCTGTAAGAAAAATGGATAGTTTTGATATTTTTCCCAAAAAAACTACACATTCACTATCACCTTGAAAAAAAAATCTAGACGCTTGACTGTATTTTATTCTGTTGAGTTGTTAACTGCTCTGGTATTTATAGTTCTGTTTCCCTAGTGAAGACTGCAGTTTCAAAAACCACTGTCCCTCCCCCATACATCACCATCTCCCTTACTCTGCTTAATTTCTTGGCAGTTGGGACCTTGTCTCTAGTCTCCAGGTCAAGAAGAAATCACACTCTAGAAAGACGATCTAAAATATTAATTTAAAATGTCATACATTATCTATTCTGGGTTTTATATAAACCATAATGTAAACTATGTTGGATTATATTAACACTGATTCATTTTTTAAATAAATCTTATTTGATGTCTAGAAATTTTTTTCCTTAGAACTCTAAATTTTTCAGCTATAGAGGCCACATATTCTCTCCATATAGGCCCTCAGAGCATAAATCTGTGTTTTCCTGAAGAAACAGTGTCAACAATCTGTATCAAAGATCTTTATTTTTTTAATGGCGACTAAACAGTTCTCAGAAGGTAGAAGTGATTCAACACGTTAAACACAGGGTTTAAAAACCTTGCAGAGGAGAAAGGTCCTCGCGTCTTTCACATTTTCATGTGCTTGTGCAGTGGGTCAATTTTCCTTCATGGCCCCTTTTTGTCTCTGTACTTTGCAGAGGGTGAAAACAAAGTCTCGGTATTTACATCAGTAGTACTAATATAACCGGTTTTGCTTAACTGATTTATTTCCATTACTACGCAACATTTCTGATGGTGGATTATACAAGTAACATGACATAGTCCTATCTGATCCATGTTTGTTCATGAATCAACCTAGCTCTTACATCCTCCTTCCCTTTCTCTTTACAAAAGATTTTGTTTAAAAAAAAAATTAAAGGGGAAACAGATGGAGCACTCTTCAGCACATATTAAGCCTTAAATGTGAAAATAGGGAACTTCCCTGGTGACGCGGTGGTTAAGAATCCGCCTGCCAATGCAGGGGACACAGGTTCCAGCCCTGGTCCGGGAAGATCCCACATGCTGTGGAGCAACTAAGCCTGTGTGCCACAACTACTGAGCCTGCATGCCACAACTACTGAAGCCCACGCACCTAGAGCCAGTGCTCCACAACAAGAGAAGCCACTGCAATGAGAAGCCCGCACACCACAACGAAGAGTAGCCCCCGCTCGCTGCAACTGGAGAAAGCCCATGCGCAGCAACAAAGGCCCAAAGCAGCCAAAAATAAATAAATAAATAAATAATTTTTTCTTTTTTAAATGTGAAATAAGCTGAGGTAGATAGATAGAAGGATCTTGCAATGATCACCTGTGAGCTACAGGGACATGGGGACACGTGTAGACATCTCCCTGAGGCTGCAGCCCTGCTTTGTGTCTCCCCACCTTCTTCCCTCCAACACAAGAGGCTGATGGACAGGCACGGCGTTTCTCCCTTAGTTCTGAGAATGCAGAAGTAAACACTTTCCTACCAACTCCCTGGTGGTCACTGCCTTGCCTCTCCTGAGCATCTCTTTGCCCATACCTCTTTTTCTGTATCCTTCCAAAGAAGGACAGAAATTTGGGGATTCAGTCCACTCTTCACTTCCCAAGTACAGAAACTGACAGCTCTCTCCCCAAAGTCGCTCTGGCCGTAGTCCAGTCACCTGTAGGAACAGACCAAGAAGCAACAACTGGACCACTTCTCTTTTTCCTTCTCAAACAAGCTAAAAGAAATTATCCTGATATTTGTTCAAATGGTAAGGAAGACCTTTTTCAAGACTATTGCGATAGGGGCAAGAGATCAGGCCCAACTCTGAATGCAGCAAAGATGGCTAGGGGTTTACAGCCAATGAGCAGACTGTGAGGTTGGTGGATGGGAAATCACTAAGAGGAGACATCCAGGATGGGGAATTCTGGCTAAGCCAGTCTAACCGGATTCTTGCTGAAGGCATCAAGGATGAGACACCAGTAGTGGGGGATGAGGAGTTTGATCAGATATCAAGAGTGGGTGAATCTGGCTAAACTGACTTAGCAGGATTTTTTGCTAAGATTGTCTTTAGCAGGCCGTGGATGAGGAGGCTGTGTAAAGTTTGGTCAAACAGAGAGTCTTTGTGAACCAGCTGACTTAAATTGGGGTAGCCAGGGAAACTGCAAGACTCCTTCCTTCCTCAGGAATGCCTGGGCCAAGGAGCTGGTGCTGGTGGTGTCCTTCACCATCAGGGGCCTCATTATAATTCTGCCCACAATCAGCCCCTACACCAAGTATGCCATCATGATCAACCAGGCCTCACCTTACAACCACCTAGTGCTCCTCCTAGACAATGGGAACATACCCAATGGGTCCAGCCACCCACAGGACCCACAGGGCCCAAGCTTGGAGTGGCTGAAGAAACTGTGAGCACCTACATTGACAGGGAGGGGTCCTCTTCCCTGGATCCCCCAATAAAAATGTGAAAACTGAAAAAAAAAATGGGGGCAGCAAGCGTATGTGCATGTACATGTACGTGTGTTTAATTATGGGAATGGAAGAGGCAGAAACAAGCGTATTTTTAGATGAGACAAGTCACTTCCCTAGGCCCAGTTATTCCACGCTGCTTGGGGATTGGTGCCCGCCTCTATCCAGAGATTTGAACCAGTGAAGGTTTGTTCCATCTGTTTTTTGAAATACAACTATAATCCCAGGGAAAAACAACTATTTGTCTCAGGGACACACCAGCCAGGGAAATTTCAAAGAAACGAGACAAGAGTTGGGGGGACTGGCCCACAGCACTGTCGTACTCATCCTTCAGGATTCCGCCTGGCTGGCTTCATTCCCACAATGTCTGGACAGTCTGCATACTAAGCCCTAAGGGTGAGGACTCTGCCTTTAGTCCTCAGACATTTGTTGAACACCTACCTGAGCTGGGCCCTGAGAAGGTGCTGAGGATCTTGACCCCACTCTTGAGAAGCCTGCAGTCTGGAAGGGGAGGTGAAGATGCAAACACCCCCAGGACACCAGGGATGGGGTGGTGGGGGTGTCCAAGGCAGCTGGGGTGCAGCATCAAAGGGAGGAAAGAAGGAAAGGGGAGGAGGACAAGTCAGAGAAGCTTCCCTGCCTCTCTCCCTCTCCCTGCCTCCCTCCTCTCTGACAATAGGAGAATTCATTTTGCTGTTTTATTTAATCCCAGTAATTCTGCAGAGTCTAGCTAACTGCGGGCACATAGATGTTCAAAAAAAGTTTAATTCACTGACTGAACAAACCCCATTTTTCCTCTCAGAATGTCTCCTTGGCATGAGGATTATCTCAAGCTGATAATTTTTAAGAAACAGAAGACTCAGGAAGTCTTTCTTTTTACCTCCCTCTTACTGCCTAAAGAATTTAGATAAAGGCCCTGACCCAGGAAGAGCCCCATCACCAGAGATATCTACAAAGAATCAGTATTCTGGGTGTGGCAGGGGTCACTCAGCAGGGCCTGCAGACCAAAGTCCTCTCTGCGTCCCACTGTCTCTGCATGGCATAGCAAACATCTGTTCACCAAACATTTGTTTTTCCACTTCCAAGTGAATTGTCTTTCTCCCCTTTGAAGTCCCAAACCCCTACCCTTTCTCCTTCCCTCGGATGACATATAGGCCTCAATTGCCTAACTCGCATTCTTATGGAGACCCCGTAGGTATGTAGTATGTAATTAAACTTTATTTTCTCTTGTTAATCTGTCTCATGTCAGTGTGGTTCTTAGACCAGCTAGAGGAACCTAGAAAGAGTAGAGGGAAATTTTTTCCTTTCCCAACATGGCACCATGAGCTTCTGGCTGGCATGCCAATGCCTCCTTCTCTTTGCTGCTGCTCTTCAGTATTCTGGATCCCCAAGGCATTGATAAGGGTATCCAACCCCACTAGGAGGAAACGTATTAGCTCTGTAGGGGAGGAAAAAACTCTCCCTCTTCCCTCCTAGGTTCTCCAACTGGGGCCCTGCAAATTAGACTGATAAGAGACAGATTAAGTAGAGAAGCTCGGAGTTTATTAATGCGTGCAGCACATATAGACATGGGAAAACTCAGGGATGAGTAACTCAAAGGGGTGGTTAGAACTTGGGCTTATATAACATCTTAAAAAACAATAAATCTCTAGAGATGTGACAAGACTTAGGAAAAGATGTTCAGGATTTAAAGGCAGCAAACTTGGGAAGGTAAATATATGGGGAGAACTCATGGAAGACAAGTGTTGTTTTAGTAGCCTTGTCACATAGATTCCTCTCCTGCTATTTTGGGGGCTGAGAAGAGACTCAGAGACATCCTCCTCTTTCTGGTACAGTACAGGGAGAAACTTTTACAAATGGGGATTTATATCGTGCTCTTAGGCAGATGGGGAGGGTGGAGAGCTTTGTTTTGCATCTGCTGTTTCTCAATTGTCTTCAGCTCAAAATAATCTTTATGCCCATGTGGCATGTTTTGGGGTGGCCTGTTCTGATCCCCTATAGCCCTTAATCTTGATTGGTGGCCAAATGCACTGCCCATGTTTAAGGACAACCATGATGATGCAGGATTTATATACCAGTAGTATAACAGAGTTTAAGATGCCCTGGGAGGAGGTGGACCAGACTTGTCACCTTATTCCAAATGGCAAAGGCTACCTAATGTGATGGGTTGTATGCCCTTGGCTGTATCAAAGAGTGAGATTTCTTTCTATCTTTGCAATCCTTTTAGTGAGTTACACTGAACGCCTGTGATGTGCATCGAATTCTAGTTTAATGCTTCATTTGATAATAATGTTGTTTTCTTTTTCTTCTACTTCTGTGGAGCAGTATTCTGGGGTGGGAAAGGATTTTGCAATTATATTTCCCCCGCACTGGCTGAAAACAAGCCCCAGCGCACCTGGCCCAGAGTACCTCCAGGTGGTTGCAGACTCAGCCCCCTACCCCAAGGAGTGCTCTTCTCCCAGACACACCTAAAGTGCCAGGGTACTCTGGAAAAGACCAAGGCCCTGTAGGCCAGGCCAATTATCATTGATCAAAATTTCTGGGGTAGAGCTGGGAAATCAGCATGTTTTTTAAAACTTCCCAGGAGATTCTAGCGTGCAGGCACTAGAGAGATTTGCAGCTCTGGGAGACAAAAACCCAACTCTTGCTGGAATTGGAGCCTCAAGCAGAGCTATGTAGGGGTCGAAAATGGCCAAGCTCCCCATGAGGAGACACCACATCTCTTCCTGCTCCAGGTCTCTCAGGCTTCTCGGTCTCCCTGTCCTTTCTCAGCCTGGGCCTTTAGCCTTTCCTTCAATTTTGGGAACAATAGATTGCCATTCATTTCATTTCACTTAAGTTAGCTCACAATGAAAAAACCTCATACAGTTATTGGAAGGAAATGTAGGGAAAGAAGAGGGACGACCCTCTCAGGGTCCCTGGCTAGGTCTGAAAATTAAACTGATAAAGACAAATGAACAGGAGAAAAGCATACACATTTATTTAACATAAGTTTTATATGACATGGGAGCCTTCATAAGAAAATGAAGACCTAAAGAAACAGTTAAAACTGAGCGTTTTTATGCTAAGTTTGATGAAGAGTGCACAGTCATGAAGGAACAGGATAGGACAGGGTATGAAGTCAGTGTAGTAAACTGGGGGAAACAGCAAGGCCTGTGTGCTCAGAATCTTCTCAGTGTCCCTCCAACCTGGAGATAAGGAGGCTCCTTTACTCTGGGTATAAGGAGGGCACCTCTTATAAGAGGATCTCATGACCTGCTTCGGGGGAAGTGGGAGGTCAGAGAACCCTTCCAAGCACCTGTCATTTCTCAAATGCCTTCAGTTTAAAATACTCAATATGCCCAGGTGCCAAGATGGTGTCAAGGGGTGCCTTCTGAACCCCATCAGAAGGACCTCTTACTTTCAACTTTATACTGAAAAATCTAACCATGAGTTAGATTTTTTTATAACCTCTCAAAACTTAGAAACTCCAACCCAAACTTCCTAAGACCACGGTCTGTTAAAGAAAATATCATTATGACACTTGTTAAAACAGTAAAGAAGACTCTCTTCAGGACTATGGTGAAAGGTGTCAAGACTATTGCAATAGGGGCAAGAGATAGGTCCAACTCCAAATGCAGCAAAGATGGCTGGGGGTTTATACCCAATAAGCAGAGTGAGGGGGTCAGTGGATAGGAAATCACTAAGAGGAGACATCCAGGGTAGAGGATTCTTGCTAAACTAACTTAAGAGGATTCTTGCTGAAGGCAGGCTGGGGTTGTCAGATATCAAGGGTGCAGGGTGAGGAATTTGATCAGATATCCAGGGTGAGCAGATATTGAAGGCATTCAGGACACTGTCAGGGAAGAAGAAAACTTTCCCCTACCCTTCTTAGGTTCCTCTGGTTGGTCTAAGAATTAAATAGATATGAGACAGATGAACAGGAAAAAATCAAACTTAATTTTGTATGTATAGGAATCCCACATACATGAGCAGTTCAGAGACAGAAAGGTAAAATGAGGTATATATGTCATTCTGAGCTAAGGAATGGGATAGGGGCCTGGAGCTTCCAAGGACAGGAAGGTAATTCACAGGACAGTAAGAAGAAGAGCAGGTGTTTGATAATTAGATGTTTGACCTGCTGTATATATTGGGCCACTTAGATAAAATTTATCTCTCAGTAATAAATTTTCTGGGAAAAATCCCCAATTTAAATTCTTCTAGGTACTTAAGGGAGGAGCAATAACTTCTCTTAAACCAGCGGGGTCTCAGTTGCCTTTAGCTCGAACTAATCCTCATGCACATTTTTGGGAGGCTTTTCCTGAATCCTGACATGCCACCCTTGGGGTATGTATCAGTATACAATATGCCATTTTTGTATACTGATTATTTTGAGCTGAAGGCACTTTAAAAACAGCAAATCAGGGAGAGGCTTTCTCTGAACTCCCCTCATTCACCTAAAGACAGATCCTCCAAAAGGAATTCAGTTGTCATAAATTGTATCCCCGGGAGTTTCATCCACCAGGAGAGAAGACTAGTAATTGACATCACATCCAGAATTTGTCCCAGTCTATCATACCTCCCATCTATTCCTCTAAGGGCTCTTTCCTGAAAATCACTAACTCTCTCCTAAGGGGCCCATATTCCCTACCCCTTCCCCTATTAAGATGGTATATAAGCTCTTACTTATATATGCTTTTTTTAGGTATTCACTTTTTTTCCTGTGATGCCTTTGTGCACGTAACATTAAAAATTAATTGGGAATTCCCTGGCGGTGCAGTGGTTAGGATTCTGCACTTTCAATACCGGGACTCAGGTTCAATCCCTGGTCAGGGAACTAAGAACACGCAAGCCACACGGTGAGGCCAAAAAAAAAAAAAAAAAAAGAAAAAAATTAATACATTTGTATACATTTTCTTCTGCTAATCTGCCTGTTGTCAGGGTACTTCATAGACCCAACCATCAAATCCAGGAGGGTAGAGGGAAAGTCTTTGCACCCCTACAGTACCAAGGGTAGGGGATTCTCTCTAAACTGAGTTAGCAGGATTTTGGCTATAGCTTGACTTGTCAGGCCAAGGACAGGGCTCAGGGACAAGGCATAGTCAAAAAGGAGGCTGTCTAAAGTTTGGTCTCAATCTCTGTTTCCATCACTTCTCAGCCTTTACTTCATGTTCCAGCAACAACTGCTTGTATCCACACACATGCACACACTCCACTCCTTTGACCATGCAATCTTCTATGCTTGAAATATTCATTCACCTTTTGATCTATAACCCACATTCAAGAGTTAAATAAGCTTAGATAAATTCCTTGAAAAATATAATTAGCAAATATGACATAAGAACATCTAAAGAATCCCAAATCTATAAAGAATTCATAATAAAAAAAAAATCCTCCCTCTACAGAAAGGCCCAGACCTAGAGGTCTTTCCTGGTGAATTCTATCAAACATTTAAGATAGAAATAATACCAATACTATACAAGCTCTTTCAGAAAATGGAGGAAAAGGAAATACTTCACAACTTGTTTTGTAAGGCCTATGTGACCCTGACACCAAAACCTGATTAAGACTTTGCAAGTAAAGAAAATTACAGACAGATGCAAATATCCTTAACAAATATTAGCAAATATACTTTAGTAATATATCAAGAATTAGGCTTATCATGACCCACTGGGACTTATCCTAGAAATATAAGGATGGTTTAACATACAAAAATCAATTTATGTGGGCTTCCCTGGTGGCGCAGTTGTTAAGAATCCTCCTGCTAATGCATGGGACACGGGTTCCAGCCCTGGTCCAGGAAGATCCCACATGCCACAGAGCAACGAAGCCCGTGTGCCACAACTACTGACCCTGCGCTCTAGAGCCCATGAGCCACAACTACTGAGCCTGCATGCCACAACTACTGAAGCCCGTGCGCCTAGAGCCCGTGCTCCACCAGAGAAGCCACCGCAATGACAAAAAGAAGCCCCCACTTGCCACAGCTAGAGGAAGCCCACGTGTAGCAACGAAGACCCAATGCAGCCAAAATTTTTAAAAAATTAAAAAACAGAAAAAAATATCAATTAATGTGATTCTCTACATTACATTGAAAAAGATAAACTTTGAAAACATTATGCTAAGTGAAAGAAGCCAGTCACAGAAAATCACAAATGGTATAATTCCAATTATATGAAACATCCAGAATAGGTAAATCCATAGAAACAGAAAGTAAATTAGTAGTTGCCTAGGGAGGAGGGAATGGAGAGTGATTGCTTAAGGATATGGGTCTTTTGGTGTTATGAACATATTTTAAACCGATTCTAGTGATGGTTATACACTTTAAATGGGTAAACTGTATGCTGTGTAAATTATATCTCAATACATGCTATAAAGACCTCTTAGGATGTCCCAAAATGCCCTGTAGGACATTTCTCATGTATCATTCCATGTTCAAAAGGCCAGACCTCCTAACTTAAAAATACAGTGAGGGAATTCCCTGGCAGTCCAGTGGTTAGGACTCAGCACTTTCACTTCTGAGGCCTGGTGTCGATCCCTGGTGGGGGAACTAAGATCCTGCAAGCCACGCGGCATAGCCAAAAAAAGAGAAAAATACAATGAAATCTTTTTAGAAAGATAAATCAAGTTTATCTAAACCTAGACAAATACTTTAAAGACAAACAGGAAGAATGCCTCTTCTACTCCACACATGCTCTCAATTTCTGGGAACTTGTACTTGGAATAATGTGGTTTCCTACCACTGAGGCTCTGATGCCTGACCCCTGTGGCCTCATGTCTCTCAAGGACTGGGCAGAAGTTCTGGCACCAAAGTATACAACTTTTGCACAGGCTTCATTCATGGAAACTGGTTTTCCTTTTTTGTTGTTGTAGTTGCATTTCATTTTTTTCAGGCATTATTCACGTCTTATTAAGCATGATATCCCTTGCACCTAACAGTGCCTAAAAACTCAGTAGGCATCCAATAAATATTTGTTAACTGAATAAGGGCAGGAGGGCAGGGAGGGAAGCCTGATATCTGTAACTATAAATTGCAGACTCTTGTTATTTCTATACTTTTGACATAAACAACTACAAAAAAATGGCAGCATCTTGTAGAGATCTCCATGTCAGGGAATTTTATTGTGAAATTTCAGCAGATTTTTTTTTTTTTTTTTTTTTTTTTACTTCTTTTTAAATCATGTTAGTATTTTGCTGTTATTACATGCTGTGATGGTGTTAGAGTGGGATTTGCCAGAATCGTGTTTGCCCCATTAAAAACTCCTATTACCATTGTCATGATTGTTTCCTTCAGTCGAGCATAATCTTGTTCTCCATCTCCAGATACACTGACCATAGGTATATAAATCATACAGTATGGCTTACCAATAACATTACTAAAGTACTTAAAATACTTTACACGCAAACCTTTTACAGTTATCATTACAAAATTTGTGAAATAATGTTACTCACTATGATGTGGAACCTTGTGATACATTATTTAGTGTTTTATTAAACCTGGAAGCTCACTAGCTTTAAGGAGCTTTCTCTCATAGGTAAATGGACACCAACCTACTTGGTCATTGTTCACTAGTTCTATGCCTCTGACTCTCTGAATCTCTGGTGTGCAAGGTGTAAATTTATCGGAATAAAATATAATTAAACACAGTGTAGATGCTCAATGAATACATAAAAATCCCACCATTATGGTGTAAAAGTGGTCTAAAGAATTTGATCACCTAAAGTGTGGGGTCACATTTCTGAATGAGTCAAATTCTATCAGAAGTATTACTACATTTAGAAAATGAATGAATGAATCATTAAAATAGATATATAGTGACCTCCAAGTATTTATGCACTCATTTGTTTTGATATTATTTGAACTTATTAATAATATGCTTTGAAAGATGAGACCTTTGGCTACTTGGCTACATTAGAAAACACCTGCTGTTGGAATATGTCCAAATGAATCTTCTATCCTACTTTACGCCTTTGTTTGCTTGACAGCCAGGTATGAGAAACCAGGTAATTTAAATTTTTTTCTACAAAATGAATTGCTCTTTGGTTCAGTTAAAATGCCAAATGAGTAACTTACACATTTGTCATGTGTTTTCCTTGCCTGAGTGTGAAGCAGGCTCTCTGGCTACAGACACTGTCTGCTGTAGCTGAAATGAAAAGACCCAGCTCAGTGTTGGGTTCATTCTAGGATTAAAAAAGCTTTACAAGTAAGGATAGCTTTATATTAAAACCAAAATGAGACCAAAATAGAGGGGATCTTTTGCTAAATTGAATGAAAAGAATATGTGATCAAGGATCCCTGTGGTAATGATAATTTTGCAGCAATCGTTCTAGACCGAAGGCAAGCTAAACAATACAGCATTTTCCATGCCATGTATAGATGGGGTTCTTATTTAACTTGCATTCCACTGTTTTTAGTGTTTTATTTAAACTAGAGTGTGAATTTTATTGTTCTTGAGCTTGTTTCCCAAGGCATCACATAACTTGTGTATGAAGAACCAGGAGAGATGGTTAAAAGGAAGAATGTGACTCAGTAGCAGGTGGGTCTCCCAGGGGCTGCTGCTGGTCCATGAGCCTCACATTCATTAAACATGAAGGTCCTAGAGGACTGACCATTCAAAGATCACAAAGGGAGTGATTCTCCTTCCAGTAAGAATGGAATAAAGGGAACAGAATTTATATCTTGCCTTACCCAACTGAAAAACAGATCAAATATAGGAAACAACTATGGATTACTGCTTGGATGGTTTGCTGGCCACGGAGCATCATAAAGGGTGCCCAGATGTAGCCCAGCAGTGGCAGGATCCCTGGGTTAAGGAGACACAGCTCAGAGATGGGGGTGGCCAAGGCAGCTATGCTTCACAGGAGAGAGTGCCCCAGAGGAGAGATCTCCACAGAGAACTCCAGAAATCTGTCTGCAGATATGTGAATGAGTTCTGAAAAGTGTGAGTACCTGAGGAGACAGGCCAGAGAAAGATCACCAGAAAGGATCAGGGGAGCAATCCCCAGGTTCACACAGTCCAGGAATAATTCATGTTCCACTAGCCAGATTGGAAAGACTCCTAAGAAACAGGGTGTTGAGAAAAGTAGTCAATAGTGTATTGTCTTAGGAGTAGGGACAAATTAGCCCTAGAGTAAAAATCAAGTCTTGGAAGGATCAAACTATTTACAAGTACCTTCAGTATGTACCAGGATAAAGGCTAGTAACATTTAAAGGAATACTAAAAAAAATTCCTACACCCAAGAATATATTTACCATATCTATCATGCAATAAAGAAAACTACCAAATATGCAAAGATCTAGGAAACTATAACTCATGATTAGTAGAAAATCAATCAGTAGAGACAGATCCAGAAATGATACAAATGATAGAATTAGTAGACAAGCATGTTAAAATAGCTACTATGGATGTTTTCCAAATGTTCAAGAACACAGAGGAACACATGTGTATAAAAGAGTTATTGGAACATATGAAAAAAAAATAGAAAGGACCTCAAGAAATAAAAAATATAACGTCTGAGATGAAAAATACACTGGATGGAATTAACAGCATTTTAGACAATGCACAAGAAAAGATTAATGAACTTGAAGACCTAGTAATAGAAATCATCCAAAATGAAACAGAGTATGAGTAAACTGTGAGACAACATAAGTGGCCTAATATTTTTGTAACTTGAGTCCTAGAAGTATAGAGGGAGGTGACTTGATGAAAACTATAAACCCACAACTCAAACAAACAAGAACAAAAACCAAAACTCAACAACCCCAAGCAGAAGGATCATGAAGAAAATTACTCCAAAGCATATCATAATAAAATTGCTTAAAGTGAGTGACAAAGGAAAATCTCCCTGGCATGTAGAAAACAAAGGGCACATTCAGAACGGAGAGATGAGGATGGCAGGGGAGGAGTGGCCAGTGGGCCTAGGACCCTCTGCTTGAATGCTTGTATGTCCCTCATTTGTCCTCCTGGGCCCAGCTCACAGGCCAGCTCCTGTGAGGGACAGGAGGGGACACTGCTTACTCTTGATTGGCAAGATCTGTTTTACTGATGTAGCAGGTGAGGGAGGATATCACCCTCTCCCCTCACTCTGTGTACCTGTCTCTCCAGACTATCTTTGAAGAGGTTTGTGTTTGGAAAGGGTAGAAAAAGAAAGACTTGCCCTGGCTGGGTCTATGAAACACACTGACAACAGGCACAGTAAACAGAACAAAAGGTATGCAAATTTATTTTGAACATCACATGAATGGGGGTGTCTCAGGGAAAAAAAGTGAATACCCAAAATGGTGATGAGATTTGAGAGCTTATATACTGTCTTAATAGGGGAAGGGGAGAAGGGATGTGAGCATTTTAGGGGAGAGTAAATGATTTACAAAAAAAAAAACAACAAAAAACCAGATGGAAGGTGTGGTAGTTTGGGACAAAATTTGAGAGTGGTGGTGACTTCCTGTCTCTTCTCCTGTGATAAGAGTCAATCTTCCCTGGTGAGTGAAAAACTGCTGGGAGGGAATTGATGACAACTGAGTTCTTTTTTTTTCTTTTCTTTAATTTTTAAAAAATATTTATTTATTTATATTTAGGCTGCCCCCTGGTATTAGTTGTGACATGTGGGAACTTTTTAGTTGCAGAGTGCGGACTTGTTGCGGCATGCATGTGGGATCTAATTCCCCAGCCAGGGACTGAACCTGGGCCCCCTGCGTTGGGGCCACAGAGTCTTACCCACTGGACCACCAGGGAAGTCCCTGGTTCTTTTTGGAGGATTTGTCTTTAGGCAGATAAGCATTTGCTTTTTTCGAGTGCCTTCAGATTGAAATAATCAATATACCAAAGAGGCATAGTTTGGGGTGGTGTTCCTGAATTCCTTCAAAGGAGCTTAGAATTTGTTGGTGCAGAGTTAGAGCCTTGGGAAATACAGAATCCAATACAGACCTTAGAATTTGTGGGTGCAAAGTTAGACAGAGCCTTGGGAGATAATGTCACTTAAATATCTTAAGAGCCACAAAAAGACAAAAATCCCAAATGCAAGGAGGTTAGGTACCATCTTAAGGGGGAGGCTGCTGATCTTCGGATAGGAGAATTAGATAATGTACAACTTGAGTGATTGAAACACGGGCTGAGACTCCCTTTGGTACAGAAATATGTCCCTCATTTTGAGAAGGATCACCTCGATTTTCTGGAGCTGAGGGAATAACCTTGCTTGGGTTGGTTACTTCACTCCACTCAGGTGTCATCACATGCTTGTGTCTTCGTTGTGTCAATGTATCTAAAGTATGTGTAGACCTAATTCATAAATCAAACGTATAGAGTTAATATTTTTGTGCATACTTAGCATTTTAAGTATTTTTAAAGTTTCAGAGATTTGGGGCCCAACAATCTTGTAATTTCAGCTTAAAATGTGTAATTAAATAACTGACCAGACTTTTTTAATTTTAAAAGAAAATCTTACTCTTTGTAAACATTATTACCATTTAAAATAACTTACAATTCATGAATTTATGAAGATTGGTGATTATTGGGAAAATTTTGTTCACTAATCAAACAACAAAAGTACTTACAAAGGAAATCATATATATATATATATATATACACACACACACACACACACATATATATACACACACACATATATATACACACATATATATGTATTTTGCTACTTTTTTATTTAAGTATAGTTGATGGAAATCAAATATATTGTTAAATGTTTAAGGAGACTTAAGTTGTATAAAAGCCTTAAAATTTATTTAAAGATTTGCTAGATATATAAATAGAATAATATGAATTATAGGTTTACTTAAAGAAGAACTAGGTTTTTACAATTTTAGAATTCACTAATTTTAAATTTGTAACTTTGATATAGCAAATATTGATTTAAAAAACAAAGTTTGCTCCACAAAGTAGTTGAAATGTGTACAAAGAGCTACTCTCAAGGATATCCAAAATGTGCTTTGAAAAGAAGGAACTTTTCCAATAAAAGAAGGACTCTAGGTCAACAGGAGCCTTCCCTGAGCAATGAAGGTGCAGGTGGAGCTCATTTTA
The DNA here is from genome assembly GCF_028564815.1 of Eubalaena glacialis. Classification (NCBI taxonomy): domain Eukaryota; kingdom Metazoa; phylum Chordata; class Mammalia; order Artiodactyla; family Balaenidae; genus Eubalaena; species Eubalaena glacialis. The sequence continues at coordinate 106,513,366 of NC_083724.1, read as the reverse complement.
TACATTTCTGTCATTCTTTGTATCTTTTACAGCAAGTATGCATCAGTTTTCTAGTTAGAAAGTGTTTTAACAAGAAAAAAAATCCTTCATCTTCCTTTTCTTCCCAAGGGTGATCGATAACTCATGTTGACTTAAAAAACACACACACACTGTAAGAGCTGTGAGTTGAGTATATTCAGCATCTTGCTGAGGACTGTAGACCAGGAGACAGCCTCTCAGCCCTGAGAAACTGTTCCGAAGCAGTAAGGGAGAAGCAAGGATATATATGAGATTTTTGCTGGAAAAAACATAAAAGACAAACAAACAAAAAAACCATGTAGTTGAACGTCAGATTACTGCTAATCACAAAAAACAGACATATAAAGTTAATGATTTTAGTGCTTTTCTGTATATGGAAAGATGCAAAAATCTGGGGTCATTGAAATTTTTCCTTAGATATGCATCTTAACTACTTAGGGGCTGGTATCCAAAGCCCAGAATGCTTGCTGTTTTTCTCCATCCTGAATTCCCCTCAGGTGCACAGGCAACTGCAGTGGCTAATGGCTTGATGGTTGTAGAACGGGAATAGCAGGCAACATTTTTTTTCCTTTACCCTCAGAAGTCTAGCTCTTCATCTGCAATAATGGAGGAGGGGTACGGAGCCCACTGAGGAGCCTGGAACATAAGGGGTGAACAAGGGTAATTAAGGAATGATTTGCCGGATACTACTCCAAGAAGAGCTTCGAAGGGCCAGTTGACATTTGTCATTGAGAACCAAAAACCATCTCTCCTGGAATTAAAAATTCTTCCCCTTAGCCTCCACCACCTACCAGCACAACATCATTAGCAGAAAGTCACTGCAAGCACTCTAGCTGGGCGAACTTATATTGAATTTAATTGACATCCAAGGCAGAGAGAAAAAGCTATGCTTTGCCAATTTTTAATGTATAGATTAGCAGCAGTATCTATGGACACACATTAGAAGCACATTCACACATGGGGGTGCTTGCTCAAAAGGTTTTCAACTTCGAGATCGAACATGTTTGGAACTCATCTATTTAGAATATTCCAAATATTCTGCCTCACAGGAGAGGTGATCAGAAAAAGACTGAAGATAACAAAATTCTTAGCTTTTGATTTACAAAGTAGGTTTCTGAAGTCTCAAGGCAGAGATTTTAGTTTGAGAAAAAAAACTTGAGAAGTATGCAAAGTGGGTTTGAGACTCAAATGCCAAATTGCTAAGGACTCACAGATTTGGGGGATATCAAAAGAATAGATGAAACTGGCCTCTCCCGCCCTCCTGAAATGAAGACTCCCTCCTCCTCCCAGGAAGCTGGCATTGCTATGAAAAGTAGAAGCCCTTGGGATCAGGGCTTGGGACAGATCATACCTGGTGGGAGCCTCTCTGTCCCTAGGCTGCTGATGCCCGGGAGCTAGCATCTTAGCTACGTTCTCCATAGGTTTTGGCTTTGTCCTGGCCACAGATTGCACCTCTATGGGTTATCCTGGATGTATGTTATCTGCTAGAATGCCAGTGCTCACTGTATGTGCCTCAGGCTCTGCTCAGCCCTCTGAATCATCCTCATACCCAGAGGAGGTGTGGTGAGGCCCAGACTGAAGTTGGTAGATGACCCAGTCTTGAAGGCAAATTGTGAAAATAATCACCACCCAGGGTCCTTGTTTGCAAGCATTGTGGCTTCACAGATTTAATAGCTCTGATAGCTCTGAGGGACTGCTCCAAAGAGGCAAGGGAGGATCCAGGATATACAGGAGTTTTTGCAACAAAAACCAGGTACTCAAAACATCAAAATTTACTGCTAATTAAAGAAAACCAGACATCTCAAGTTAGCACTTTTCTATCTATGGGAAGATGCAAGAGTCTGGGCTCATCGAAATTATTCCTTTGATATGCACCTTAACTATCTAGGACTGGTATCCTGCTTTTCTCCATCCTGAATCTCTTCATGGTGCACGGTCTGGGGCATCTGCAGTGGCCGATGGCTTGATGGCCCCAACATCCTTTATTTACCGATAAGCCTTGTGACATTCTTCATTCTCTTAATGAAGGGAAACCTCACTAAAATAGACTTGGGAGGGCAGAAGGGGGAACACTCACACAGGTACCATTTGAAGTCAATAAGATCCCAACAGGAAGAGAAGTACCTTCCATCTCCTACAGAAATGACACTACTTTATTACCACCAGCAGGAGGAAGAGAGATTTTCTTCTTGCTTGGCGTGGCTCAGACAATGAGAGACTGTCACAACTTAACCAATGAAAAGCCACTATACTTTGAACTCCCAGTTTCCTCTAGTGCAGCAGTCCCCAACCTTTCTGGCACCAGGGACCGGTTTCGTGGAAGACAATTTTTCCATGGACCGGGTGTGGGGCGGATGGTTTCGGGATGATTCAAGCACGTTACATCTATTGTGCACTTTATTTCTATTATCATTACATTGTAATATATAATGAAGTAATTATACAACTCACCATAATGCAGAATCAGTTGGAGCCCTGAGCTTGTTTTCCTGCAACTATATGTTCCCATCTGGGGGTGATGGGAGACAGGGACACCCGAAGTGTGTTGCTTATGTCCAGTCTACTCCATAATCTCATTTTGGTTGCTGTCACTGCAGGAAAACCTGCTTCACAAAGATAGGATGTTGGAAATGGAAGCAAGCTTTTCAGTGCTTTTGTGGCAATCTCAGGATATTCCGCCGTGACTTTAATCCAGAATGTATGGAGTATGGAGATTTGAAGTTGTCTCAAACATACTTTTAAGGCCACCGTCATTTGCAATCTCAAGCAGTTGATCCTCTTCTAGCATGCACAAAGTCAATTCACTTGGCTTATTCACAAATGGGTTGCAGATCCATTCCTTGCCAGTTTGGGGGTCTTTTGTGGTTGGGAAGTAATGCTCAAACTCTTGTGAAAGCTGAGATAGATGAGCAGTTTTGAAGGTTTCATGGTTTCGTTGGATAGCTGGTCGCCACATATTATACAAAGTGGGCTTGGAGAATGTGAATCACCTGCTGCAATTTAAGTAAGACTCTTGGTATTTTCTTTTAAATGCAGCTTTCCTTTTCTTGGCAGCCTGAGAGTCTTCTGCTGTCTCATCATTGGGTCTTTCCTCCTTTTCAAAGAAGCTCTCCAGCGACATTTGTTTTTTACTCATTTTGGCTAGGGTGAGCTTGTGGGCTTACCAAAACTGTGACTGAGACAAGTGCACGGTGCGGGGAAAGAGGCGTGGACAGAAGTGGTAAATAAAATAATGGGCGGGCCACGTGCAGACTAAAATAAGTGTCAAATTCTGACTTAAAGCCTGCCACCAGATGGAGCTTAATTGTCACTTGCCACTCACTGACAGGGTTTTGATATGAGTCTGCAAGCAATTGATTTAGTATGGTCTCTGTGCAGTCAAACCTCTCTGCTAATGATAATCTGTATTTGTAGCCGCTCCCCAGTACTAGCATCACCACCTCAGCTCCACCTCAGATCATCAGGCATTAGATTCTCATAAGATCCTTCGCATGCGCAGATCGCAGTAGGGTTCATGCTCCTATGAGAATCTAATGCCGAGGCTGATCCGACAGGAGGCAGAGCTCAGGTGGTAATGTGAGTGATGGGGAGTGGCTGTAAATACAGATGAATGGCTCACTCACCCGCTGCTCACCTCCTGCTGTGAGGCCTTGTTCCTAATAGGACACGGACCGGTACCAGTCTGTGGTCCGGGGGTTGGGGACCCCTGCTCTAGTGGACTTTTTGTTTATAACAGCCCCTCCCAACTTTCCCTTCTCCTCAACAAAAAGTTTCCTCTCCTTACTTTGCTGCACTTCTTTGCTGGATTTTGATGTCAAAACTCCACAGGCAACTTCCTCACTTTGACCCAAGCTCTTGACAAATATTCAGCCGATGGAATGTGCTTGGCTCTAGCTGATGCTGGTGACACTGTTGAAGATGCTAAGTTTATGGAAACCATGGCAGATGCAGGTATTCTCCGTCTGTACACCTGGGTGAAATGGGTGAAAGAAATGGTTGCCAACTGGGATAGCCTAAGAAGTGGTCCTGCCAACATCTTCAATGATAGAGTTTTTGCCAGTGAAATGAATGCAGGCATTATAAAAACAGATCAAAACTATGGAAAGATGATGTTTAAAGAAGCTTTGAAAACAGGGTTTTTGAGTTTCAGGCTGCAAAAGATAAGCACCGTGAATTGGCCATAGAAGGGATGCACCAAGACCTTGTGTTCCGGTTTATTGAAGTTCAGACACTTCTCTTGGCTCCATTCTGTCCTCATTTGTGTGAGCACATCTGGACACTCCTGGGAAAGCCCAACTCAGTTATGAATGCTTCATGGCCTCTGGCAGGTCCTGTGGATGAAAGCTTGATATGCTCCTCACAGTATCTCATGGAAGTAGCACATGACCTTAGACTGCGACTCAAGAACTATATGATACCAGCTAAAGGGAAGAAGACTGACAAGCAGCCCCCTCAGAAGCCTTCACATTGCACCATCTATGTGGCGAAGAACTATCCATCTTGGCAACACATCACCCTGTCAGTTCTACGTAATCACTTTGAGACCAACAGTGGAAAATTGCCTGATAACAAAGTCATGCTAATGAACTAGGCAATTTGCCAGAATTGAAGAAATACATGAAGAAAGTGATGCCATTTGTCACCATGATTAAGGAAAATCTGGAGAAGATGGGACCTCGTGTTCTGGATTTGCAATGAGAATTTGAAGAACAGGCAGTGCTCATGGAGAATATAGTCTATCTGACCAATTCCCTTGAGCTAGAACACGCAGAAGTCAAGTGTGCCTCTGAAGCAGATAAAGTCAGGGAAGACTGCTGTTCTGGGAAACCACTTAATGTTTTTAGAACAGAACCTGGTGTATCAGTTTCCCTAGTGAATTCTCAGCCATTCAATGGCCACTTCTCAACCAAAATTGAAATCAGGCAAGAAGATAACCGTGATTCTATAATCCGGCGTTTAATGAAAGTGGACCGAGGAATCAAAGACCTTTCCAAAGTGAAACTGATGAGATTTGACGATCCACTGTTGGGGCCTTGGCGAGTTCCTGTCCTGGGAAAAGAGCATGCTGAGGAGACCCCCATTTCTGAGCATGCTGTTTTCCACGTGGACCCCACGAGCAAGAAAATTCATCTTACTGAAAATGGGCTACGGGCAGATATTGGTGATACAATGATCAATCTGGTTCATTAAATTCAGGCACATTGGAGATTTATCCTGGTTTCTGGGGATATTACTACTATGATTGTGCCTACAGGTGGGCTATGAGAACCTTAGGCTGCACCTAAATGTGGTTTGCTATAGTTGCGTGTCTCGAATTGCAGTTGTTTTCTGCTCCCAGATAAACTTGCTTTGCTGGTATAATAACTGGCTGTTTTATTGTCTGGGGTTAACAAAACCTTTGCAGGAAAAAAATACCACAAACAAAAGAAAAAACCAAATAAAAAATTGGGTAAATATTTTGCTACACATATGACAGAAGATTAGTATTCTTCAAGGTGCAAAGAGTTCCTACAAATTAAGGAGAAAAATAAAACAAAGATCCAAATAGAAGAATTGACCATGGACATAGACAATTCACAAGAAATAAATATCAAATGACTGTTTTCTGTTTCATTTTTGAACAGCTTTTTTTGAGATTTAATTCATTTACGGGTAATTCACCCCTTTAAAGTGTAAAATTCAATGGTGTTTAGTACATTCCCATAGTTATGGATCCATCATCATAATCAATTTTAGAACATTTTCATTACCCCCAGAAGAAACTCTGCACACCATAGTCATTACCCTTCAGTCTTCCTATCCCCTCATCCCAGGCAACAACTAATCTAATTTCTGTCTCTACAGATTTGCCTACTTAGGACATTTCATATATATGGAATCATACAATATGCGGTCCTTCATTGGTTGATGATATTGAACACTTTTCCTGTGCTTATTGGCCATTTGCTTATCTTATTGGGAGAACTATTCAGATCCTTGGTCCATTTTTAATTGGGCTGTTTGTTGTTTTATTATTGTGCTGCTAAGTTCTTTGTATGTTTTTATACAAGTGCCTTTTCAGATATGTGATTTGCAGATATTTTCTCCCATTCTGTGGATTGTCTTTTCACTTTCTTGATGGTGTTCTTTGAAGCTCAAAAGTTTTAATTTTGGGGATCACTAGTTTACCTATTTTGTTGTTGTTGTTGCTTGTGCTTTTGATGTTAGAATTAGAAACCATTGTCTAATTTAAGGTCACAAAGACATACCTATGTTTTCTTCTAAGCATTTTATAATTTTTACATTTAGGTCTTTGATACTTCTGAGTTAATATTTACATGTAGTGTGAGATGGGAGTCCAACTTCTTTTTTTAAAATGTGGATATACATTTGTCTGAGCACCACTTGTTGAAAACACTGGCACCCCTTTGAATTGTCTTGGTACCCTGTTGAAAATCAATTGATTTTAAATGTCAGGGCTTATTTCTGGACTCTAAATTCTATTCCATCTATCTATATATCTATTCTTTTTTTTTTTTTTTTTTTTTTTTTTACCACACAGTGGCCTGTGGGATCTTAGTTCCCCAACCAGGGATCGAACCCGGGGCCTTGGCAGTGAAAGCTCGGAGTCCCAACCACTCAACCACCACGGAATTCCCTATATATCTATGCTTATGTAAATACCACCAAGGAATTCCCTATATATCTATGCTTACGTAAATACCATATTGTCTTAATTACTGTAGCTTTGTAGTAAGTTTTAAAATTGAGAAGTGTGATTCCTCAAACTTTATTCTTCTTTTTCAATATTGTTTTGGCTATTCTGGATTCCTTAAATTTGTACACAAATTTTAGGATCATCTTATCAAATTCTGCAAAAATGTCGTCGAGATTTTGATAAGGATTGTATTGAATCTGTAGATCAATTTGGAGAGTATTACAATCTATAAATATTGTCTTCCAGTTTGTGAACATGAGATACTTTCAAACTTATCTAGGTCTTTAATTTCTTTCAACACTGGTAACTTTCAGAGTATAATTTTTGCATTTCTTTTGTTAAAATTATTCCTATTTTACTCTTTTGAAATCTATTATAAAAGGAATTGTTTTCTTAATTTCACTTTTGGTTTACCCATTGCTACTGTATAGGAAAAAATTGATTTTTGTATATTGATTTTATATCCCATAACCTTGCTGAACTTGTTTATTACTTCTAATAGTTTTTAGTGGATTTCTGAGGCTCAGATGACGTTTAAATATATGAAAAGAGACCAACCTCTCATAAAATGAGATAAATGTAAATAAAAACTATCATGGGATATGGTTTTGTTCACCTACTGAACTTGCAAAGATCTAAAATTTTCATATCATTGTATGGGTGTGGTATGTATTAATATTTCTATTAATATTCATACTCTTTATTCAGCAATCAGACTTCTAGGAATATATCCAAGAGCAGCTATCTTCCAGTTCATGTACAGTATCCCTAGGGATGCATAAACAGTATTGAAGTGTTACGTTGTATGTAGGCATGTCACTGTTTGATTCCATTTACATAACCAGGCAAAACTACTCTGTTGAGAGAACTCAGCATAATTGTATCATCATATCATTTAATCAAAAATTTTCAGGGGACTTCCCAGGTGGTCCAGTGGCTAAGACTCAGTGGTCCTACTGCAGGAGGCCTGGGTTCAATCCCTAGTCAGGGAACTAGATCCCACATGTCATAACTAAAAGTTCACATGCCACAGCTAAAGATCCTGCATGCCACAACTAAGACCTGGCACAGCCTAATAAATAAATAAATACTTAAAAAAATTTTTTTGGCAGGATGTTTCTTTAAATCATGAGGACTTCCTCCATCTCAGCCTAACCATAATGCCACCATCCTCCTCCTCCTCAATAAAATAATAACTCTCCTCTATCATCGAGTATTTTGCTTGCTGTTTATTTTATTTTTTTAATTTTTTTTAAAATTGGGGTAGAGTTGCTTTACAATGTTGTGCTAGCTCCTGTTGCACAGCGAAGTGAACCAGCCATATGTATTGCTTGCTGTTTAAAAGTTATTGTTATATTACCCTTTTCATAAGCATTGCATCCAGTTCAAATCCTGCTCCCCAAAGTTATTTCAGTAGCCTTCTACATGGTCACCTATATTTCATAATTCCCACTCTAAATTTTCTTCTAGATAGCAACAGATTGATTTTAAAAAGTCACCCCACAAACCTGACTGAACATCTTCAATTGTCTCCCACTGGATGGTGAAACTCCGTTACATGTGCATAGAATTTAAATTCCCCAATATCCTGGCACTTGAGGCCCTTCACAAACCCTATGTTCTAACAAATGCGCATGATACAGTATTCAGAGAAGTCATGTATTCATTTATAATAAATAGTTGCTGAACCCTTACTGTCCTCTAGGAGGTATATTGATAAGGAAAACAGATCTTGCCTCTGGCCTCTGCACTTTATAATGGGGTGGGTGGTGACTGAACAAGTCAGTGCTGTATGTAATTACAAAAGAGAATCAGTACTACAAAGAAAAATAAACAAGGATGTCAGTAAAAGAGAATAGAGGGCAATCTACTTGTGCAGGTGGTCAGAAAAGGCTTCTCTGAGGAGGTGACATTTAAAAGCATATATTTGCCTGCTGGGTAGAGAATGACCTGGAGAAAGGTGGGAGTGAGCCAGGGGAGTAAGCTGCTTAGTTGACCAGATGGCTGAACTCTGCTCCTGCTGTTTCTTTCTTGGAGTCATTCATTCAGTAAATATTTCCTTAGCACCATGTGATGTCCCCTTCATGAAGTGTAAACATTCTTGTGTATGTAGACATAGGGTCTCCTCCAGAGGCTAATGCAGTACCTTGTGCTCAGTAGGGTCCATTTGATATCTGTTGAGCCAGGGAGTGGAAAGGCTCTTCTGGCTCTCTTTCTCATTCAGCAGTGCTGTGACAGTGATAGTTTCAATTATTTGAGAGAAGCCTGGAAGGGGAATGGCGCTCTAATTTATGATTTTCCTGAGGTTCCAAGGTAAGCCAAAAACGAGTGTGGAGAAAGAGTACTTTCTGAGAGAATTCCTGAGAAGAAGTGGTCCTCTTTGGTTCTTCTGGTCCCACTGCTGCCAGACTTCCAAGGAAAGAGGCTTGCAAAATCCGGCTCCTTCCCCCTCTAATAGGAAGCTGCTGGGATCTACCTGGTCTGAGGCTTCCTGGGAAGCAAGGTGGCCAGACCTTTCCATTCAGAATGGGAAAGGAAGGGACTCATACCCTCCTGGTTGAGGTTGTTGGAGCCAGGGCAGACTGCCTCCAAATATGCCACAATGGCACATTGATTATTTTGAATTAAAGTTACTTAAGAAATGGCCAACGCAAGAGGGACACTCTGACCTTCCCCTCTGTCTCCCTGAAAACAGGAAATAAATCTCCCATGTGAAAGGTACCCTTTTTGTACCAGGAGGCAAAGAGAGATCCTTATCACCAGAGACAAGGAAATCAGGCTGAGAAGCCTGTATAAACAAACGCTGTTACTTTTAAAATTTACTACCCCAAGCCCAAATTCTGTTTAGATTTTTCACTAATTGAGCACCCAAAACCTAAGTTTGTATTGTCAATTCCTCACAAATTTATTTTTTCTTTGTCTAAAAAGTATAAAATCTGCCTGCTTTGGTCACCTCGTAGATCCCATTTCTATGAGACCTACATGTGCATGAATTAAAATTTGTTTCTTTTTCTCCTGTTCATCTGTCTTGTGTTAATTTTGTTATTAGTCCACCCACAAGAACTCAAGAGGAGTAGAGGGGGAAATTTTCCCCTCTCCAACAAGGTGAGGACACTAGAGAGGGCACGGGGGGGTGGGGAGGGTGGGGAGGTGGAGGGGGAGGGGGAAGGGGTCAGAAGCCAGGGTGTTGGATCTAGGTCTCTGTGTGGCTCCTGCAGAGCCTGCAGTAGCACCTCTGGCAAACCTGGGTTTTTTCCCTAACTGGTTACTTCCCCTCGAAGAAAAACTTCTGCATTGAGGCTGTGAAACAAACTTGGGGAAGCTGGCTACAAACCACAACTGGTCTTCTGTAGAGTCTTTAATGAACCACATCTCTCACCAGGCTCTAGTCCAGGCAGTAGACATACAGCAGAAAATAGAAACAAAGGTGTGCCCTCCGGAAGTTCAGAAGAAAACACGATGTGACAGAGGGTGATAAGAGGCTTGGAGAATCCATCCTCACTCATTCCAGCCTTCTGTAGCCCAGAGTGGGGTAAATACCTGGAGAGGTGCCAGGCAGAGCTGACCCTGCCTTTTCCTGAGCATTCCTTACCTCTTCTTCTTTTTTGGCCCCACTGCTGGCCATCCAGGTAGGTTCTGGTCACCTCTGCCCTGAATGACAGCCCTAGACCTCATGCTTCTCCCTGTAGGATATATGCATCAGTGTGGCTCTAGTCAGAGATCTGGCCCCAGAGCCAGTGGAGAAGAGTGGCTTCTGTCCTAGTGAGGCCACCATCTTCTCAGGATTCACATATTAGGGCTGCCTAACCAGCATAGCCATAACCTATAGCCACAAGTGGGAGTAGGAGAACCAGCATAAGCCACAGTCATAATGAGGGCCATCATGTTAGACTTGTAAGGCCTGAGTGCTCCCAGTTCAATGACCTTTGTCTCCACTGCCCGGGGATAGCAGGCTATAGCACCCAATTGGGAGTTGACCCAGGCAAACACTGGGGAGAGAGCATCCTTACTTACAAGGTGACTGGTGGCCTATAAGGCTCACTCACCTAGAGGTTAAGTTAATACAAAGAATCATCCCTATTGCGTGGGGTACATACTGAATACTTTTTGCTGTGTTGAATAACTGAATAATCCTGTAATAAATATAACTAATTTAAAAAGGCTCCTGAGGATCAGTTTCCTATGATCCGTCAATGTCAGTGGGGTGAATATACCAAGTCACTGGGGGTTCATCTCTGGGGCAGAAACTCCCTTCTCCCCAAGTAGGATCCTTGGGACCCAGCATTAAAAGAGACATAGGCCTTGTATAAGTTGAAACTTTTAACACACCTGTTTATATTTGTTTATATTTGCCAGCAATATAGTTCCTGCAGGATGAAAAATACATGCAGGCCCTTCTGACCTAATCTCCAGAAGTCCAGTGTGGTTGAAAAACTGTAAAGAAATTAAGTTTCTGGAAATGCTTAGTTAGCAAGTTGGAAGAGAACAGAGGCTGCCTGGGAAGTTGAAGCAATTTGGCTTATTTAGCATTCCAGAAATTCACAAAATACTTCGTATTCCACTTTTCTAACTTGTTATTTTGAAAAATTTCAGTTTTCCAGAAAAGTTGAAAAAATTGCAGAATTAAAATATATATACCCATCACTTAGATTTACCAATTGTTAACCTTCTGCTACGTTTGCTTTATCTGTATATAAAATACATGTGTTTCTGAGCTATTTGAAAGAACATTGTAGCCACCACAAGTCTTAAAATAATTCATCACACAACTCCTAAGAACAAGGACGTTCTCAAACATAGCAATGATCACAATGAAACATTTAACAGACTAAATAATACTCTCTTTAATATATTTTCCATCAAGTTCTCCAATTATCTCCCAAATCTCTTTCATAGCTTCTTTCCTTCAACTTGGTGTAGGATCAATGGTCATGCAATGGATTTGGTTGTGGTCTGTTATGTTTGAACTTATTCCTAGCTTTTCTGTGTTTTTCTCGATGTTGATTTTTTGAAGTCTGGTGGAGCTGTTTTGCAAAATGTCTCTCACTCTGGATTTGTTTGATTTCTTCCCCTGTGACTAGTTTCATTTTAAACCTTTTTGGCAGATATACATGGGTGACGTAAAACCTCATTTTTGACATTCAGCATGCTAGCAAGCAAGGCTTCTGAGGGCTGTTGAGATATTTTTAGCAGAAAGACTAGTAGTTGCCTTCTCTGGAGTGTGGCCCTTTCTGACATAGGGCTGGCTGACCTCCCTGGCCTGTGCATTCTTTTTTTTTTTTAGAAAATATCTTTTTTTTTTAATTAAAAAAAATTTTTTTTTAATTTTTGGCTGCATCGGGTCTTCGTTGCTGCGCGGCTTTCTCTAGTTGCAGTGAGCAGGATCTGCTCTTCGTTGTGGTGCATGGGCTTCCCATTACGGTGGCTTCTCTTGTTGCGGAGCACCGGCTCTAGGCGTGTGGCCGTGTGGGCTTCAGTAGTTGTGGCTCGCGGGCTCTAGAGCGCAGGCTCATTCGTTGTGGCGCACGGGCTTTGTTGTTCCGTGGCATGTGGGATCTTCCCAGATCAGGGCTTGAACCCATGTCCCCTGCATTGGCAGGCGGATTCTTAACCACTGCGCCACCAGGGAAGCCCTGGCTTGTGCATTCTTGATAGCTCCCAGTGATCATCACTAGAGGCCAACTTTAAAACAGGGGTTCTCCGGTGTTGGAGGGTGTAGGACAACATATTTGGCTTTGTCTGGAGACATTTTTGGTTTTCATGTTGGAGGAGGGAGTGTACTGCACCTAGAGGGTAGAGGCCAGGGATGCTGCCAAACATCTCCCTTAAAAAAGAGTTATCTGACCCCAAATGTCAACAGTAGCGAGGTGGAGAAATCCAGGGGATGCCACTGAAATGTTCCAACTAGCTGACTCCTTGGCACCTGCCTCCTTCCATTTCTCCTTGTTTCTGAAATGCTCCACTACTGTCTGCATCATAAACATTAAACACAAAGGAAAGTAACAATTCCTCAACACTTCCTAACTGGTAAGTACGGCGACACACTTTTGTATATCTGTAACTAAATTGGCCCTCTACTTGGCCTGTGAACTTGTAGCTCTTGCCAAGTGTGTCATCTGAGATGAGCACTTTAATTGTTCCAACAGGCACGTATCAATCTTACTTGGAAGAAAAAGGTGCCAGTAAAATCCCAAAGAGCATTGCTAACTGACAACTGTCCTGCAGGTTAGAGTATACACAGTGCTTTCCAATAATACGTCTGTCATTTGACCTGACAACATTCGGGGAGGCGGTTTATTACGAAGTGACTGCGCTTTTGCACTCGAGGAACCACGTCCGCCCAGCGACTCGCTGGAGGACACGGGGCTGGTAGGGGGAGAGGGCTGGGCGGGAGCTGGGAGATGAAGATGTGGGGAGAGGAGAGTCCCAGGCCAGGGCTTGGAGGGGGCAGAACTCCAGGCTGGGGTAGGGGTAGGGGTTCAGACCCGGGTTTCAGCCTCCAGGTACGGCACTCCGCAGGAGTCAAAACCGTTCTGGACTCTTCCTTCCTCTACCCATCCTCCTGCAAACAATTAACCTGACACTCAAAAGGCATCTTGGCTGAAACAGAACTCAAACAAGTTCACGAGTAACCGTGTAAATGCCTGGCTCCTGACTTGCGCGGAGAGCCGAGCGAGTTCTCCAGTTTGTGGTGGGGGCGGCGCACGGGAAGGGAGTGCAGGGTCAAGCGCTGCAGAGCTCACCCTCCCCCGCCAGGTAGGGCAGGTGAGTGGGCGAGGCCCGGGTCCGTGCCGCGGTGGCGCAGTGCGGCGGAGGTGTCCGCGCGGGGAGCCGGACGGCACTGGACGCTGTCTCTGCGGCCACGGCTCAGCCAGTGGATGGCCTTGTCACTGTATCCGGCTTTATCCAAAGGGGTGGCGTGCGCGACGCAGGTCGACTTGCTGCTTAAATTCAAGGACAAGGAGGGACAGTCATTCGATGAAAGCCCTCCCACCGCGCGAAAACGAAACTTCCAAGGATGCCAGACTTCCGGTGCGACCGCGCCGCCCCTCTCCCGGGGCTCCAGGCCCTGAACACCGCCTCTTCCAGCGCGCAGCTGGGGCGCAGCCTGGCCCCGCAGCCAGGGCCCGCCCCCAGGTGAGAGCCGCACCCGGCTCCTCCCCGCAGCCAGGCCCCACCCGGCGCCAGGCCCTGCTCCGCTCTGTTCGGCGGCCAGGTGAGTGGTGCCAGGCCAAGGCCTGCTCTGCCACCAGGCCCCGCCCCACCTCCAGGCCCTCCCCCACTCAGTCCCGCCCCACCACCAGGTGAGCAGTCTCAAGCCAAGTCCGCCGGGCCCCGCCTTCCGCCCTCTAGGCCCCGCCCACAGACTGCAGCGCCTGCGTAGTACGGCCCGTCGGGCCGGGGCCGGGCGGCTCGGCCGGTGCAGTCGGCGGGCGCAGTGCGCGTGCGCCTTGCGGCCGGGGGCGGGCGGCGGCGGCCGCGGAGCGGGGGCGGGGCGGCGCCGTCTGGCTCGGTTGGGCCGGGGCGGGAGCGCAGCGCGGGACGGCAGGGCCTGCGGGCTGCCGACGGCGGCCTAGGTGGCCGGCAGGTGAGGTCCGTGCGCCGTGGGGAAGCAGGCGCCGCAACGGGGTCGCGGGCGGGGCGCGCTGAGGGACGGTGGCGCCCGGGGAGCAGCGGGCCGAGGCGCATTGTCCGGGCGGCGGGTGGCGCCTGCACAGCGCCCCCTGCCGGCCGGGCCGCGGGCGGGGGCCTCGGGCTCTGACCGCGCGCCTTTGTTCGCCACCCCCGCCAACATGGCCGCCGCCCCCGACCAGGCCGGTCGGCCCCGCGCGCTTTGTTCCGGAGGCCTCGGCACACAGTGGGCGGGGGGCGGGGGGCGCGGGGCGGGGCGGGGGGGCGATGCGGCGGGCCCTGGCGGGGGGCGGGGCGGGGTGAGTGTTGCATAATCCGGGCTGGGCGGGGAAGAAGGAATGGGACCCTCGGGGCTTGAGGGGGAGGGGTTCGAGTCTCCTGGGGCGGGGGTGGGGATTGTATCCCCGGTTGGGTGGGAGGGGATGTAAAGGGGGGAGGGGAACGGGCCCTCGGGGCGTGGGGAGGGGCCGGGTTGGAGGGTGGGAAAGGAGGTGGGGGAGGGAATGGGGACTGCCCCCCGGAGCGAGAGGGGCTCTGGACCGAGACCTCAGAAAGGGGAGGGGGTTCACCGGGTTCGGGACCCCCCTGAGGCCTGGCGCTGGTCTCCCACCCAGGGCTGTGTACCTACGACGGCGTAGCCTCCCCGGCGGTTGCCCTGGGTCCTGCAGCAGTAGGCTTCGTGGAGAAGGTGGTTTTTCGGGGCTCCCCGTAACACCCCCCGCCTCATTTCCACCGCCCCCTTGGCTGCCTGTCCGCGCGCCCTGGTCAGCTCTGCGCGGGACTGGCGGACGGCGGGGTTTCTGCACACGCACACTCACACACACACTTTTCTTTTTCATCACGAGTGACCTTGAACGCATTCCGCAAGCATTTGCTGAGATTAATTGCACGGCGCGGAAACTGCGCAGTGCCTTCGGTTTGGCTCTGTTCATTTTTCCAACTGCGGATGCGTCCTCGACTTTACTGGATTCGATTTTAGTGATGGCCTCAGCAATAAATGCCACGAAATAGGCACCCCAAATCTGTTTACGCATTTGCTTTACGTTTATTTGCTATTTCTGATTTGTGGATTGGGATTCCTGGTTTTGGAGAGGGTTTTCCATGCATGTTGAAGTAGCAAATACGGATTTGCTGTACGTTAAAAAACACCAAATACATTTAAGTGTTAACGGATTACACTGTATAACGTGACTTGTGCCAGAGACGACATACCTACCAAAATGCGAATTCCTATATAACTTCTGTTGGAATTTTCTGGAAGGAACTCTGCGGTCTGAAAGCATTGATGGAGAGTACAGTAATTGCTTTCTACACAGCTTTTGTTAGGAAGTGAAAACTAAACCTACACTTGAGGGTGTATACCAGGACAGATTGAGTTTGTGAACATTCTTAAAGGTTGTGAACTTTCAGAGGCTGTGAAATTTCAGATGGGGGTCAAGTGAAATGAGGAGGCTTCTCCCCCATCCCCCCAACCTTGGTTAATGGGCAAATACCAAAAAATTGTAGTAAGTACTGGTTTACAGAACCTTTATTATCAGACTTGATAATTAAATGTAAGAGTTGCTAAATATGTTTGTCAAAATTATGGGTAGTAGATGTCTGTTTCTTGTGAGAAATAAAATTGAATTTCTTTATTTTGACTCTTTTGAGTAGCAAAATGGTTATTTTTTTTAATATTTATTTGTTTATTTTGGCTGTGCCGGGTCTTAGTTGCCACACACAGGATCTTTACTTGTGGCATGCGAACTCTTAGTTGCGGCATGCGTGCAGGATCTAGTTCCCCACCCAGGGATCGAACCCGGGCCCCCTGCATTGGAAATGCGGAGTCTTACCCACTGGACCACCAGAAGTCCCACAAAATGGTTACTTTAAAATGCCGTGAAATGGGTAAGGAAAAGAGGCCCTCAGTCATCTCTATGATTGACTTAGCATTCTTTTTTTAAGATTTTCTGTGGGCCCCGAATTTTGATAGTACTGTTTCTGACAGTACCTTTATTTACCAATTCAGACCACAGTAACAATACTTACTTAGTTTTGGAATATATATCTGAAGCAGTGTCTAAGGTGGTATTCTTGGTGATACTAGTGCTAAGAAATGCTACAGGAAAAACAAAGGGGTTCTTGGTTACCTTAGTTTGGGAAACAATGCTTTGTCCTTTTCCTTCTCCCCAAGGGTCACAATTCACATTATCAGGTTAAGGGCTCTGAGAAATAGTACCAGCAGTGTTTTCCGTATTTGGCCCCAGATCCCTTCTTGTTTTGTTTTTAGTGTAATAACTAGTAACACTCTTGAAATCCAGGTAATGGTGAAATGTTGGTCATTGGTGTCCTTACTGGTAATGGTACCACTCCCGTAAATTGTGGACTGGGAGGTTGATGTGATTTGTATGTGCCTGTGCATCCTATGGGAAAGAGTACCTCAGATTTGGCTCTTATCACACTGATAGTGTATAATTATGAGTTATTAATTTGAGGTCTTAACTAGAAGAAATTTAATTATGTAGTGTTCTCACTTCCCAATGACTTACCTGATTGCATACAGTTAAACTCCACTGGCTGCACTCCTTAATTGTTAGCATTTTTTCTGCCGGTATGTTAGAAACACATAAAAAGGATACCTGTTGTTCCTGAAGAATTACTGTGGATTATTTTAGAGATTAAAAATAATGCTGTTGGGTATTTCTTTTGAATTAGCTGTTAGCAGGATTCTAGTTTGCTGAGAAAGAACAGTTAATATATATCATGTAAATACTTTCTTACATTTATTAGATGCTTAATTGTGTTTTCTTTCTCTTTTCCTTGAATGAAAAGAAGTTGGAAGCAGGGAATCAATTGTGAAAAAGATAAGAGCTCTGGAGTTGGACATGGAGATCGAATGGCCTTCAGCTCGGAAGAGCCTGGGTTGAAATCCAGCCACACTCCTTACTGGTCCAAAGCCACATACATGATTCATCACACAGCCTTTTTAAGCTTTCTATTCCTTAACTGTAAATTGGGATGAAACCTATCATATAAAGCTATTATGAGAGTTAAATGCAATGGATTTGTAGAGTTCCCAGTACAGTTCCTGAAGTGCAGCAGCTGGTGCCAGTCATCGTTGATTTCCTTCTCCATCCTGCTTTTGAACTTTGCTATAGTTATTAGTATTTTTTTTTCAACATCAGGTTGCTTAGTTGTGCTCGTCTTCAATTAAATTTTTTTTATACATTTATTTATTTATTGGCTGCATTGGGTCTTCGTTGCTGCGTGTGGGCTTTCTTTAGTTGCATCGAGCGGGGGCTACTCTTCGTTGCGGTGCGCGGGCTTTTCATTGCAGTGGCTTCTCTTGTTGCGGAGCACGGGCTCTAGGTGCGCAGGCTTCAGTAGTTGTGGCACGCGGGCTCAGTAGTTGTGGCTCGCAGGCTCTAGAGCGCAGGTTCAGTAGATGTGGCACATGGGCTTAGTTGCTCCGCGCCATGTGGGATCTTCCCAGACCAGGGCTCAAACCCGTGTCCCCTGCATTGGCAGGCGGATTCTTAACCAGTGCGCCACCAGGGAAATTCCAATTAAATTTTTAATTAAATCTACTGGGTGCTTATTATATGGCCTTAAAATTGCCATAAGTCGTGTATGGACATAATATATAAAGATGTGCTCTCAGAGACCTTACAGCTGGGTAGGGAAGATACCCATACATATGAGGAAATTCGATGCTTTTGATATCTGGGAAGAGGGGATGTTCCAGCAGGGTTAAGAATATAGATTAGGAGAGGAAAAAAGTCTAGATGGAGGGACAGCAGGAGCAGAGTCCTGAAGAGAGTGTTTGAGACCATTCTGGATTTGAATTACAACCAAAAGTTTGTCCTGTATTATCGGTTACTCCTGTGTGACTGATTCGTAGGGTTCCTGGACATCATAAGTTCTCTGTGGGTATTGATCATACCACTGCTGACACCACTTATAGTTTGTCATGGCCAGTCTGTCTAGGGATGAATTTGGGGCCAGATTTTAAATAATTGTACATATCACATTAAGGTGGTTGGTGTTTATCCTAAAGGTGAGGGGAGCCATTGAAAGGCATTAAACCGTATGAAAGGTGCATTGGAGGAATCTGCCAGTGTAGGAGCTCTAGTTTACAGAGTGTAGCCTGTTCAAGAAGGCAGATGAAGTCATTTGAAGCAGGGGCAATTTGTCTGGAGTCCCTAGAATGTTAAGTGTGTTGACATTTTTGGGGGTGGGGGGGTGGGTGGTAGAGGGAGGAAGGATCCATTCATCATGGATATTGTTTTATCCAAATGTTGAGAGTAAATGAAGAGGTTAATAAAGCATTTTCATACCATTTTAGATGTTTTTAGATTGTAGTAAGAAGGCATGACAACTTTTGAAACTTAGATTATATTTGTTTGTTTATATTTGTTGTTCAGCTTGCTTATAGTTATATCCTTATAACCTAGGTTTAATTTTTGGACCTGTCTGCAAATGATTCACGTATTTATTTATAGATGATCTATGTAGTTACAGACACGTATATATGACCTGTATATCTATCTGTATATTAACTAATCATATATCTAAGTTAATATTCCTAGTGTGAGTTTTAGGTCCTGACACAGGATAAGAATGTTCTTTTTCCTATGTACAGGGTTGATTTGTTGTTTCTTTTTGCTTTCTCTCTTTCAGGATCACTGTGGACCCAAGGAATTTTATGTATTTGGTGTGTTTTAATCAAGTAGTCATCATTCTTTTCCCTCAGCTTGTTCTAATTTGGGCATGGCTTGGTCCTTCCAAACTAGTTCTCTTCCCTTGGATGCGACCCCATTAATCTTTGAACTGTTTCTTGCTCATGTTACAAGATGTCTTAGACTCACTTTGTGCTTTTCCTGCCCAATATCTATCAGCCAGTTGTTTTAGCTCTTTTTATCAGGCAGTGGAATTTAGATAACAAAATCTGGTGCTGTGTGTCCTTACTGCTACTGAGATGCCCTTGCTTTCATTGGATAGGCTTGGGAAATAATAAATTTTGATTTTGTGTTGATATTTCCAATTCACATTTAACTTTATAGGGTTTTTACTTTTTTATCCTTTCTTCTCTAATGTTAAAAATTTGCATTCTTAGCAACAATAGTTACTTTCCTTTATCCTACAGTATAAATATAGTAGTTTGAAAACATTAATAACAGTAGAGTGATTGTAGGTTTGTGTTTTCTTCTCCTTGTTTTAAAAATGTATCCATGCAAGGATGTACAGTTGACATTCTGAATTATAAAATCATTTGAAAACATTTTCCCTCTGATTTTGTAACCAATTTGATCATTAGTTTGGTTTATTTGAATGAAATCTTTAACTTTTTAAGGATTTCTTTAATGTTTTAATGTATTTTTTCAGTGTGTAAAACATTTATATAGTTCCAGAATCAAAGCTGCATTACAAAGGTATGTTCACATTCTCCCTTTTCTTCCTATCCCTGCACTGTTCCCCTCCTGCCCCACTTTTATTAGTTTCTGGTTTATTTTTCCATTGTTTTATTTTTGCAAATATAAGCACAAGTATGTTTTTTATCTGCCTTTCTTAAAAATAAGTTTGTGTACACTGTTGTTTCTTCCTTTTTATTTAATATATTCTAGAGATCACTTCGTATACACTCTTTTCCATTCTTTTGTGCTTGTAGTTCATTTCCTAATTATGAACACTTGGGTTGTTTATAGTCCGTTGCTGTGAATAACCTTGTGGATATATTGTTTTGTATTTGTGCAGGTATAATTTCAAGATAGTGAGATTGTTGGGTAAAAGGTAAATATGTTTGTAATTTGTTAGTGTCAGAAATTACCTTTTAAAAAGGCAGATCTGATTATGTCACCTTTTACGTAAAACCCTCAGTGGCTTCCTGTTGCTTTAAGGACAGAACTTCAAAACGTGGCCTTAAGGGTGTGCATATTTCTTATCCTTTGGGGCCTTGACCTCACCTGTACCACATCTCCCTTTGCTTTTCTTGCTCCAGCCATGCAGGTCCTTCTCACATCTCCCGTGCCCATCATCATCTCTGCCACCAGGGAGTGTGGCACTTGTTCTTTCCCTCTTCCTGGGATGCTTTTCTGTCCGTGTTTCAGTTATTTCTAATTTCATTTAGAGCTTGTCTCAGGCATCACTTTTTTATGAAATTCGTTTTGTGTGAGTTTGCACATTTTATAATAAAGGTAGAATAGGGAACTTCGATATATTCATCACTTGCTACAATAACTAGCAGTTTTCTTGACTTTACTGAAGTCAAGTTCTTCTATTAGAGACATTGTTGTCCTTCCTGGTGCTTATCAAAATTCCAGGGTTACATTTGTTCACATGACTTAATGGATTTTTGTTTTCTCAAAAAGGCTGAGCTTCATTAAAGCAGAGATTCTTCTTGTTTTTGTCCATAATTACTTTTCTTGTCCTTAGTTCAGTGCTTGGGTTGTGAGTGCTCAAATCCCCTGGGCAGTAGCTAGAATTGTCCAAGGGCAGGTTGAGGCTGTGTGGTTAAATGTGTGGTCTGCTGCACAGGGGTCTGTCAGACAGTCTTATTCAGGGATCTCAGTTAACACAGTGTAGGAGCTGACGACGCAGCTCGTTGATAAGGCTGTTGTCTGTGTGCCTGATGCTGGAGTTTGCAGTCCATAGGACAGGCATTTGAGAAAGGAAGGTGGGTGTACAGTGGGGGAGAACCCAGACTGGAAGCCACAGCAAGACAGATGGAAAGCTGTGTCAGTTCTGTTGCCTCTGACCTTGGTTGTGTGGGTATCCTGAAAGAGCTGGCCCTTTGTCATGGAGGTAACCACACACACTTGGCCCAGGAGGCAGAGACTCTCAGGGAGCCTGGGGGAAGGTAGAGTAGTTGTTGCAGCCTCGCATCATTGAAGCAAATGGGGAGTTCAGTGGGTGCAGGCTGCAGATGTCCTACCAGATGTGTGCCCCTTCACTTGCTCCCTCCGCCTGCTGCACAGTAGTCTCTCTTGTGGCCCGCCCAATGTAGAAACAAATGGGAGTGGAAATCTTGGGGAATGCGATTTAGCCTAGCCAAGTGAAAACGTTGCAAAGCAAAACGATGAGTTCAGTGTTTTAAATTACCAGGTCAGGTTCCACATGAGGGACCTGAAAGTTTCTACGACTGCCCTAAACCTGCAAATTGAATTCCCCATTTGTAAGTGAAAACATTGGTTGGTAAGGAATGGGATCCTGAAAATTGGATTAGAGGCATATGGTCAGATTCTGATTTAGTTGGAGACCTTGAACACCTAAATTCTGCTGGGCTATCTTTCCCAGTAGAAGCAGCCTTTCCACCTCTTGCCTGAACTTAATCTCCCTTTGCCTGAAAAACCTATGTTTGGCTTCCCCTAGGATCATCCCAGGAGGCCCCAAAGGGTGAGGTGCAAATTGTGACCCATGAAGAGGTAGGCCTATCCTCCAAAAGATTGTCTAGTTTGCCATGAGAGAAATAGGAACCTGGGGAATATTTATGGGAATGGATGTTAAGGGTGTGAGTTGAAGGTAAAGGGAATGTAAAGTTGGGTTAGGCCAAATTTATTGATGTGGACCCATAAGGAGAGATTCTGGATTCAGTGTTATAGCTTGAGGGCTTAGAAAGGGCTCTGCTTGGTTGATTGCCTGAAACAAACCAAAGGGTGGCCTGTACTAAGTGGAGTTGAGATGTCAGAACTACCTTGGTATACTGTAGAGGAAGGTATCCAAAAGCTTAGGGAGATTGGACTGTTGGAGTGGATTTGTCATGAAAGACTTACCCTTCCTGGGAAGGTTCATAACTCAAGCCTTATCCCACAGCCATAAGACATCTGCAAGACATCTGAACGTTTGGTACGATAAGCCCCAGTACCCTTGAGAACTCTGGTCACTCTTCTCTGTAGATCAGAAGTCACGGTGGGAACTGCTGACACTGAACTGGAATCTGTAAATGCTGTGGTGACAGTTGGATCCTGGGTTGTCAGGTCTATTAAATGGTCTTTTTTATTTAGAATCAATCTCTGGGTTATAACTACTGGTAATTTTTTGGTTACTCTGGTATTTTTGTGTAACCCTATGAAGTTTTTCCTTAAATTGACTCAGTAAAAGATAAAAGAAATTTTATGTACTTTCCGTTCATAATTACTCTTCACCACAAGTTTTAGTCCGTAAAGTAGGGTTCATCTAAAATACATTAGCCTTTAAATGTATAATTTATATGACTTGTGGGCCTATAATTTGGTGGAATCTTTTTGGAGGGTGGCGTCATTGAAACAATATAAAATGTCTGTACTCTGTTTGGCCTAGCAATTCCACTGCTAGGAATTTATGGTATAGATGTATTTGCACAAATGTACAAACCTGTTATGTGTAAGATTTTTCATTATAGTGGTGTTTGTGGTAGTGAAAAATTAGAAACATCTGTCTAATATTGAAGTTAACAGTAAAGTAAGTGATCTTTGTATCCATACACTGGAATGTTCTGTCACTATTAAAAATAAGAGGGAAATAAAAATAAGAGGAAAAGATTTCCTATGTTGCATGGAAAATGTAATGTTTAGTAAGAGAAGCAAGTTGTACAACTTAGTGTGTGTGTGCATGTATGTGTTTTAAGATGTTTGTGTGTCTATACTTACTATGCTTTAAGAATTTGCATATGTCATTAGATTCACAGCAATCTTTAAACAGTGGTTACCTCTGAGGGATGTGAGAATGATGAAGGAAGGGGGAGGAGGGCTCCATGTAAACAGTCCGGCTGCATACAGCTTCTTTTTTTTTTTTAATTTATTTTTTTTGAATTTTTGAATTTTATTTTTTATACAGCAGGTTCTTATTATTTTATACATATTAGTGCATGTAGATAGCTTCTTAATCTGAGTTAATAGTAAGTAGCAAATTCCCCTTTGGTTTAAGGATAGTTGACTTTTCAGAGTCTTGCCGTTTTGATTTTTCTTTTTTTCTTTTTTTTTTTTGGTGAAATGTACTGAGAGTACAGAAGTAGTTACAGATCCATGGTTTGTGACATACCAACTGTGGAACTCTACTCGTTTTGTCATTAATTTCACTCACTCGGTCATGTATAGTTGTAGTTTGTTTATTCATGTAATGATTTATTCATGTATTATCCATGGTAGTAGTTCATTCTCCTGTTGATAAATATTGGGTTGTTCCCAGTTTGAGCCTGTTGAGGTCCCCCAAGGACAAGAAGACAACAAGTTGGGATTAGATTTTGCTGTATTGGGAGAAATACTTGTGAGAAAGCCAACAGCGCTTTGCAGGACTGATGTATGTAGAGGAGGAAGAGGTTGGAGGGAACGTTTGGTACGATAAGTCTTCGGACTTCAGTGCAGTTCTAAGAAAGTTTAAGCAAGGCCAGTGACATGTCCTCCAGCGAAAGTTGGGGTCAGAGGAGTTCCTTGTCTTGCAGGAATGGACATGCTTTAGCATCCTGCATATGGCGAGTCATTGGCTAGAACAGCCTGTGGGAAGTGTTGGGCTGGGGGAATGGTGATGATGGATTCAGAACAGAACAGCTCCCCATGTTAGGTGATCCAACGGGCTCATTTCCATGACTGTCACAGGGCTCATGTGAGCAGACATGCTGTGAACATTCAGGTGCATGTTTCTTGTATGCTTTTTTGTTGGGTAGACTTAGGAGTAGAATTGTTCGGTCATATATTATGCCTATGTCCGGTCTTAGTAGATAATGCCAAACTTCCAGCGTGGATATACCTATCAGTTTCTATTCCAGCTACAGCAGGGGTCCCCAACCCCCAGGCTGCGGACAGGTACCCGTCTGTGGCCTGTTAGGAACCAGGCCGCACAGCAGGAGGTGAGCGTCAGGCGAGTGAGCGAAGCTTCATCTGCCACTCCCCATCGCTCACGTTACCGACTGAACGGCCCCCCCCCCCAATAAATTCTCTTCTGTGAAACTGCCAAAAAGGTTGGGGACCGCTGGGCTACAGTGAACGCATTCTTGTGACTCCACGTCCTCGCCAGTGGTCTTTTAAAATTTAAATCATTTCATTGAGTGTGTGCCAGTATCTTGCTTTAGTTCTTGCCTCCTAAGTTAGGTGTGGTCATGTGATTTGTCTTGGCCAGTGAAGTGTGAACTGAAGAGACTTGTCACACAGACTTTAAGAGCAGTGGTGAGATATGCCACATTCCTTTCCTCCTGCCAGTGATCATGTTTCCAAATGGAGCTTCTGGCAGTGCAGGTCTTTTTGTGTCTAGAGCAGGGGTCCCCAACCCCCGGGCCATGGACTGCTGCCAGTCCCTGGCCTGTTAGGAACCGGGCTGCACAGCAGGAGGCGAGTGAGCGAAGCTTCATCTGCTGCTCCCCATCACTTGCATTACCACCTGAGCCTTCCCCCCCCCCCCCACCCCTGTCCATGGAAAAATTGTCTTCCACGAAACTGGTCCCTGGTGCCAAAAAGATTGGGGACCGCTGGTGTAGAGCAAACAGAGAGCAGAGGGTTGGGGAGAGGGCAAGGGTGGAGAAAAGAGGGGGAGGGAATGGGTGGGGAGTGGGAATTTTTTTCATCTTAAGCAGCTAAGATTTCTAGGGTGGTTTGTAACCATAGCATACTCATTAACCTATCTTGTCAGATAAACTTTTTTTTGTTGTTTTAAATACACTTTATTTTTAAGAGCAGCTTTAGGTTCACAGCAAAACTGAGTAGAAAGTACAGAGTTCCCCTGTACCCCCTGATCCCACACAAGCACAGCCTCCCCCATTAGCAGCATCCTGCACCAGATTGTACATTTGTTAGAATGGGTGAACCTACATTGACACATGATTATCATCCAAAGTCCATAGTTCACATAGGGTTCACTCTTGGTGTTCTATATTCTGTGGGTTTTGACATTTATAGTATGTATCCGACATTATAGTGTCATACAGAATAGTTTCACTGCTCAAAGAATCTTCTGTGCTGTATTTGTTTTTTTCTGATTTCTGTCTTCATTTCATTGTGGTCATAATACTATATAAAAGCTTATGAAATTTTTTGAAGCTTGCTTTATGGTCCAACATACGATCACTTTTTGTAAATGTCCTGTGTGTGCTTGGAAAGAATGTGCTTCTGTCTTTGTTGGATGCAGTGTTCTATATTTGTTAGTTCAACTTGGTTAATTGTGTTAAATTCTTCTACATTCTTACTTTTTTCCTTTTCGTTTGCTGGTTGTATTGGTTACCAAGAGAAATGTATTAATACTCATATTTTGCATTTCTCTGTTTTTTCTTACTTGAGATAATTTTTGCTTTATCTATTTTGTGGCTATGTTACTAGGTGCATACAAGGTTTAGCATTGTGTATGTTCTTTACCGGTTGAGTCTTTTAAAATAATTGTCTTTCCTTAAGGCAAAAGTATTATTAGAGGTAAAGGTTGATTAGCTTAATATTAATGTAGTTGCATTATCTTTTCTCTGATTAGTAGGCGCAGTGTATATCTTTTTTTTTAACCTTGTACTTTCAGTCTTTGTACTATGTTTTGGACGTTTCTGTTGTCAGCAGTATATAACTGGGATTTAACAAATCTAGTCTGACAATATTTCTTATAATTGGAGTGTTTAGTCTATTGATATTTAAATTCAACCCAACTGTTGACATAGTTGGGTTTAAGTATGTTGTCTTAATAAGTGCTTTCTGTTTATTGTACCTGTTTTATGTGTCTTTTACTCCTTTCTTGGCTTTCCTTGGATGCCTTTTTTTTTTTACCTCTGCTAACCTCGAGGTTACTTAAAACATGCATCTTTGACTTGTCAAAATCTAATATTTGGTTGTTTCCCCCTCTTCCTGGACACTTAAACTCCATTTATTTTAGTTTCACTTACGTAGCACAGTTTGTGCTATTTTAATTCTGTGTATATTTTGTCTTAGGACATTATTAATTTGTACAGTAGTAGCCATTTGGATTTACCCTTTTCATTGCTCTTCGTTCCTTGTTGTAATTCCAGTCCAATCCAATTCCATTTTCCTTCTGCCTGAAGAACACTCTTTATTTCTCCCCTGTTGTGTGACTCCTAATAGTGAATTCTTTGAGTATGTGTTAGTCTAAAAATATCTCAAATTGATTTTCCCTTTTGAAGGATATTTTTGATATGTATAGAGTTCTAACTTGTCAGTTTTCTTCTAAGGTGTTGAAAGAAGTTATTAAATTAGATTTTCAGCTTTCATTTTTTTTCTTAAGTAAACTGTCAGTTTAATATTTGCTGTCATGGATGGAATCTATCTTTTTTACTTAAGGCTTTTATGGGTTTTTATTTTGTTTTTTTTTTTTTTTTTTGGTCTTTGGTTTTCAACAGTTTTTATGATGTGTCTAGGTATATATTTTTTTAATTTATATTTTGTGTTTATAGGTCTTACTGAATCTGTGGTAATGTTTTTTATTCTTTTGAGAAGTTGGTAGGCATTATCTTTTAAAGTATTTCTGCTGCCCTGTCCCCCCTACCCTCCACTCCATTTAAATGCATGTGAGGCCTTCCCAGTCTCTTACCCTTTGCATGCTTCGTCCTGGGTATTTCTTCTGATCTCTCTTTGTTCACTAATTTTTAACGAGACCAGCCTATTGATAATCTATCCATTGAGTTTATTGTATTTTTTCACTTCTGGAAAATCTGGTTCTGTGATAGTTTTCTACCAAAGTTTTATATCTTATTTTTCTATCTCTGAACATAATAGTCACAGCTATTTTATTTTTCATTTAATAATTTGATTTATTCCTGTGATCTTCTTCCCGTAGCTTACTTTAAAGCATGATTTTGTAACTGCAACACCTGGTAGCCCAATGGGTCTGCTTTTTTTTGTTGTTTATCTGTCGTTTCTGCTAGTTTTTATTTTGTCTCTTTCTGGGCTAACTTGTATGGTTGCACATGTAGTAGATTACATTTTTTAAATCGTTTGAGATAATTTGGGGTCAGGATGATATTCCTAGAGAGGATTTATGCTTGCTCTGCCAGACGTCTGAGGGAGCTGGCAGCTTGGGATCACCTCTGCTAAGTTTTAGGGTAAAGAGGAGTTGCGGCTGGACTTCTTACCATTCCCCCAGCTCCAAAGAGCAATTCAGGATTCCATTTCATAGAGACGTGGGTTCACCAGCCCCCTCCTTCCTTTGGTAGTCCCTGGGTTCTGGTCTTTGGCCCCTCACCTTGCACAGTTGTTAGCCTTTAGCTGCCCCTTAACACTTGGCAGTTACTCTCAGGGAGAAAAGTGGTTGCATGTGTGGGGTTTACCTACCACTCTAGGTCCTGCCTCTGGAAGCACTGCTATCTTCAAGTTCTTTGATGCCTTCAAGCATATGGTTAGTGTATGTGTCACTGTGTGTGTTCAAGTTTTTGTTACGGAAGTTTTCAGTCATATACAGTCGTTCCTCGATATCTGCGGGGGATTGGTTCTAGTATCCCCAGAGGATACCAAAATCCATGGTTACCAAAATCAAGTCCTTTACATAAAATGACGTAGTTTTTTGCATGTAAGCTATGCACATCCTCCCATATAATTTGTCATTTCTAAATTATTTATAATATCTAATACAACATAAATATTGCATAAATGGTTGTAAATGCAATGTACAAGCTGTGTAAATAGTTGCCAGTGCTTTCAGGAACTTTCTGGAATTTTTTTTCCCCTGAATATTTTTGATCTGAGGTAGGTTGAATCTGTTGACGTGGAACCCACAGATACGGAGAGTGAACTGTACAATAGTCAAGAAAATAGTGTAAAAGATCCCTCTTTGTCTCTGTGACACCATTCCAGTGATCTTCCTGACCTTGATAGCTTCCTGGCTTCTGGTATGGCAAGATGTTCCAGGCTCTTCATATATTTCCTCCCCCTCACCTGGAATTAACCTTTTCTATAAGAAACCCTGCTTCCCAATAGTTTTTGTTAAGGGTGTTCTTTTAGATTTTATTTTGATATTCTAGCTTTCAGGAGAGAGGTCTAAATTACCAGTCCATCACTACCAGGATTGTCCATTCTTTACATTGATTCCTGCAGGTGGCCTTTAAAGACACATCAAAGATTCAGGGTTGCTTTTTGCCAGTGGTTTTAGGCAGGGGGGGTTGTGCCACGGACGTTTTCTCAGTCTGGTGAAACCTATGGATACTTTCTCAGAATGTTTCTGAATACAGTGAATAAAATACAAGGGAGCAAAGAAGAAATGTTATATTTAAATAGTTATTAAAATATGAAAACAATGTTAATTTAGTAGTATGGCTTTTTTTGTTAATATGTTAAGTGACAGATAAGACATACAGAAACAATTTCATATTTTAAGGTACTAAAGTGACAGCTCTTGATGTTTATCAAAAAGTAAATTGAGGTGGTCTTTTATCTCCTTTCACATATTGATCAACAAATAATTGATGATAGGGAATACAAGAGAGCATAGTAGATCCGTGTGTCACAGCAGTGTAATCCTGACACACTAGCTACCCAGAGTGAGGTCAGACTTTATAGGCCGAACCACTGTCCTCCATAAAACTGCCCTTACTACAGACACCAACAATAGACTTGGTGGTCCACAGGCCACCCACATTTCTGACCACCTGGCTACGAATTCGGGGGTCCTCATGACCTTCTCAGGTTTGATAATTTACTAGAACAACTCACAGAACTCAGGAAAATGCTATACTTATGATACAGTTTCATTATAGCAGAAAAGGATCCAAATCCATGACCATCCAAAAGAAGAAGCACACAGGACAAGGTCTGGAAGGGTTTGAATGGGAATCTTCTAGTTTTCTTCTGTGGAGTCAGGAGTATCACTGACCTGCACATGGATATGTAATGGTGCATGGAGTTAGAGTATTGTTGACCAGGGAAGCTCTCTCCAGCTTCTATGTCCAGAGTGTTTATTGGGGTTTCGTTATGTGAGCATGGCTGATTGAATCATTGGCCATGAGGTTGAGCTCAGTCTTTAGCTTCCCTCCCTGAAAGTTGGGCTGCTATCAGGGGATTCAAAGCTCCAATCCTCTAATCCCGTGGTTGGTCTTTTTGGTGTGGCCAGCCCCATTCTGAGTCATCTTGTTAGCACAAACTATCTAGGGGCCCACCATAAATCACAAACACTCCTGTCATTTAGGACATTCCAATGATTTAGAAGGTACTTCCCAGGAACGGGGTGGGGGGGGCAAGGTCCAGCCAAACTCTTTGTTTTACAACAGTCACCAATTCTGTTGTCAAACAGTTTGATGACTAATGCCCTGATGGCTGATCCACTCCGGTCATGTCTTGTTCTGTGGCAGGCCTCATAACTTAATTTAGAAGTAGTTGATGAGGGCTTCCCTGGTGGCGCAGTGGTTAAGAATCCACCTGCCAATGCAGGGGACACGGGTTCAATCCCTGGTCTGGGAAGATCCCACATACCGTGGAGCAACTAAGCCTGTGCGCCACAACTACTGAGCCTGCGCTCTAGAGCCCACGAGCCACAACTACTGAAGCCCGCGCGCCTAGAGCCCGTGCTCCACAATAAGAGAAGCCACCGCAATGAGAAGCCCGCACACCTCAAGGAAGAGTAGCCCCCGCTTGCCGCAACCAGAGAAAAGCCCACATGCAGCCACAAAGACCCAATGCAGCCAAAAAAAAAAAAAAAAAACGAAGTAATTGATGAGCTTAAAAGCTGTTTTGAGATCTGTAATAAATGCAGTGGGGTGGAAAGATCTGTGATTTCTATTGTTGAGAAAGTCAGGGATACTGGTAAAATCATGTGGTTTCATACGCTCATGATGGAAGGAAGTGCTTGCTATATAATTCAGGTGAAAGTTAGGAAAATGAAGATAGAATTTTTCCCTCATCCAAATTCATGATACTTGTGAATTTTGTCCATCCTTAAGAGCTCCTATATTAGAACTTGGTGGTTAGATGTCTCGTGATTTAGGCTGTTTAATAATTTTGTTTATATTGATATGAGAGTTTGGGGCCCTGAAGGCCTTCAGATATACACTTGGTATGTACTATAGCCAAACACTGGGTAATTAACAATGCTGTGTTCAAACAGCCCTTCGTTTTAATCTTGAGGTTTTAGCCAAAGGGACAGCCTACGCTGGAGACCTCTGGAGCACTGTTTCTACATGCCATCCATTGAAACATTTGTGACTGGACTTTCTGGTGAATTCTTTTGGGTACTTAGGAAGGTTCTGAGTTGTAATACAATGTTTTTTTCTTTCCAGATTTATATAATCTAAAACTATTGACCCTTTTTCTCTCAACATTTTATTGTGAACATTTTCAAGCGTATAGAAAAGTTGAAACGCAGTTGAACATTTGTATACTCACCATCCAGATTCAGGAATTGCAAATATTTTGCCACCTTTTTTTTTTAATACTTTTTTTAAAAATTTATTTTATTTATTTATTTTTGGCTGCATTAGGTCTTCGTTGCTGCATGCAGGCTTTTTCTAGTTGTGGCGAGTGGGGGCTGCTGTTGGTTGCGGTACGTGGCCTTCTTGTTGCACTGGCTTCTCTTGTTGTGGAGCACAGGGTCTAGGCGTGCGGGCTTCAGTAGTTGTGGCACGCGGGCCCAGTAGTTGTGGCTCACGGGTTCCAGAGCACAGGCTCAGTAGTTGTGGCACATGGGCTTAGTTGCTCCGCGGCATGTGGGATCTTCCCAGATGAGGGCTTGAACCCGTGTCCCCTGCATTGGCAGGCAGATTCTTAACCATTGCACCACCAGGGAAACCCTACCACCTTTTCTTAATCTATTTTTAAAAATCACATCTTAGGACATAAGCTACAGACTTTTGAGTACCTACAGTAAATCTGTGTTGTTGCCACCAATTCCAAATTTTGCTGTTCTTCTCTCTCTGCTGTTGTTTTCCCCAAACTTTTTAAATGAAACTTGCTATACATTGAAAAGTTAAACCTATAGCTGAGTTATACCTGTATGTTTTCCATTGAGATTCATTTGCTGACGTTTTGTTATACTCACATTTTTTGTTAAGCCATTTGAAAGTTGCAGTAAATTGCAGACATCATGATACTTTTAAAAATGAGGATTTTTTTCTTTGTAACTACAATATCATAATTAAGAAATTAAAAAAATTATTTCTTGTTTAATATTCAGGTCCTTTTCAGATTTTAGCCGTATGTCGTTTTTCACATAAATATTTGTGATAGCATACATTCCTCCCCACACTTTGAACCCTTTGTGACGACAACTTTAAGACACTTGTTGGCAGCCCAAACTTCAGCTTAACACTTGATGTGTTTAGCCGTTTGTACTTCTCCACTAGTGTTGAGACTTCTTTGGAACATGGCACTTCTGCTTAAGCAGTTTTAGAAATTTATTTTCTTTTTATAAATAACACTGTTTGGTGATAGCAGCTGGCAGCAAATATTTTGATATGTAACTTTTTTTTTTTTAATATTTATTTATTTATTTATTTAGGCTGCTCCAGGTCTTAGTTGCGGCATGCATGTGGGATCTTAGTTCCCCTACCAGGGATCGAACCCATGCCCCCTGCAGTGGAACCACAGAGTTTTAACCACTGGACCACCAGGGAAGTCCCTGTGTTTATTTTTAAAATAAGAAATTTATCTCAGCTATGCTACTTGTAAGTCTATATGCCCACGTGCGTTTTAATTTCGGTGCAGTAGGTTTTTATTTTTTATTATTTATTTTTTTAACATCTTTATTGGAGTATAATTGCTTCACAATGTTGTGTTAGTTTCTGCTGTATAACAAAGGTGCTGTAGGGGTTTTTTTTATATATAAATTTATTTATATTTGGCTGCGTTGGGTCTTCATTGCTGCACATGGGCTTTCTCTAGTTGCGGTGAGCCAGGGCTACTCTTCGTTGTGGTGTGCGGGCTTCTCGTTGTGGTAGCTTCTCTTGTTACGGAGCACGGGCTCTGGGTGCGTGGGCTTCAGCAGTTGTGGTACACGGGCTCAGTAGTTGTGGTTCGCGGGCTCTAGAGTGCAGGCTCATTAGTTGTAGCTCACGGGCTTAGTTGCTCCACGGTATGTGGGATCTTCCCGGACCAGGGCTCGAACCCGTGTCCCCTTCATTGGCAGGTGGATTCTTAACCACTGCGCCACCAGGGGAGTCCCGATGCCGTAGGGTTTTAATTTCCAAAATGGAACAGGTATAGTGTATGCCTTATGGTGGTTGTGTAGAGTCTGAGTTGATGCATGTATAGCAGTGTGTGACACACAGCATGTGCTTGGGGACACTTGTTTGTGAAATTGTGAGAATCTTGTGATCCCCTTTGAGATGGTTACAGAAATATTTTGAGTTTCAAAACTAAATTCATGACATGTTTTAAAGACTGTTTAGCCAAATTGCATGCTTGGATAGTTAATTATATTTAATACAGATGGACTTATAGCAAAGGGAAATAAATCCAGGATCTTCTTTTCCCCAACTTTCTTTATGAAAAATTTTAAATTGAAATAAAAGTTCAGAGAATAACATTAGTATGTTCTTTGTATAGATTCAAAAATTAATATTTTGTCATTTTCATTTTATTGTTTGTGTATGTATCACTTTCTTTCCGTGAACTATTTGAAATTCACTTGCAGACATTAATTCAGCCTACCTGTAGAAATTTAAGCATGTATTTCCTAAGAATAAATATATTCTCATGTATAACTACAGTGTCATTATTGTGCTTTTTTTTTTTTTAATTAATTATTTATTTAATTATTTATTTATGGCTGTGTTGGGTCTTCGCCTCTGTGGGAGGGCTCTCTCTAGTTGCGGCAAGTGGGGGCCACTCTTCATCGCGGTGCGCGGGCCTGTCACTATCGCGGCCTCTCTTGTTGCGGAGCACAGGCTCCAGATGCGCAGGCTCAGTAGTTGTGGCTCACGGGCCTAGTTGCTCCGCAGCATGTGGGATCTTCCCAGACCAGGGCTCGAACCCGTGTCCCCTGCATTGGCAGGCAGATTCTCAACCACTGCGCCACCAGGGAAGCCCCCATTATTGTGCTTTTAAAGGTTAATGATAATTTCATAATGTGTCATCTACTATATAGACCCTATTTAATTTCCCCAGACTTCAATTTCTTCTATAGCTTTTTCCCCTCCAAACCATTCATTCAGGGATTGCTTGCTGTCTGCTTTTAGTCTCTTTTAATCTAGAGCAGTATGTCTACCTTTTTTTCTTATGACATTGACTTTTTAAAGAGTATATTCCATTTGTCTTGTAGAAACTTCTCACATTCTCTTGTATCACCTGTATTTCTTAAAAACTGGGAATTAGATCTAGAGGCTCAAGTAGATTTAGATAAAGCATTTTTGGCAAGAATGTTTTATAATGATACGATGTACTTTGCATCACATCACATCTGGAAGCCTCTAAAGTGTGGTTGGCTCACAATTAGTGGTGTTGAATTGTTTGATCCCTCCATTGTCAAGAAGCATTTATAATCAACAGGTAATTTGGGGTGATTCTTTGGTACTGTGCAACATTATTCTTTAACAGCCTTTCACTGAATGGTGTTAGCAATCTGTTGGGTTTAGTCCTGAATACAGAACTATCTTTTTTATTGGCTTCAATTTAAGCTCCATTTGACAACATTTTGTGTAATATTTGAAAAAAATTATAACTTCTGCTATCTTAGAAATGAGATTGTGCTGTCTCAGGGTTTAAGATAAGATTAAGCAGTTGGAATAGTAATTGCAACTCAAAAATGGGGAAGGACTTTTATCTGGAATTTTGTTTTCTTATATTATTCAGAAAGCTCCTATATCCTTCCTTTCTGCAACTTTTTTTCAATCTGTGTTTTATACTTTTTACAAGTATTATAACAAGTTCAACCTGAAAATTTTAATGAAGTGGTAAGCAGTAGAAAATCATACCAAGGTAAGCTTAAATCTGCTAGTGAGAAGGGTGCATACTCTTTAGACCATCAGTAAGCTAAAATTTTCATGTTATAGAACCAAGTTGATTTATTAAGTTAAGAAACATTGATACTTGTGTAGATTAAAATATTCTTCAGTCTTTGAAGCAGCTTTGTAAAGAGTGTCAGAGAAAAGGAACAGAGTCATGGGATGTTTTTAAAATTGGGAAATACTGCATTATTTATTGTATACTGATGAGAACAGAAATTGATAGAGAAGATAGAGATGGGATTGATAAAACATATGAAAGGGTTGAATTTAAACACAGTTTATCTGTTATTATAGTAGCAGAGGCTACCAACCAGCTGGTGAATTTGGTGGTGGGAAGATGAGTAGTTCTCTTTTGTTTGCTTCTGTCTAACTAGCAGAAAGGCACCATATCTGCTGAGGGTGGGCTTGGTATTGTCAAATGCCCACTTGAGATATGAGATTATAAAGTTGAAGTTTTTCAGCCCCATTTAATGGCTGAAATTGTGGGTGCAGTAGGTAAGGAGTTGGGTTAGGGTTTTGCCAGAAAGTGACAGGAAGAGAAAAGCAAGGGAGTCACTATAGTGGTTGACCATCTGTGGAATCTAAGCTGAGTAATGAGGGAAGTTAGTCCCCAAGGAAGATAAAGGTCAAGCTGTAGTTTGGAGGTAGTGGTTGCATCAGACTTGTTGGAGTGGGACTGCTGGTGTAGGAAAAGTGGAATGATCAGAGGTGGTTTTGAGTGTGAGATGCTTGAAACAAAGATTCCAGAGGTATTGTAGTCATTGGTGACGAGAAGGTTGAGGTTGTGGCTGTGGAGATAGTTGGCTGGAGTTGGGTAGGTAGTTTGAAGTGAGGATGTCAGAGAACCAAGGGGGCACGTTGTTCAAAGGATCATATGTTGCCAAGAATGTGATGGAAAACAAGATCTTCAAGAGTGTGTGCAGATGACTAGAGGATTAATAGGTAGATGACTGCAACGAAAAGGGGGGCCTGTTATTACTAGTGCTATGGCACTTGCCTCCACGTTGGGGTGTTGGGGTAGGAGAAATTGTGTAAGTAAGGTTGTTTGAGGAACACAGACAACCACTTTGGAGAGAGCTGCTGGATGGAGGGGACCCTAGATAGACTTTTGCTACAGACAGACTGCCTTTCAGAAGGCAGCAGAGAGGTTTGGGCAGATGGGGGAAGAGGGCTGTAGGGTTCTAGTAGGGAAAGATAACATCAGAGTTGGAAGAATTGAATGGGGAAGCTGAGATTTCTGGTGCTGAAAGAGGTAGACTGATGCGAGGCTTACATGTCTGTTGGGTGGCCTTGGGAAAGACGAGTGTACTTCTTTGTTGTCATGACAGCCTAGACTTTGTTGTCATGACAGCCTAGACTTCGTTTCCTTAGCTCAGTGGGTGGGGAGGCAGGCTGGTTGTAGCTCCTAGGAAGAGCACATGAACCTTGCATGGGAAAAGTCACCTTCAGAAAAGGTGCTGCTTCCATGTTTTTTCTGTACAGGCATACCTTGTTTTATTGAAGGTTTGTGGCAACCTGGCATTGGCAGATGATGGTTAGCATCTTTAGCAATAAAGTATTTCTAAATCAAGGTATGTACATAGTTTTCTTCAGGTATAATGCTACTGCAAACTTAATAGACTACAGTATAATATGAACATAACTTTTATATGCATTGGAAACCGAAAAATTAGTGTGACTCACTTTATTGCAATATTTGCTTTATTGTGGTGGTCTGGAACTGAACCCTCAATATCTCTGAGGCATGCCTGTATAACTTATTGCCACTTGAAATACTGTCTCTTTTCCTTACTTATTTGTGTACTGTCTCTCTCCTCCTACCTAAGCTTCAAACAGTAGGCATTCTGAATATTCATTAAATGAATTATAAAAGCCATTTGTTTTTAAATTTCCCTTGAAGTTTTATATAGTTAAGAATTTTTACCAGTTGAAATGATTCCTCTCTCCCTTGTTATTTAGGCTTTTTAATTATTTTAACTATTTTGTTGAATTTTAGTCTCTAGAAAATGCATTCCCTTCAATTCTTAAGCCTGTGAATGCATGGCTGTACGACGTAGACATGATGACTAATAACGAGAACTGAACGTAGTCATGTGGTTCAGTGATATGTGTGGTGGATATTTTTGTGTTTTACGAGAATACGTTTCCATATATGTTTTACTTCGTGGACTGTAAACTGGACCCAAATTTCATTTAAATGATAAACTGACTTAACTTTTTTGCATGGGTATGGAAATTTCTTTGAGGCTCCTCCAGAGTTATTGCATCTTCCGCTCTGGTTTCCCGAAGCTTGGGAGCAGAAAGGGAACTGCGAAGTCTTATTGGCCGCAATCCCTTCTTTTGCCCAAGGCTGCTGGTTTACTGACCACACCTCTAGCTGTGGCTCAGACTTGAAGTAGCTTCCAGTGTTGCCTCACCCTCCAGCTGTTGTTCCACCATGCACCTGCCGCACCTCTGTTGCCCGCTCCAGTGCCTTGCTGGGTCTTTTTGTGTCCCATCAAGAATATGGGCCCTGCCAGTCTAAATCTTTTCTGACATGCCAGTGTCTACCCTTTTCTGACTTCTGCCAGCAAAATGGATTGGCTGCCAGCAAAATGGGTTGGGATACAATGGGGGAAGCCAGATGCTGTATTATGTTCAGTTGACCCGTGAGGAACTGCACTTTTCCTTGTTGAGGGGTCTAGTACCTCCTTTTCTCCTGCTCCTCCGTGTTGTCCTTGGCACTGAGTGCTGAGGAAATAAAGTTAATTGCTTCCCGGCAAAGTGTATTTTAGCTGATGTTACGTTTAAAATTTGTCATGTTTGATGGCTTACTCGGAGTAGTTTGCTTTTGTGATGCTCTAGTAATGAATGAACTATTATTTCACTGTCTTACAGAGTACTTAGGATTTCACGTATTTTTGCTGAACTTATAAAAAAAAAAGGCGCTTGGGATGATGGATTAACAAGAACATTGAAATTCTGTGAAAAGTTTCACATTGGAGCACACTGAATTTTCACCCTAGTCCAGCAGCTCTGCTGCTCGCTTAAATACAGATGAATGAAGACCCCATTCGGGAAGACACCTGGCCAGCGGCCCAGAGCTGATGCAGGTAGGCAGTGCAGTTCTACACTTTAGTACAATAAATTTAAAACAGTTGTAAAAATGAGAAATGCTCTCATGTAATTCCTAGTGGTTTGCTATTCCTAAAGCTTTGTGATTTCCAGTATTTTAAACACATACACATGTGAAAGAAACAGGTTTAGGTTTTGGAAAGGTAGGGATCATATTAATTTTTTTTTTTCCTGTGGTCTCTTGCAGTAAGTTACAGATGTCCAGTAAATACAGCAAGTGAATTGTAAATACTTATAGGATTATAGTAAACAAAGGATTTATCATTTGTTTTTGAAAGAAGATGTGAAAGTGAGATGACTAGCTGAGTATTAGATTTAGTGAGATTTAGGATATTTATAGGGAAAAGGTAAGCTCAGTTTTTTGTGTATTTATTTGAAAGAACTTTACTGGAATGAAATGTATGGAAATGAAATGACTATTTAATAGAAATTAATTCTTATCTTTGTGGCACACAGCCGATACTAGAAGTTTAGACTTTGCATGATTTTTGTCCACCCTAAAAGCAAAGGTAAAAATCTTATAGGCTACAAAATAAAATAGGTAAGTAGTATTTTCTTTAAGATTTATGTTTTTCTCCGTTCCAGAAATACATTTGAATATTGGAAAAAACCTGTCATAACATATTAAGGTTCTTTGATAAATGAATCTGAGAATTCTGCTAGGAAAATTACTATTAATCATACAAGTGGTTGCTATGTGATTTAGAATTTATTTATTAACTGTAGTGTTTGGAATTCCTTTGTAGAAGAGCCACAGGGATTAAGATTTTTAAGTTTCTCTTTTCTCTTTGATTTTAGTTCCTCTCTTGTAAAGATAATATTGATTTAACTGTTAAATATTTGTCAGTAAGATTAACTTGCAGTAGTGGCGAGTGACTGAAGTGTAAGTCACCTGAGAGGTTACTATTTAAATTCCAACTCGGCTCATCAGCTCTGTCCTGCTCTTTTATTAGCTGTATAAACATTGGTGCATTTTGTATCTTCTTAAGCCTTGGTTTTTCTCATCTAAACAATGGGACTGTTATGGTATGTATCTATTGGGGTTATTATGAAGAATAAATGTGTTTATGTGTGTCAGGTGCTTAGGTAGGTGCCTGGCACATTATAGCTGCTCTGCAAAAAGCATTTTTTTTTGTTGATCATACTGTTGATAACGAAATGTTTATTTTATCTCATTAGTTGCAAAAATTGCTGTCAAATTTTTGTTCATCAGTGAACGCCCCATGTTTCTGTCATTTGAAATAGTAATTCGTACCCTCAAGTTCTTTTTATGCACACCATTCTAAATTCAGCACTCCTATTTTCTTCACTAATTTAGTCATATTCTTAAGAGAGAGAATTGATTAAAGTGATGTGTAGTATGGTGTAAGTAATTGAAGGAGCTAAACCAAGAGATGTTACTGTTAAGGGAGAGATTGTCTAATCCTAGCCAGTACTTTGATCGTACATTTTCTTACTCTTTGATATTTTTTAGAGCATATGGTATAGTGCTAAAGACAAAGTAGGTATTCTGTAAATTCTAATCAGCCTATTGTTGAATATTTTAACATATGAAATCCTGGGGTCATTTATTGTTTTTCACTGTTGTGTATTATACTCTTATTTTAGAGAGATTACTGATACTTTGATCAGTATTACTTATAAACTAGTCTTAATCATTTTTCCTGTTAACATAGACAAAGGCTCTGTTACCTTTAAATCCCTGTATCAGTAACAAATGTGCCCATTTAAAAGTAAAGAAAATTCACACACAAAGGGGGTTTCTTTTTCTCATGCAGCAAGAAGCCCAAATAGGCATTCTAGAGTTGGTATGGTGCCTCAGCTATGCCCTTAGTCTGGTGCCATCTGAAAGGCTAAAGTGGGGGCCTTCAGTGGATAAGGCTCCTAGGATGTTTCTCTTCCTCTGTGGGCCATTGTGTAGCTGGACTTACTACATGAAGGCTCCCAGAGCAAGTATCCCAAGAGAAACAGGCACAGTGGCATGGTCTCTTCTCTTGGAGCCTTGGAAGTCATACAGGTTCACTTCTGTTGCATTTTGTTTGTTGAAGCAGTCTCAGAGGTCTGCCCAGGTTCAAGGGAGTGGGCATGTACTCTGCTCCATGGGAGAAGTGTCAGAGAATTGTGGTCATGTTTTAAAACCACCACAGTGGGCAACTCCTAATACCTGACAGTGTTTGACATTAGGGTGTGAGTGATCAATAAAAATTTGAAAATTGAATTTTTTACATTCTCTTTATGTACCTAGCTCAACATATTAGGGATTTCTATTTTTTTTTAAATTAATTAATTAATTAATTTTTGCTGCGTTGGGTCTTTGTTGCTGCACACGGGCTTTCTCTAGTTGTGGCGAGCGGGGGCTACTCTTCGTTGTGGTGTGCAGGCTTCTCATTGTGGTGGCTTCTCTTGTTGAGGAGCATGAGCTCTAGGTGCGCAGGCTTCAGTAGTTGTGGCACGTGGCCTCAGTAGCTGTGGCTCACGGGCTCCTGTAGAGCACAGGCTCAGTAGTTGTGGCACATGGGCTTAGTTGCTCTGCGGCATGTGGGATCTTCCTGGACCAGGGCTCGAACCCATGTCCCCTGCATTGGCAGGCGGATTCTTAACCACTGCGCCACCAGGGAAGTTCCAGGGATTTCTATTTTTAAAGTAACTTAGGTTTATTTATATAAATATGTTGGAATTTAATTGGTTACTTAAGTGGTAGTTTATATATACCTAATGACGTTAGGCAGCAAGTCCTTT
Source organism: Eubalaena glacialis (assembly GCF_028564815.1). Classification (NCBI taxonomy): domain Eukaryota; kingdom Metazoa; phylum Chordata; class Mammalia; order Artiodactyla; family Balaenidae; genus Eubalaena; species Eubalaena glacialis. The sequence goes on along the minus strand of NC_083724.1, from coordinate 106,473,365 downwards.
TATACAGTAAAACTTTTTTCATATTTTTTTTTTCCTGTAGAGTTAGCCTTCATTTTTACTAGTGTACCAAAGGTTGCAAATTTCCTCCTTTTATGACATTATACTGATACGTACAGGGAATGGTAGTAATAGATATCCATGTGCCTAATACTCAGATTAACAACTATTTTTGCTATGTTCAAATATTTTTAAAACCTTGATTTTATTTTTATCAAATCAATAAAAATTCATGGGTGAAATGTCAAGTAGTGCCGAAGACTTATATCAAAAAGTAGGCACTCCATTCATTTTGATGTTTACCTTCAAAATTTGTAAATGAGTATACAAATTTCTCTTGATCTGACAAATTTAGATATGTATTGAAACCTGTTGAGGATGATGGCTTTTTCACATAACATCTTTTTCTCCCGTTAACCTTTTCTTTTTTTTAAATAATGAAGTCAATATTTAATTTTTTTATTGAAGTAAAGTTAATTTATAATGTTGGGTTAGTTTCAGGTATACAACAAAGAGATTCAGTTGTGTGTATATACATGTACATATGTATGTATTCTTTTTCAGATTCTTTTCCATTATAGGTTATTAACAAGATATTGATTATATTGGGACTTCCCTGGTGGTCCAGTGGCTAAGACTCCACGCACCCAATGCAGGAGGCCTGGGTTCGATCCCTGGTCAGGGAACTAGATCCCACATGCTGCAACTAAGAGTTTGCATGACACAACTAAAAGATCCCGCCTGACACAACTAAAGATCCCGCATGCTGCAACGAAGATCCCGACTGCTGCAACTAAGACCTGGCGTAGACAGACAGACAGACAGATAGATAAATAAATAAGATTTTTTTTTAAAAAGATACTGAGTATCGTTCCATCTGCTATACAATAGGTTCTTGTTGTTTACCTGTTTTATATATAATAGTGTGTATATGTTAAGCCCAAACTCCTAATTTATCCCCCTCCCCCATTATGTCTCCTTTGGTAACCATAAGTTTGTCTTCTATGTCTGTGAGTCTATTTCTGTTTTGTAAGTAAGTTCATTTGTGTCATTTTTTTAGATTCCACGTATAAGTGATAGCATATGATATTTGTCTTTGCTTCAGTTAGTATGATATCTCTAGGTCCATCCATGTAGCTGCAGATGGCATTATTTCATTTACTTTTTTATGGATGAGTAATATTCCATTGTATATACGTACCACATCTTCTTTATCCATTCATCTGTTGACGGACATTTAGGTTACTTCCAGGTCTTGGCTATTATAATTAGTGCTGCTACAAACATTGGGGTGCACGGGTTGCAGTATCATATGGTAGCTCTGTTTTTAGTTTTTTAAGGAACCTCTATACTGTTCTCTGTAGTGGCTGTACCAGTTTACGTTCCCACCAACAGTGTAGGGAGGGTTCCTTTTTCTCCACACCCTCTCCAGCATTTATTATTTGTAGACTTTTTGATGATAGCCATTCTGACTGGTGTGAGGTGATACCTCATTGTACTTTTGATTTGCATTTCTCTAATTAATGCATGTTGAGCCTCTTTTAATGTGCCTGTTGCCCATCTGTATGTCATCTTTGGAGAAATGTCTGTTGAGGTCTTCTGCCCATTTTTTGATTGGGTTGTTTTTTTGATATTAAGCTGTATGAACTATTTGTATATTTTGAAAATTAATCCCTTGTCAGTAGCATCATTTGCAGATATTTTCTCCCAATCCGTAGATTGTCTTTTTTCATTTTGTTTATGGTTTCCTTTGCTATGCAAAAGCTTTTAAGTTTAATTAGGTCCCATTTGTTTATTTTTGCTTTTATTTCCATTACCGTAAGAGACAGATCCAAAAAAATATTGCTGTGATTTATGTCAAAGAGTGTTCTTTTCCTCTAGGAGTTTTATAGTATCCAGTCTTACATTTAGGTCTTTAATCCAGTTGAGTTTATTTTTGTATATGGTGTTAGAGAATGTTCTAATTCCATTGTTTTACATTTAGCTGTCCAGTTTTCTCAGCACTACTTATTGAAGAGACTGTCTTTTTTCCATTGTATATTCTTGCCTCCTTTGTCGTAGATTAATTGACCATCAGTGTGTGGGTTTATTCCTGGGTTTATTTATTTTTTATTGTGTGCCATTGATCTCTATGTCTGTTTTTGTGCCAGTACCATACTGTTTTGATTACTGTAGCTTTGTAGTATAATCTGAAGTCAGGGCGCATGATTCCTCCAGCTCTTCTTTCTCAAGACTGTTTTGGATATTGGCGGTCTTTTGTGTTTCCATACAAATAAAATTTTTTGTTGCAGTTATGTGAAAAATGCCATTGGTAATTTGATAGGAATTGCATTGAATCTGTAGATTGCCTTGGGTAGTATGGTCATTTCAACAATATTGATTCTTCCATTCCAAGAACACAGTATATCTTTCGTCTTCAATTTCTTTCATCAGTGTCTTACAGTCTTTGGAGTACAGGTCTTTTGCCGCCTTAGGTAGGTTTATTTCTAGATACATTCTTTTTGATGCAGTGGTTAATGGGATTGTTTCCTTAATTTCTCTTTCTGATATTTTGTTTTCAGTGTATACAAATGCAAACGATTTCTGTGTATTAATTTTGTATCCAGCAACTGTCAAATTCATTGATGAGCTCTAGTCGTTTCCTGGTAGCATCTTTTAGGACTTTCTATGTATAGCATCATGTCATCTGCAAACAGGGACAGTTTTACTACTTCTTTAGCCTTCTAAGTTTTGGCTAAAATGGTACTTATTGTTTCTATCATGATTACTGCATAAGTACTGAACTTTTGAGTCAAGTAATGCAGTATGATTATTTTTTTTGCACATTATGTTTTTCCTGGAGTTTAGTGATTGCTTTAGTTTTTTTCTATTTGTTTAAGTTTCTTTGCAAGTTGAAGTCTCTTAAACCCTCCAACAGCTTTAGAAAACTCCTCTCAGTATAATTTCCTGCATGCCAAATGTGATAGATAATCCATCTGTCCGTGTTTTTCTTAGAGGATTTTTTCCTAGCGCCTTCTGTCCTTTTCTAATCTGTTGATTATTCTCTCGACCTGATGCAACATTGTCATCCTTGGAATTTCTTTTTCCTCTTTTGTATGTTAGATTCTCCTTTCCTCCTGGTTCCCATGCATTTTGTCTCTTAGTGTGTACTCTTGCCTAGGTAAAGCATGTACGTCTTCAAAAGTTTCAAGAGTAGGCAGTGAATGAGTTGATTGTTAAAGCTGCAAGTGGAATGTATAGTGATTCATTCATATTCTTTACTTTCCACTTCTCAGATTTCCTGAAATTGTCTCTAATAAGAATTTTTAAAAATGCACATAGAAGATGGAAGTTTTTTTGGACCTTGTATCAACATTGTTGTTATTCTACTCTCATGCTTTATATTTGGCAGGGAAAAGATTCTAGGTTGGAAATAACTTTTTCTTTCAGAATTTTCCAGGCATTGCTCCATTCATTGTCTTTGAGATCCAGTGTTGCTATTTGGGGAAGTTGTATGCCATTTTCATTTCTGAACCTTTGTATGTGTCCAGTGGTTATTTTCCCTCTTCTCTAGAAACTTATTTTTTTTTATTTTTTATTTTTTGTAATTTATTTATTTTATTTATTTATCTTTGGCTGCATTGGGTCTTCGTTGCTGCCTGCGGGCTTTCTCTAGTTGTGGCGAGCAGGGGCTACTCTTCGTTGCGGTGTGTAGGCTTGTCATTGCGGTGGCTTCTCTTGTTGTGGAGCACAGGCTCTAGGTGCGTGGGCTTCACTAGTTGTGGCATGCGGGCTCAGGAATTGTGGCTCACAGGCTCTAGAGCACAGGCTCAGTAGTTGTGGCACATGGGCTTAGTTGCTCCACGACATGTGGGATCTTCCCGGACCAGGGCTCGAACCTGTGTCCCCTGCATTGGCAGGTGGATTCTTAACCACTGTGCTACCAGGGAAGCCCCTGTAAGTTGCATTTTTAAAAAGCCTTTCTTGAATTAGCTCTGCCTCTTAATGTCTCTTTGCTTTTCGTCTCTATTTGTGAATGTTTTCTCTTGTGAATGTTTTCTTCAGAGATGGATTTTCAGATTTCCTGCTTGTATGATGAGAGTATTTAACACCTCTCAGATTTCCTGATTTCTCCCTTAAAGTTATAAAGTCATACTCTTTTTCTGTTTGTTGAAGTGGCACCCCCAGAGACCACTGCTGGTCATGTAAAGCCAGGCTAATTAAAATTGCTGATCAACAGGGAGACTGTCACCTTGACAGCCTCCCAGGGAAATTTCACAAGAGAGAAAGGTGCTCACAGGGGAGGAATGAGTGAGTTAATAGGATTGGAGGCAATGAGTGTGGTGTGTAGGGGGATTGGTATTTTTAATCCAAATGAGTTGCTGGAACAGACGTTGGTCTTTATCCTTGGAACATTTGAGTCCATGCAAAGTTAAGTCAAAAGTTGGTTATTTTGGAACATGTGTCTGAATGAGCTTGTTAACAACAGTTTGAGTGTATATAGTTTTACTTGCCTGTGATGGTTTAGTACAGTTTAAGTAATGGTTTGGTGAGTTATTGAACAGTTTATTTTATAAATTAGGCTTTTTTTCTCATTTCAATCAACAAATAGATGTAGCTACCTAATAAAGGGTCTTGTTCTGTTTTCCACTGGAAAATCTGTGATCCTCAGATGGGTGATATAACCCACCATTGACAACTAACTGACATTGGTGCCCAGTGAATATATACACACCTACCTACTCTTCTGTTATTTGCTTTTTCCACTTAACAGTATGTGTAGGTGACCTCTTCTTAGCAGTATATAGAGAAATTGCTCATGACTCTTTACAACTGAACAGTATTCCATTGTGTGGATGTACCAAATTAGTTTGTTCAGTAGTCAGTTATTTGGACATTTAGGTTGTTTCTACTCTTCTGCTATTAGAAATAATAACTGCAATGAAGAGCCTTGTCCATTTGTCTTGCCAGTGCCATTAGGATAGATTTCTAGAGGTAGAACTGAATCAGATCTTAAATGTGTATGTAATTCTGTGAGATGTCACCAGATTCCCCTCAATGGGCTCTGTACCGTTCTGCATTCCTACCAGCAAGTAATATGTAAGTGTTTCTCACAGAGTCTCACCAGCGTTGTATGTTGTCAGCAATGTAGATTTTTGTCCATCTGATGGGTGGGAATGATAGCTCAGTGTAGTTGTATGTGTGAGGCTGTATATCTTGTGTTACTTGTAAATGCCTCTTTGGCCTTTTTCTGTTCTTATCTCACCCATTTTTTTCTTCTCTACTTGCAGAAGCTCTTTTAATGTCAGAGATATTAATTTTTGTCTGTGGTATGAGTAATTTATCTTATACTCTCTATTGTGTGGAGTCAGCTTCTTGGAGAAAATCTTCCTTGAGTCCCTTGTCTCTTGCTCCCATCTGTATGGGTCTCTTAGCCTACTTCTCAGAAGCTGCGCTGAACTTCTAACATGGTTTCTCAGATCCTCTGTGTTTACAGTGCTTTTCTCTCAATTTCTGGAGTATCCTTCAATAATTTTGAGAGCTTTGTTTAAGGTTTAAATTTTGAGCCCATACATGACTGTAAATGCCAGTTGGTAATTTATCTGGTTATGAGTTCTGTATTCAAAATAATTTTACCTCAGTTTTGAAGGCATCACTTACCTCTTGTTGTCTAGCCCAGTGTTGATGGTCAAAGAATAAGTCTAGTACCTCTTTATTTTCTTTTAAAGAATTAAAAAAAATAGACTATTTTTGTAGAGCAGTTTTAAGTTATAGCAAAATTGAGCAGAGGGTACAGTGATTTCTTATATACCCCCCATCTCTCCCCAGTGTTCCCCAGTAGCAGCATCCCACACTCAATTATACATGTGTTACAATGAAGGTACTACATTGACACATCAGCATCATCCTAAGCCTGTAGTTTGTCTTAGTGTTCACTCTTGTTGTTGTATGTTCTGTGGGTCTTGACAAATGCATAATGACACAAATCCACCATTATAGTATCATACAGAATGGGTTCACTGCCCTAAAAACCCTGTGTTCCAACTATTCATCCCTACCTCCCCCTTAACCCTTGGCAACCACTGACCTTTTATTGTTTCCATAGTTTTGCCTTTCCCAGAATATCATATAGTTGGAGTCATAAAATTTCTTCATGTCTTTTCATGGCTTGATAGCTTTTTTTTTCAGTACTGAATAATATTCTGTTGTCTGAATATAGTACCGATTATTTATCCGTTCACTTACTGAAGGACATCTTGTTGCTTGCTTCCAAGTTTTGGCAATTATGAATAAAGCTCCTATGAACGTCCATGTGCAGGCTTTTATGTGGATGTAAGTTTTTACCTCCTTTGGATAAGTGCCAGGGAGGATAATTGCTGGATCATATGGTAAGAGTTTTGTGGGAAACTTCCAAATTTGGATTCCCACCGGCAATGAATGGGAATTCCAGTTGCTCCACATCCTCTCCAGCATTTGGTGTTGTCAATACATATTTTGGATTTTCACCATTCTGATAGGTGTGTTAGTGGTATCTCATTGTTTTGAGTTTGTATTTCCCTGATGACATGTAATATAGACCATCTTTTCATACATTTATTTGCCATCTCTGTATCTTTGGTGAAGTGTAAAGGTTTTTGGTTCATTTTTTAAAAGTTGTTTAATCAGTTTGTTTTCTTATTGCTGAATTTTAAAAGTTCTCTTTATGTTATGGATAACAGTACTTTATCAGATATGTCTTTCCCAAATATTTTCTTACCGTCTTGACAGTGTCTTTCACAGCGCAAAAGATTTAAATTTTAATTAAGTCCAGCTTATCAATTATTTCTTTCATGGATTGTGCCTTTGGCATTGTATCTAAAAGGTTCTCAACATAACCGAGGTTGTCTAGATTTTCTCCTATGTTGCCTTTTAGGAGTTTTATAGTTGATAGTTTTTTGTTTTACATTTAGGCCTATGATCTGTTTTGAGTTCATTTTTGTGGTGGATATAAGATCTGTGTCTAAATTCATTTTTCTACATGTGGATGTCCAGTTGTTCCAGCACCATTTGTTGAAAACACTGTCTTTTCTCCATTGTATTGCCTTTGCTCATTTGTCAAAGAACAGTTAACTGTATTTATGGGTGACTATTTGTGGGCTCTTTATTCTGTTCCATTGATCTCTTTGTTCTTTCACCAATACCACACTGATAAGATTAGTGTAGTTATATAGCAGGTCTTGAAGTCGGGTAATGTCAGTCCTCCAATTTTGTTTTTCTACTTCAATATCCTGTTGGCTATTTGTGTCTTTTGCCTCTCCATATAAACTTTAGAGTCGGTTTGTTGATACCCACAAAATAACTTGCTAGGATTTTGATTGGGATTACATTTAATCTACAGATCAAGTTGGGAAGAGCTGACATCTTGACAGTGTTGGTTCTTCCTATCCATGAACATAGAATATCTGTCCATTTATATGGTTCTTTAATTTTTTTAGTCTTTGAGACTAAAAAGTGAAGCAGTCATAAAGTGCAATTACGAAGTTTATTGTGGGGTGACTTATACACAGGCAGGATCAGCTGGATGACCATCCATAGGTGTTTGCAGCTGCACTCCATACCACCAAAAGGAGTATAGGGGGATTTAAAGGAGCCAAAGCTAAAAATGGAATCTGATTACTAAGGGAAAAGCACACCCACACAGATGGGACTGGGGTTTTTCCTCCCCGCCTCAGGGGTCTCATGTCCACTAACCATCTGCATCAGCAAAAGATATTCTCCCAGTTTTCATATCAGGTGAAGGCAAGGGTAAAAGTTGATAGGAAACTTAACCTGCTTTGGGTGCATTTCTTGTGAGTAAGCTAAAGCTCAGTCACGCAGAAAGGGGAGGGGGTGGGACTGTGGGCCTAAGATGGAGCTGACAAAGAAGAGTCAGTGTGGTTCAGCCACACAGAGCCCTTGGCATGTTATTCATAGTTACTTTAAGTTCTCAGTTGGTTAATTCCAGCATCACTGCCATATCTGAGTCTGATTCTGGTATTTGCTCTGTCTTTTCAAACTGTGCCTCACAGTTTTTGATGAAAGCCAGACATGATATTTTGGGTAAAAGGAGCTCTGGTAAATGAGCCTTAAGTGATATGGTGGTGTGGTGTGGGAGGGAGAGATACACTATGTAGTTCTGTGATGAGGTTTTAGTCTTCAGGGAGTCTGCCTCACCGGGCTGTGACCTTCACTTGTGCTTCTCAGTTTCCTCCCCTCTTGTGTCCTACAGGGTGGCTAGGGGGCTGAGCCTTGAAATTCCTGTCACACCAGGGGACAGCTAGAGAGTTGGAGTTGGGTATTTCCCTTCCCTCTGGTCACTTAGGCCCTGATACAGTAAGGCTCCAATAAAATAGTTTCTCTCAAGGGCAGGCCTTGGTAAGAACAGAATACTTTGGTGTATTTCAAAAGGGGTACTTCTCCCTTCCCTCTGCTGAAAGCAAATGGGGGTTTTTCTCTGCTCTTCACTGTGAGAACCTGATGGTGCTTCTGGAGGTAAAACTTACAAAAATGTGGAGCCCCTTCCTTCCCATGACTAGGTCCCCTGGAGTTTTTATTTTTCAGACTTGTCCACACCAAGCCTCTAGCAGTTGGTCAGTTGCCTTTCAGGTTTTCCTACCCAGGTACTGGTTCCTGCAGAGGATTCTGCTACCATGAATTGTGATTCTCTGTATCTGCTTGTCTGTGTCTCCAGTTTTGGGGACAGTGATTCCTTGTAACCTCACTTCTCTCACCAATCTAAGAAGAGTTGTTGATTTTTCAGCTTGTTCAGCCCTTGTTAGGACAGAGTGATAACTTCCAAGCTCCTAACATGCCGGACTGGAAATGGAAAGTTCTCTCTCTTCATTTATTTTAATTTTCAAGAGCTCTTGTTGTCCCTTTTTATAGCCACTTGTTCCCATTTTATGACTATAGTATCTTCAGTTTTCCGGAGGCTACCAGTTCTTTTATTTAATCTTCGTAGGTCTTGGAACTACAAACAGTGATGCTTATTTTTATCTTTCTCATACCACTGGGTTTTTTGTTTGTTTTTTTGTTTTGTTTGACTATTGATCATTGTCCCTTCATACTTAAGAATTAAGGATTAATTACGAACAGCTTACCTTTTCTTGAGTGATCAGAAGATTGTTTTCGTCACGGTACTCATCTAAATGGGAAAGTCAGCTTTGTGGGGAGTGTGGCGATGTCTGGGGCCTGTTAAGTGTCTAGGATGCAGGGAGCGGCGTGGGTGTTAGGCCGGGGGCGTACCAAATGCTAACGTCAGCTGCCCTTTCCTTGTATAGTTAGTGTGGAAGGGAAGGAGGGGATCCTGACACCAGGTACAATTCCAGTAGATCTTGATCGAATCCTGTATTTTCACGTCTACTTTTACTTTTTTTATATCGTTATACTCATCTACTGTAAGCCTAGGGATGTTCCAGGGATGCTCTGGATAGATTTGCTCTCTGTGCAGTCTGTATCTTATCTTCATCTATGAGCTGCCCACTTCGTGCAGTGTATATAAGCATGCTAGGTGAAAGTGGGGGAAAATGGTTCTCTAAGCAATCGGGGTAATGTCTCGCTGTTTTTATCTATGAAGTAGAATGGACAATCTTACACAGACCAATTGACCGTATATCTCCTTTTTCATTTAACGTCTTAGAATTATAAATGTTATGTAAGTACAGAAATTTATGTCTAAAAATTGCATGTCTTAATGTAAGGCCAAGGAGAGAGAACTTTGCAGAAAACCCAGAAGCCTTCTTCCTCCACCCAGGTGGATCTTGTTACTTAGCGTAAATTTTGATCAATATAGTAAGCATGCTTTTGCATCATTCCACAGATATTGATAGATTGTTTTCATTTTCATATTTTTATTCAAAATATTTGAATTTTCATTGTGATTTTGTGTTTGAACCATAAAGTTTTAGAAGATTGTTGTTTAATTTGCAAATACTGGGGTGTTTCCAAATACCTTGTTATTTATTTCTGACTTGATTCTGATATAGTTAGAGGACATACTCTGTATGATTTCACGTTATTTTAAGTGTATTGAGGGTTTGTATTCTGAGTAGCATATGGTGTATCTGGGTTAATGTCCCATGTGAACTTGGAAAAGATCTTTATTTTGGCAGTATTGGATTGGCGTTCTGTAAATGTCAACTAAGCCTAGTTAGCTGTTTGTGATATTCAGGTCTTTTATATCCTTTCTGATATTCCTAGCCACTTGTTATATTAATTACTGAGAAGCGTTCATATTTTTAAATATAATTATGAGTATGTCACTTTTCCTTGTCAATTCTGTCAGTTTTTGCTTTATATATTTCAGTATTCTTTACTCATTTATTTATTTATTTTTGGCTGCGTTAGGTCTTCGTTGCTGTGCGCAGGCTTTCTCTAGTTGCAGAGAGTGGGGGATACTCTTCGTTGTGGTACACGGGCTTCTCATGGTGGATTCTCTTGTGGAGCACGGGCTCTAGGTGCACAGGCTTCAGTAGTTGCAGCACGTGGGCTCAAGAGTACAGGCTCAGTAGTTGTGGCACATGAGCTTAGTTGCTCCGCGGCATGTGGGATCTTCCCGGACCAGGGATCGAACCCGTGACCTCTGCATTGGCAGGCGGATTCTTAACCATTGCATCACCAGGGAAGTCCATATATTTCAGTATTCTATAATTAGGTTCATATACATTTAAGATTGTTATGGCTTCCCTTGTTTTGTTTTGTTTTGTTTTTTTGGCCGCACCCTCACAGCTTGTGGAGTCTTCGTTCCCCCACCAGGGGTTGAACCCAGACCCTCGGCAGTGAGATCTTGGAGTCCTAACCACTGGACCACCAGGGAACTCCCTGGTATGGCTTCTTGATTGATCCTTTCATCATTTTGGAATGTCCTTTTTGATCCCTGATAACTTTGTCCTGAAGTTACTTTGTCTGATGTTAATAATCGTCTCTTCCTTCTTTATATGGTCTCTTAATTGATTCATTTAGACTATGTTTAATGAAATTATCAATATTGTTGGGGTTGGAAAGATTTTTGCTACTTATAGTATTCTGAATCCACAGGTAGGTTATTTTGTTTATCTTAGCAACACCTTAAAGATTTATTCCACTGTTTTCTGGCTTACATTGTTTCTGACAACAAATCTGGAGCCAGTATTTTCTGTTTCCCTAAATTTAAGGTGTCTTTATTCTTTGTCTGCTTAAAATATTTTATTTGTCATTGGTTTTCAGAAATTTGATTAGGATGTGCCTTGGTGTGGTTTTTTCCTTTGTCTTTATCTTACTTTGGCTTCATTGAGCTTGTTGGCTCCATGGTTATGTACTTACACATCTGGAAAACTTTCTGCCATTATTTTTGTCAGACTTTTTCTTCCTTCACCCCTCGGTCCTCTCTTTCATGGAGTGCATTTCATTTATGTTGGGCTAGTTGATATTGTCCTACAAGTCACTGAGGCTGTTTGTTTCCCCCAGTTTTTTCCTTTGTGTTCCATTTTAGATATGTTGTACTGTAATGTCTCACATTCACTGGTCTTTTTATCTGTGGGGTCTAATCTGCTATTAATCATATCCAGTGATTTTTTTTTTTCTTTCATTTTGGATCATGTATTTTTCACCAGTTTCATTTATTTATTCTCTTCTCCCCACCCCACCCCCATTTTTCTATTTTAAGTGTTTACGTCTTCCTTTAGCTATTTGAGCATAGTCGTTAATAGTTCTTTTAACATCTTTGCCTGCTAATTACATCGTTTTGGTAATAACCCGCTTGGTTATGGGGTTACAGTCTGCCGCTTTTCCACAGGTCTAATAATTTTAGTTGGGGTGTTGGACATTTGAAGTGTGTTGTGGAGCACTGGGTTTTATTGATGTCCTTTAATGAATATTGGAGTTTGTTTTGGCAAGCAGGTGCTAGGATGGGTCTATAGCAGCTTTTATTCTTAGGGCTACTTCATTCTTCTGGTTAAGGGATTATCTTTTTATGGTTTTTACTGACTGCCCTGTGTGTTCAGAGAGGTGGCTAGATGGACTTTGAACAACTCTCATGCCTTTGCACGTTAATATCTAGCCAGACTTAAGACCACCGCTCCCCTTCCAGATGTTTGGAGCTCCCTCTGAGATCTCTCTCCTTGCCAGCACTCAGATCCACAACTCCCAGCCACCTCGCCCTCCGCAACTCCCATCTGACTCTCAGTGTAGCAGAACCACAGTGTTCTTGGTTTCCCCTTCATGAACCATCATCCACAAGTCGTTGTCGGGATGCACTTGGTTGGTGTGGGGGCCCCTGCGTGGGTTTTCTGCTCCCCGGTTCCATAGTCCTCTGCTGCCTGTTGTCCTGATGTTTGGATCCAGGTGTGTCATATCTCTTGTCCCATTTTGTAGTTGTTTGTGGCAGGAAGACAAGTTCTGTACCTTTTAGTACTTTATGACTAGGATTGTCATTTTTTGTTGTAGTTTTTGTCCATGTGATTTTGGTTTTGTGTTTTATGGCCGATTTAGGGAGATAAACTGCTGTCCCTGTCATTTTATCTTCCCAGAATCCCTTATATCTCCTATTTAAAAGATAAGTAAACAAATGGTTTTGTTACACGTTGGCTGTTTGTGGGTTTTTTTGGCCACGCCTCGTGGTTTGTGGGATCCTAGTTCCCCAAACAGGTATCGAACCTGGACCCTCGGCAGTGAAAACGCAGAGTCTAACCATAGGCCACCAGGGAATTCCCTTGTGGTTTATTTTAATTTCATACTTTATATAGCAGTTTTTCATAAGTTAACTTTTTCCTGAGTTTGAACTATTTCTTATTCCGTTTTCGTTGACTCATACTCACTTCTCTTTTAGGCCATGCTGGTGTATCTGCAAGCATGATGAAGAAACGGACATCCCACAAGTAAGCAGTCCTGAAACTTGCCTTTTTAGATAGCAAATTGTGGTCTTTGGTTACGTGAGGTATGAGGTCATCTATGTGAGGCCCTCTCCCTGTATGAGCAGGCCTTGCCTCAGAGCAGCCAGTGTCACGTATAGCCGTGCTGCATGCTGAGTAGTGGTGTGCTGTCTAATCCCTGCGCATTGAGGACCTGGCTAGCACTCTGCCAGGCACACTCACTTCTTCATAAGGTTTTCAAGTGAATGAGGAGCTTGTAATTTAGAGAAAGCATATGTATGTTGAAAGATAATTTTAAGTGACAAATGTGTTATAAATCCTAAATTCTATAGGTACTAGAGAATAGAAGCAACTTTTTTCCTCCCTGAAATCTTCTTTTGTGTGTAATGTAGTTAGTCCAAAAAGAAAATTGAGATACTATCTTAAATAACAATATCCACTGGTACTGTATTTTATTTAATAGATTTTACAGGTATCCACAGTATCCACTGCTGTGCAGTAGTGACGGCTACTGCACCATGGAACCCTCTCTAACAAATCAGTTATGATTGTATGAGTCTTAATCATGGATTGTTAAATATGGAAGACTCTCCTTGACCCTAGCACCTCCTAAGACTCTTCCTATAGCAATTATTTTCAAATTACTCATATTGAAATGCTTGCTCCTCTTGGTCACCACACTGTAGTGGTCAAAGAGTGTGAGTCCTCTGGGCTTTTGTGAAAGGTCTGGATGAATAAAGGTGCCTTTCAGTAATTGTTGGTGATTAAACTAAACATGTCTCTATTTAAATGAATACTTGTATATGTAATGTAAATATTTGTGATATTCAGTTTAAGAAATGACTTGGAAAGTAAAAATATGAAGATAAGGCAAGTCCTGAGGTTTGATAAAGCGTTTCTCAAATTTCATTTATTTGCCCATCACCTTCACATCTTCTGCCATATTCAGTAATCTGATAATTTATGTAATATATCTCCACTCATTATCATATCATTACCATAAATGGTAAACCACCTCTTGGCACAAATAGAAGGTAATGAAAAAAAACTTAAATACAGTGGGAAATGAAAGTAAATTACACATTAACTTTGCAAAACCAGAACTGTTCATCTTTTTTCCCCTAAAACACAAGGCTTGAATACCTACCTGTTCAATTTTTGAAGTTCATATGTGTACAGCTAAAAGGGTTTCTCATCCTGTACGTTGCATGATACAGGGAACTTGATCTAGTGCTTTAATATGAGGTGTGCTTGTCTCACTTAAAGAGTAGACGTTTTGAACATATTAAAAGGGAGAAGTTGAAATGAGAAGAAAAGTTATCAGTCATTTTCCTATTTTTTCTAATCTCAGTGCAAATTTCAAGATGGGTGGGATGGAAAAAAACTGAAACAGAAGTTTCCACATTTCACAAATGAAAGGTGTTAATAGTTGTCCTTGGAGGGGTGAGTGGGAATAATGGCTGGTGGAGAGGCTGGCCTTGGAGTGGGAAGCCCCACTGCCTCAGTTGTGGGCCTTACCAAGTTCCCTCATGTGCCTGGTGCTCTGCTTAACTCATGTAAAGTCATGGTGTTGGACTAGAACAATGAGGTTTTCAGCTTTTTATCATAGAATCCTTTCTACAGATGAAGTGTTTATAGCAAACATATATAGGAAAGCAGAACTGGAGCCTCACTCTCCTTGCCTGCCCCCATTGTGGCTCTCCAGAAAGTAAGGCACTCGGGACTCCTCATGTGCAGCCACTGACCCGTGGTCATGCCTCCTCTCGCTTCCCGTGTTGGTACAGGGGGACTGAGCAATAATAACTCCACGTGCAGATGCCTCTGCTTGCTCGAGAGAGAGTCACGGGAATGCCCAGGAGACAAATGCTGGCAGAGCCACCGTCCTGAGAACGGCACCTCCCATCCCCGTGGGTGCTAGGGGATTCGGGTAATCGGGTCTGAAGTGCTTGGAGCAGTGCCTCTGCACCCAGAAACGTTGTGTAGCTGAGTTTTGTTCTCATTTTTTAAAGTAAATAGAAACAAACTTTTGTACTTCTTGCGGGCTAGGGTCCTTGGTGTGTTTGGGGGACAGGCTGGTGGACAAGCCTTTCCTGGCTTCCCAGGAGGTTGTTTGGGAAATCTGCACTGAAGTTACATCTTGAAGGGAAGTGTAGTTGGGGGACATGTAAGGTGAATTTAGCTACAGTGATTCTTTTTTTTTTTTTTTTTTTTTTTTTTTTTTAATTTTTGGCTGTGTTGGGTCTTCGTTTCTGTGCGAGGGCTTTCTCTAGTTGTGGCAAGTGGGGGCCACTCTTCATCGTGGTGCGTGGGCCTCTCACTATCGTGGCTTCTCCTGCTGCGGAGCACAGGCTCCAGACGCGCACGCTCAGTAGTTGTGGCTCACGGACCTAGTTGCTCCGCGGCATGTGGGATCTTCCCAGACCAGGGCTCGAACCCATGTCCCCTGCATTGGCAGGCAGATTCTCAACCACTGCGCCACCAGGGAAGCCCTACAGTGATTTTTTGTTTTAGTTTTCAAATGTAAATCTGACTCTTTTCTTCCTAATTGGAATAGTGGATAGATTTACATTTCAGGGTACTGCTGGAAGGTATGACTGGGCTTTGGTGTATTTCCTACTAATGTACATTTAGAAAATGGATCAGGAGCTGTTACATGCTAAGTTGAGGATTTCCAGGGAATGTTTTCCTTTCATTTTATAAGATACCAATACTAGTCACCAACCAAAACTGTCACTGTGCTCCTCCTCCTCGTGTCCCTGGTGTAGTCTCGTTTAGTGTTCATGGCATCCCTGTCAGGTAGGGACCATGAATCCTTCTGTGCACAGAGAGATTAAGTAACTTGTCTGAGGTCATACATATAAGAAGTGACTGAGCTAGGATTCAGAAATAGGACAGTCTGATTTTAAAACCTATATTAACTACCACATTCTATTTTCTGAACTGTGTGTTTTGTTGTCTCATATCTGAAAAATATATTATTTCTGTCCTAAACACACAGACTAGATAACAGTTGGAGCAAGCATCTAAATGATCCATGGTATTGACAATCTTAAATTGGTCAAATATGTAATACTTTTTAATCAATTTGCCAGTAACTGTTATTAACACCAGTGAAAGTGACTAGTGCTTTGGAAAACCCTTGAGGCATTTGGTTGTTTGCCATGGACATCTCTGATATCCTCAGGGTGTACAGTGTGTAGACAAAATAATGAAAAACCCATAGTGATTTGGATGGAAAACTTGACTTTCTCCATCTTGTTTTTATATTGCCAATTTAAGCTGGGAATGACCGTATCAGCTGTAGAACTTTTATCAAGCAACAAGTACTAGAGAAGCAGTTTTTTCTCTCTCGACTTGCTGGTATGCATTTTGCAGAAAGATAATTATTTTGCCTTAATAGTTTCTTTTGAAATCTGCTGGAACACAGAGTAAGGAAACTGCTTTTATCTCACAATACGAAGTAGAATAAGGAAAGAGGTCAGTTATTAATTCATACACCAAAGTACGTGGTGTGTGGCAGTCATTTACTGGTTCATAGTAGAATTGTAATAGTTGAAAAATTAACTTGAAGAAGTATGGTGCCTTTAAATATTGACTATAAAAGTAAGATATTTACTGATGAGAAACAGTAGTCAACTTAAGTCAATAAGGGAGTCTAGATAAAAGATGAAAGGTCTTAAAACAGATTTTTTTTTTAATTGGGGTATAGTTGATTTATATTATGTAAGCTTTAGGTGTACAACATAGTGATTCACAATTTTTAATGATTATACTCCATTTATAGTTATTATAAAATATTGGCTATATTCCCTATGCTGTACAATATATCCTTGTAGTTTATTTATTTTATACATAGTAGTTTGTACCTCCTAATCTCCTATCCCTATTTTTCCCCTCCCCCTTCCCTTCCCCTATTGGTAACCACTAGTTCTCAGGAATTCTTTTCTTGATTACCAAATAATTAGAATGGTACTTCGAGAACTTATTTAAAGTATTGAGCAAAGTACAGAAATATTTTCTGCACTCTCAGTTTATCTTTTTTGGGCACATGGGTGGATAGAAATTAGTATTTGTTCTGGATCAGCTCTACTACCAAAGGTATGGTGCCAGCAGCAGTAGCACTTGGAAGCTTGTTAGAAAGTCTTTGGTCCCTCTCTAGACCTGCGGAATGGAGCCCAGAGTCTCTGGGGCAGGGCTTGGGTATCTCTTTTCAAAAGCTCTCTAGGTGATTCGATGCATGCCAAAGTTTGAGAAGCACTGGCCTAGACCATTATCAGAGCTGATATCTTAAAGCACATTAGATAACTAAGTCAACTTGTTTGGAAATGAGTACACAAAATTACAGCAATGAAGGATGATTGGATGCTGTGTACTTGGTCACCATTTTCTCCCATTGAAACTACAAGAAAAGCCATTTATAGCTTCTGGAGATAAGAAACAAGGAAAGTGATTATAGATGTTTAATTCTTGTTTCTCTGCTTTTATCCTTGAATTGTTTGGATCTTGACACGATGCGGCTTTTTATTTGCCCTTGGCTATGTAATTCCATATGTCCTCAGTTGAATGAAGTGTCTTGGTATTTGTTTACAGTATTGCTGTTTATTTATTGAGTACCTAGTAAATGATAGTTAAGAACATTTTAGACTTTTTTCCCAAAGAAAATACCAGAGACTAAGGACTGTTAAAAATAATGTATCCAGGGAGAACATAAAACAAAATCACCATATTCAAGGAACTGTTATTTTAAATTTTTAAAGTTCGTTGCTTTAAATCATTAATCTCACATCCTTATTTGTACTGCTCTTATTTATTTATTTATTTAAAAAAATTTTTTTTTTGGCCATGCTGTGTGGCTTGCGGGATCTTAATTCTCCAACCAGGGATTGAACCCGGGCCCTCAGCAGTGGAAGCGAGGAGTCCTAACCACTGGACCACCAGGGAATTCCCTGTACTGTTCTTAGATTGAACTGTCTAAAGATGACACAAGTGTGTTTGTGTTCTTTTTATATCTTCCGGTAATCCGACATGTTCTTATTGTTTGCTTTTATATATACTATTTCAACTCATGTAAGTAAGCTTTAATTTTTATTAAAGTTTTTTTAATACATATATAATTATTTATTTATTTTTGGCTGCGTTGGGTCTTCGTTGCTGCGCGTGGGCTCTCTCTAAGTTGCGGCGAGCGGGGACTACTCTTTGTTGTGGTGTGCGGGCTTCTCGTTGCAGTGGCTTCTCTTGTTGCAGAGCATGGGCTCTGGGTGCGCGGGCTTCAGTAGTTGTGGCTCGCGGGCTCTAGAGCACAGGCTCAGTAGTTGCGTTGCACGGGCTTAGTTGCTCCGCGGCATGTGGGATCTTTGTGGACCAGGGCTCGAACCCATGTCACCTGCATTCGCAGGCGGATTCTTAACCAACCACTGCGTCACCAGGGATGTCCCCCCTTAAAGTTTTTCTTACTGATTTTTGAATCTGAATTAGCAATTAGAAATTAAAGTAAAATGTTAGAGTTTGTTTAATATATAATTTTTAACTTTTCTAGTATGGAAAATTTCAAATACACACAAAAATAAAGTAGTATATAATAAATCCCGAATTCCTATCATCCAGCTTCAATAATTATCAACATTTTGCCCAATATTAGATACTCTTAGTATATTTCTTGTTATTTAGGGAAGTTCTAAACCTTGTCTTCTAGTAGATGCTATAGTTGGAAGAGCTTAAATCAGTTTATCAAAAACATATATTTCTATACTCTTAATATTAAATAATATTTAATATTTTAACATATGTTTAAAAATATTTTTAAACATTCTTCTTTGTAAACTTCCGCTGCGAGGGTATTTGAGCAGTTTAGGCATTCAAGGTGCAGTAATTGGAAAGCTTGACTGATGATTTTAAAAAGTAGTCTATTATTCTAATTACTGTTTTTGTCTTTAGTATTCATTGAAGCATCCATTCTTTTTTTTTTTGGCCGCACCACGCGGCATGTGAGATCCTCGTTCCCCCACCAGCGATCAAACCCGTTCCCCCTGCAGTGGAAGCACAGAGTCCCAACCACTGGACCACCAGGGAAGTCCCATCCATTCATTCTTTTTTACCTCCTCCTTTCGATCAAATTAAGTTGTTTATTAGATAAATTGGGCAGAAATGGTATCTATATTAGATGTCCTTTAATTCTTTTAGAACTAGTGAAATGATGTAAAAAAAGGCAACAAATACAATTTGGAATTGATAACACTAATATGTATAAATCTGTTTTTATATATAGTTTCTTGCAGAATTAGGACATCCATTGCATTAATTTAAGAGTAATTAAAAATTGTGTTTTATCTGCCTATGAAAGTAAAATACTTAAGTCATAGAAAAATTTGAAAACACAGGTAAATTCAGAGGAAGACAACTTATTTTTAATGCCATCATCCAGAGATTACACCTGTTAATAATTTAATGTATGTTTTAAAAGTTTTTTTCTGCTTATCTTTATGGATAAATTGTGTGTCCTACTGTGTGCCCTGCCATGCACAGTACTAAGTGCTTTGGAAACATTATTTCATTTATTCCTTGCAGCGACTCTGAGGGATGTATGTACTGAGTTGAATAATGTCCTCCAAAAATCATGTCCACCTGGAAACTGACTGTAATCTTATTTGGATATAGGGTCTTTGCAGATGTGGTCAAGTTAGGATGAGGTCATACTGGATTACGGAGGTCCCCCAATTCAATGACTGGTGTCTTTATAAGAAGAAAATTTGGACACAGACTTATAGGGGAAAAGGCTATGTGAAGACAGAGATTGGAGTGATGTGTCTACAAGCCAAGGAATAAAATGTCGTGTTTTTTCTGTGATTTTAATAGCTATGTAGTTATTTCATCATATAGATACACTATTACTTATTGAATCAGTGAGACCTATTGAACATTTTTTTATTTCCAGTTTTCCCTGGTATGAACACTGCTCAGAACATCACTGTAGCTGTAGCTTTGTGCTTGTCCACTGTTTTCTTTTGATAAATTCCTAGACATGGAATTACTGGGACAGTGGATTGCCAGATTGTTCACTAGGAGGGTTGTATTTATTCTGTAAGCAGTTAGAAAATAGTACTTCATTGTAATTTGCATTAAATTTGCAGTTTTTGTTATTGGTGTAGAAAGATCATCCTACCAGCAGACCAGAACACTGAGAAATCTCTGCAAGATATACATCAGATGGGAATAGATTTACATAAAAACTAAGCTAAGCCAAGGAACTCCCAACCACTTTCAGCTGCAAAGGAAGACCTCCAAAAAGTTGAAAAAGTTACATGTTCAAACTAGACCCCTAGAATCTGTTCAAGTCAGGGAGAGCAAAGGCTGGCTGCAGTCGTCTGAATCATTATGGGTGAGAAACCAGCTGCATTAAGCAGTAGATGCTCACCTTACCTCCCCTGACTTGAAGTTGCTACTCAGTCTCGGCTGCTCCACAATTCCCTGGGTCCTGGCTGCTTTATCAGAACCTGTACTTAATACTCAGACACCAGGGACCCTGACTTGGCCTGAAGAAATACATCTCAGCTACAGATACCACTTAATCTTTCCTTGCATCTGAAATATGAACACTAAGAATCATCAGGCACCTGAGGAACACTTATAGCACCAAAGAAAGTCATACATGGAACAGGGCAGCTAACCAGGAATCTGCAAGTGTTAAGAAAGCTGCCACTCAGACAGCAACAGACTCAACAAAAACAAGGCTAAACCCAGAAGTTCATAAGGAATCAGGAAAAGTGAAAATTATCCTCAGATATCAGAAGTTGTGTTCATTAAAAAGAAAAATCATTCAAGATAAAGAAATAATCAGTTCATAGAAATTAAAAATATTATGTAAGGTATTCAATAGATAGACTGAAATTCAAGCCTGTTTTACCTAATTCAAGAGACTGACCGTGTGCTAGTGATGGATAATTAGAAACATATGTCACAAGTTCTGGTAACATTTCAGAATCCAGTAACAAAATTCTAAAAGCAATTTGAAGAGGAAGATGGGTTACCCTCAAAGGAGCAAGGATCAGATTGGCATCTGGTATCTCTTAACTCTGGAAGGTAGAAGACAATGAAAATACCTTTTTGCAATAAAGGTACTGAGGGGAAAGGGAATTTGAGCCTGCCTTGTATACCTAGGCAAGTCAAGGATGAGAACAAAATAATATTTTGAGGCTTGCAAGAATTTGGAGTTTGCATTTGTTAACCCTATCTGACTTACCAGAGGACATGTCCAGAAAGACCAAATATATTGGGTTGGCCAAAAAGTTCAGGTTTACGGGAAAACCCGAACGAACTCTCTGGCCAACCCAGTACATGAGAAAAAAATAAATGTTGCAGAAAGCAGCAAAAATCCTCTTGTTTACTTCTAAATAAGGAAATGTTTTTTAAAAATTATTTTTAAGATAGTAGCAAGATAAATAACAGTTTGGAACAAAAGACTAAATTTCAGCAGTGTGGTGAAAGTGGCCAGGAAGGGGTTACTAGGTGCTAAGGTGTTTGTTTTTAAAATTCTTTCCTTCTTTTACTAAGAATTTTTTTGTTATTTTTAGTCTTGCTTGGACCAGGGAAGGGAAAGTATAGGTTTTGATTAATTGTAGATTTTAATAGAAAATTGTAAGCTTAAATAGGGTTTTTTTTTTTTTTTTTGGCCGAGCCATGCAGCTTGCGGGAGGCTCCCCAACCAGGCATCGAACCTGCGCCCTCGGCAGTGAAAGCATGGAGTCCTAACCACTGGACTGTCAGGGAATTTAAATAGGATATTTAGGAAGTTAGAAGTAATTGCTGTAAGTCTAGAAATAAGATCTATAGATTCCTACAGCTTCCATTAGAAGCTTTATTTGGTGCAAAGAAACCTTGTTCATCCTAGCTGTATAGATAAAGGAAGAAAGGGGTGAGGAAATGAGACAAAGCATTGCAAACAGAAACACAAAGCAAAATGTTAGAATAGACCAAGCATATTATTTACCACAGCAAAAGTTAATGATTAAGGGCTTCCCTGGTGGGGCAGTGGTTAAGAACCCGCCTGCCAATGCAGGGGACACGGGTTCGAGCCCTGGTCTGGGAAGATCCCACATGCCGCGGAGCAACTAAGCCTGTGTGCCACAACTACTGAGCCTGTGCTCTAGGGTCCCTGAGCCACAACTACTGAGCCTGCGTGCCACAACTACTGCAGCCCGTGCGCCTAGAGCCCGTGCTCCGCAGCAAGAGAAGCCACCACAGTGAGAAGCCCGCGCACCGCAACGAAGAGCAGCTTCCGCTCACCACAAGAAGAGAAAGCCCGCGCAGCAGCAACAAAGACCCAACGCAGCCAAAAATAAATAAATACATAAATAAATAAATATATATTTTTTAAAGTTAATGATTAAAATTCCCTTAAAGAAAGTGAGGAAATAAAATCCATGCAAAAAGGAGGGATTGTGTTTCTTCAGAATTAAAGGATATAGGAGCCTCTTTGAATAGGGATGCTTGCTGGCTAGATTTGAGTCCCTTGTGTTGTTCAGAAGATGGAGGAGAGCCTTGTGTACTACCACTGGAGGTGACCAGGATAAAAACTGCTTGTTCTGAAATGTGATTAGAAAGCGTCAAGCGTCTCCCTCTTCAGAAGCAATTGCGGTTCCAGAAGAATGCCACTAACGAGTATAGAAAGGATTAGTGACTGAACTAGAAAATCACTGCTCTGAGTCTTCCAGTTGCCGTTTCTGCTATCAATGGCTAAGTTTATATTGGTTTTGTTGAGAATCATGGTAGTAGAAAATTTCATGCCTCTGAATCTAGGAGGGAACCTTTTCTGTTGTAGTCAGTGTTTTCCAGAGAAGCAGCACCAATGGTGCGTGCATAGAGAGACTGGAGATCCACGGAAGAGCTGATGTCGCCGCTTGAGTCTGAAGGTAGAATTGCCTCTTTGTGTGGGGCGAACACTCTTTCTTAATACCTTTAACTGATTGGATAAGGCCCAACTATGTTATGGAAGGCAGTCTGTCTGTTGATTTACATTTTAGTTTCATGTAGAAAAATACCTTCACAGAAAACATCTAATGCTTGACTTAGATACCTGAATACTGTGGCCCAGCCAACCTGACACATTAAAATTAACCATCACACTGGTGAAGATGCTGAATTTGCTTATAATTTTGGTAGTAATAATGGAACATCTGTGTGAATTACAAAATGGTGCATATGACTGAATTCTTTCTTCAGTGAGTTTTGGGAACCAACCTCTGCCTTTGCTGTGAAGAAAGCCTGATCCTGTACACAGGATGAATCACAAGGACTTTTGCCTAAAGATCAAAAGAAGATAGGTAATTGTCTATTTGAAGAAAAATGTAATGCTAGAAAAGATTCTTGTATTCTAAAGGAGGAATGTAATCACCTTCACCAGCCATATCCCTACAGAGGGCCAGTTGGATGTAGTGGCACATTTTCAGGGATTATGAAAAGGTCTTGAGGTTCACTTTCTTTCGGGTTTGAGTGTTAGTAGTAGTTACAAGTTACAGACTCGATAATATGTTATCAAGGTTTTTTCCTCTTCACTAAGTTTTATACTGAAGTCTTCTAAAATTAATCTTATTAATTCATTTATTTTAGCTTATATCCATTTAATATCAGGTACTTTGTTCCAAGTAATATTCTTTTGTTTAGTGAGCTTCTTATACTTTACGTATTCTTCTTTCCTACCCTTTTTCAGAGTGGTGTTAACTCTATTTTCAGAGCAGGTAATAGTTAAATACTACTCTATTTCTCTTGTCCCTGTGTTTGTTCTGTAGTAAGAGATATTCATTGCTTACTATCAGCTCTGTGCTGAAACTTTTCTAAGTGTTCTTTCTTTTTTTCCCCCTTAATATTTATTTATTTATTTATTTATTTGGCTGCAGCAGGTCTTAGTTGCGGCACGTGGGATCTTTAGGTGTGGCATGTGGGATCTAATTCCCTGAGCAGGGATCGAACCCCGGCCTGCTGCATTGGAAGCACGGAGTTTTAGCCACTGGACCACCAGGGAAGTCCCCCAGGCGTTCCTGATTATCTGAAACTCTGTCCTATACAGTCGTCCCTTGGTGTCCGAGGGGGAATGGTTCCAGGACCTTTCACACCATACCAAAATCCATGGATGCTCAAGTCCCCTATATAAAATGGCATAGTATTTGCACATAACCCACTTAAATCCTCCCATATACTTCAAATCATCTCTAGATTACTCATAATACCTAATACAGTATAAATACTATGTGAATGGTTGTAAATATAATGTAAATGATAGGTAAATTGTTGCCTGTGTGTGGCAAATTCAAGTTTTGCTTTTTGGAATTTTGGGATTTTCCTATCCACGTTTGGTTGAATCTGAGGATGTGGAACCCATGGATATGGATGGCCAACTGTTAACTTCTCCAGGAAGCATTTGTGAGAACAGTATTCCCCGTGTTCTTATGTGTTCACACAGTTTTATCTGTGTACTTTTACTTGGAGGTCAGTATAGAATTCTTGGCTGCCTGTAAAACCCTCACCTCACATTTTCTTTCCTGAGAACCTTAAGTTTGTCACTTGGTTATCTGGTGGCACACGGTGTCACTGTGTGATTTTCTTTTCCTTACACATGTGATTATCTTTTCCTTACACATGATGCAGTTCTTTTGCTTGGATGCCCACGAGATGTTATTTTCTTTAAAGTTTGTTTGTTTCACTAGACTGTCTTAGTGTCAGTAGTTCTGGGTCAGTTTTCCCAGGGGCGTGTTTGTACATTTAAGTCTTTTATTTCTGGATATTTTTCTTGAATTATTTTAGTATTCTTTCTGTTCCTCCGATTTTAGCTTTTGGGTGATTCTGTTATATGGAAGTTGGAATTTCATATCTGTTCCCATCTGTCTCTTTTTTTATTATCTGTTTTCCTTAAATGCCCCATGGTGTCAATTTCTTCCATGTTCCTCTAGTTTAGCCTTCATTTCTGAAAAGTTTTCAAATTGCTGCTTGTTTCTTGACTGTGTCTGATTTTTCTCACATCTTCTCTTGTGTAGCTGTCTCTCATCTGGGCTCTTATGTTTTTGATGTAAGTTCCTCTTTCGTGGCCTCTGTTATGTGCATAATGTTAGGTGATAATTCCCATCTGCCTTGTGGGCATATTTTTGGGTTTGCCTCTGTTGCCCATTGGTGCCACCACGGTCCTCTCCCATGAGAAGGGGTGAGGGTATTCCAGGACAGCTATCCTCGCTGCAGAGCTCTTCAGTATTCCCATGGCATACTCAAGTTTCTCTGTATAGTCTCCTCTGTGATACCTGTTGAGGTCGGCCTCCTTTGGGCCCACCCTGTAAGCATCTGAACCTCATCTTTCCTTTACCTGCGGGCCTCACCCTACTCAGGATGTTATTCTCAGTATGTGTCCTCAGTGCAGGGCTCTGCCTTTCCTGGAAGGCCATTTGGCTGGGTGTTTGCAGAGACGTAAGGGCTGGGTTAGACACAGTGTTTTCTGGTCTCAGGTCCTGCATATAACCTTTTGAACCCTTTTACAGTCCAACTGGAGAAGTTTTCCTTCTGAGGTGTTCCCCAAATGGTGTTCCCTATCTTGCTTAGGTAAAGGACTGTGTCAACTGATTCTAGGCCTCCTTGAGGCAGCTTTAATATCTTGTTGTAACCTGTTTCTCTGTTTCACAAAACCACTAAGTTTACCAAGCTGGTCTACTTAAAATATGTACAACTGTAGTTTTAAATATTACAGGCTACAATAAATTACTTGTTTTTAAAAGTTTATTTGTATTTATGCCATTTGTTCACCACTTTTATTTGTGGTTTACCAGATGAGAGCTTTATGCCCATAAGAGTGTGGGAGTGGGTTCTTTTCTGCTCCCTAAATTTTTTCATTCTTGGCATATAGCGGCATCCATGTGCCAGCATGGCTTTGGCCTTCAGCTTGCATTCAAGCCAAGTCTTGTCCCTTGTCTCTGGATTTCTACATGAAATGAAGTTTTTTTTCCCTGATATTGAGAGCCAGGTGTATTACTTGTAAACATTGTATGTAGATTTTTCAATTGTTTGTAATTGAGAAAGAATGTAGTTTGGTGTTGCTTCAATAATTTTTAATACTACATTAAGTATTTGTTACAAATTTAAGGGTTGAAGGTTATGTTTTCTAGAGAAATAATGATGGTATAAATGCATGGATAGAAACCAGCCTGGACTCCAGTTTAAGAAAAAGTTAAATGTCTAGTTTATTCTTATTGTTTAAGCCAGTGGGGACAAAATTATGTGGGCATTAGAATGGGTGAAATTGAATTTCTTGAATTAATGAGAAATGGATTTCTATTTTATAAAGCCATATGCATGTGCGGTTATTTCATGTAGTCAGCCCTTGTCTTTCTTTGATTAATTTGGATAATTGTGAGTTGATTGAATTAAAGGCAACTCAGAAAGCTGAAAAACTGATACTTAATGTTAAGGCTAAGTTGCTATTGACTAGTTGTGTTTTTCTGCGTGTCCACAGTTAGGGTGCACAAGAAGCTTCTATTGCTAGAGATGGGCCCCACCTGTGAGCCACCACTGCACGGCTGTGGGACTGGGAGATGGCTGCCTGTAGCCACCTGAACCCCGAGTGTGGCAACATTAGCTAGCATAGGACCGGATCATCTGTGATGGGAGCATGCTAGCTAGCAGTAGTTGTGTTGGTAGGAGTGCATACTTTTGAGATGATACCTTACGTGTGTATATGTGTGAATACAGAAAACATCGGAGCAGTGTGGGGCCGAGCAAACCTGTTTCCCAGCCCCGGCGGAACATCGTAGGCTGCAGGATTCAGCATGGGTGGAAAGAGGGGAATGGCCCCATCACCCAGTGGAAAGGAACCGTTCTGGACCAGGTGCCTGTAAATCCTTCTTTGTATCTTATAAAATACGATGGATTTGACTGTGTTTATGGACTAGAACTTAATAAAGATGAAAGAGTTTCTGCGCTTGAAGTCCTCCCTGATAGAGTTGGTAAGTTCTCTTTACTATTTGTGCATTGTATGCTTTAAAAATGATTATTGAAATGGATGCTTTTTGATTATTAGCATTACTGGTATTTTTTTTATTGGAGCATAAGCACTTCTGATACACATTTAAATCAGTCACCTAAAACCACAAAAACTGCTCAGCAAATGTTCTAAAACCAAAGTTCAAGGAACTGTGAAGGATATAAAGACGTATAAAATTGTTCCCCAAGAAGTCAACAGTCTAATAATTTCTAATATGATTATTTCCCACATTTTGCTCACTGTTTATCTGGACTCTGGTGAGTAAGAGTATTTCTCATTAGCTCAAATATTCAGTGTGCTCATTTCATCAGATTGTAATAGCTCAGAAAACTTTCATGTGTTTATTTTAGGATCTTTATGTGAAGTGAATTTTTATTATTGTGTATTATTACGTTAAGTGGTAATTGTACCTTCAGCCAAAATTTAAGCAACCAAAACATGTGAACTCTATTATACTACATTTTGGGGGTTCGTTTGTACAAGGTTTGTGGGAAATGAATGGCTTTTTTAATGTCATACAAATCAGTTTTGCCTTGCATACCTTAGGTTCCTTAAGGCATAAGGTGTCAGTTAAATAATAATGACTGGTTTTATTTTTAAGAATAAAATAAAATATGATTTTATTTTTAAGATCAACAGAATACACCCAAATTGTTACTTTCTTCAGAGTATTTACTTTGAAATGTTTTCTTATTATTACAGTGATGCTGCTATTGCTTGAATCTGGTTTATGCTTTTGGAATTGTCCTTAAAAGCCTATATATTTACAAATAGAGCCTCAGCAGATCTGCACTTGGAGGATAGAAATTTGGGATCAAATTGTCAAGGGAAGACGCTTACCTAGTTCCCTTTCCCCCTTTGTTTTTGCCGTTGTGTCCCTGGAACACATGCTTCCTCATCAAGTTAACTTTGCGAGAGCAGCACGTTATTTTTTAATCCTTGCTTTAGATAGCAAACACTGTCTTTATTCATCCTGTATAAATATAGTTCAGTTTTCACAGAAATCTTTCTTTAAATTTGTATTTTTAACCAAAGGTAACTTAATTATGTAATAGTAAATCTTTGGCATTTTAGTCGAAGTTCGGCTGAACACATTCTTCCTCGTGAGGCACATCCTCTTTCCTCTTTCCTCTTGATCTTGACATCAGTCCATTTTCCACATTAGAAATTAACATTGAAGAATCTTCCCTTCAGGGCTTAAAAAGTATTATCCACACCTTTATATCAATTATTTGTGCTCAGTAATTATCATACATTCTTTTTCTGACCCAGAATTTTAGTTTCTGACCCCTTCAAGGGCAAGGCTGCTAGCTTACTTGAAATTTACTGCATTCTGCCACATGACCTGTGTTAGCTCTATGGTCATCATAGGACAGAAGAAACCTTTTATCTTGATAAAAAAGTGATTTGACTAAACCAAAATATCCGAAGATATATGAGTATCTCTGGTGATGGGATTTAAGGGTTTCTTAATGTTTTTCTTTCTAGTTCTGGGCCATCTCTGTTTCCAACAGTAGACATGGATTGCTTTTGTAAACAGAAAAGCAATTTTAAAAAGGAAATCCAAAGGCCTGTGTGCAAACCAGCAATATGTTACATGCCTAATTTAATTAGGAGTTAACTATGGTATTCCCTATGATACTTTAGTCTGAAAAATTATTTGGACTTCATTTATGTTCCATGTAGGAAGAAAATGGTCTTTCCTAATTTGCTTAAGGCAGGCAGTACATTAGACTAAAGTTACAGTTTTGTTTTCCTTAAGCTAAAGGTGGAGAGAAAAGTAAGTCAGTCAACCCAAAAGCATGTGATGTCACAGAGTACCAGTTCCCAAAGTGTAGTCTGAGGACCCTTGAGGTTCCCAGAGGCCCATTCAGGAGGCTTATGAGGTCAAAATTAATTTTCATAAAAATCTTAAGATATAATTTGCCTTTTTCACTCTCATCCTTTCACAGTTATACACTGGAGTTTCCCACTAGTTGGAAGGTCTGCATAACTCAGTGAATACAATATTTTCTATATGAGCAATGCATGATGTTACCAAATCATATTTTGGTGAAAGAGCCATTCAAAGACCGACAGATTTTTTATGTTGTGGTAAAAACACAAAACATTAAATTTACTACCATAATTATTTTTAAGTGTACAGTTCAGAGGCATTACGTATATTCACATTGTTATGGAATAGGTTTCCAGAACTTTTTCATTTTGCAAATCTGTAATTCTTTCCCCATTAAAACAACAGCTACTCTTTTCTGCCTCCCACTGGCCCCTGGCACCCACCATCCTGTTTCTATGAATTTGATTACTTTAGATACATCATAAGTAGAATCATGTAGTATTTGTCTTTTGGTGACTAGATTCTTTCCCTTAGCAGAATGTCCTCAAGATTCATCCATGTTGTAGCATGTGATAGCATTTCCTTTCTTTCTAAGGCTGAATAATATTCCATTGCATGTGTATACCACATTTTTTTTCCCATTCATCCATGATTGGACACTTGGGTTCCTTCTACCTTTTGGCTATTGTGAATACTGCTGCTGTGAACGTGGGTATACAAATATCTCTTCGAGCCCTTCTTTCAGTTCTTTTGGGTATTTAACCAGAAGTGGAATTCTGAATCATATGGTAATTTTGTGTTTAATTATCTGAGGAGCCTACATACATAATATTTTCCATAGTGTTTGTTAACATTTTACAGTCCCACCAACAGTGCCCAAGGGTTCCAGTTTCTCCACATCCTCAGTAATATTTGTTATTTTCTGTTGGTTTTGATTTGCATTTCTCTGATGATCAGTGATGTTAAGCATCTTTCATATGCTTTTTGCCTGTTCGTATGTCATTTTTGCAGAAATGTCTATTCAAGTCCTTTGCCCACTTTTTTGATCAGGTTGCTTGATTTTTTTGTTTTGTTTGTTGTAGAGTTGTAGGCGTTCTTTATGTATTCTGGAGACAAATGAATTTTAATTTAATAGTGTGACAGAAGTTTATTGATAATGATTTCAGATTCTACATTGCAATTAACCTTTAAGGAAAGCTACCACTTGTTGAGTTTTGATGTGGTATCATAGAAGAATATCTAGAATTATCTGAAAAGACTAATAAAATATTTTTTCAACAGCATATCTTTGTGATTTTATACACCAACTAAAAGTACATACAAATTGAATGCTGAAACAGATATGAGATTCTAGCTGTCCATTTTTAAAGCTAGACATCTCTTACTAATTTTTTGTTAGAAAATATTTTTCATTAAAAATGTGTTTCTGTAGGTATTTTAAAATATTTTTAGATATGTCATTTATAATTTCTAAAATAGTTGGTACTGATATTTATCATCCATATAAACAAATGCACAAAAACTTTTAAGAATGTAAAGGAGTCCTAAGATGAGAAAGTTTGATAACTTCTGGTATGAAGAAAACTAGTGGGATTTTGCTTTAGTGTCATGCACAGTGGGGAATTCTATGTTATTTTTGGTAATTATTGCATACTTAAGCAAAGAAAACTACCATATGTGTTTGCAGTGTCCTTCTGATAAAATTGGATGGCAGTATCTTTACCAAGAAATTCTAATCTTTGTTCCTTTGAACTTTGACAAAAATAGAAGCACTCATGAATAAGATAGAAGTGCTAACTTTTTTTTAAAGATAATTGTCTAAAATGCGAGGAATGGAAAAACCTTAAAATCAGTAGGTTCCTCCATAATTTTCCCAATATTAAAAAAGAAAATGAAACTTGTGATTTCTCACCTGTGTCTTTAAGGAATGTAGAGCAGGGCTGCAGAGGGCTATTGATATACCAGTAGGGAGGCCTGTGTTCCTAATCACACAGGCCATCAAGAACAACCTCCTTTCCTCTGAAATAATTAATTTATACAACAAATGTTGAACCCCTGTGATCACAGTATTGGAAACAAGATGGGAAAGGCCTTTGCTTTCATCACTGTGCAGTCTAAAAGCAAGTAAACAAACATGTAAAACAAGATAACTGCAGAGAGTGGTAAATGTCTTTAAGAAATCAAGCTCGGTTAGGTGACTGATTGTTGGGGCTATTTTCACCGGGTGGTCCTGGAAAGCCTCTGGGAAGACATCTGCTCAGGAAGAGCCAGCCCCCGAGGATGTGGGGGCCGTAGTCAGCCCAAGGGTATCCCAGGAAAAGATGCCCATGCTGCTGAGG
The DNA here is from genome assembly GCF_028564815.1 of Eubalaena glacialis. NCBI lineage: Eukaryota > Metazoa > Chordata > Mammalia > Artiodactyla > Balaenidae > Eubalaena > Eubalaena glacialis. Next base: position 106,442,336 of record NC_083724.1, on the reverse strand, counting down.
TGTAGGCAGTCAAGCAGTATGTGACGAACAGGAGGGCAGAGGGCTGGCAGGGGATGATGGCCAAGGGGCTGTGGATCTGGAGAAGCAGTTCGTTATTCAAATTATGAAAGGAAAGTGCTGGAGTATTTTAAGCAAATGACCAACACAATCTGGTATAACGGCCACAAATATCACTCTGATTATTGTAAAAAATAAATTGTAGGGGCAAGAGTAAAAACCTATGCCTTGAATAGGTTAATACCTTGGTTTTCATAAATGGTCAGTGGTTATATAAGATATTTAAAAGGCAAGGTGGGTAAAGGGTATATGGGAACAATATTATTTTTGGAACTCTTCTGTAAGTCTATAATTTATCTCATAATTTAAAATAATTATCTATTAAACAATAACAAAAAACACTTTATACCTTGAATAAACAACTAAAAGTTTTAATTAGGTACAGTACCAAGAACAGATGAATTCAGAAAAAAAAGAAAAACAGATTCTTTCCCGTAAACCATTGTTTGCTTTTTTGTCCCCAGCAACATCTCGAATCAGTGATGCACACCTAGCCGACACAATGATTGGCAAAGCAGTGGAGCACATGTTTGAGACCGAGGATGGCTCTAAAGACGAGTGGAGGGGAATGGTCTTAGCACGCGCCCCTATAATGAACACATGGTTTTACATCACCTATGAAAAAGATCCTGTCTTGTACATGTACCAGCTCTTAGATGATTATAAAGAAGGCGACCTTCGCATTATGCCCGATTCTAGTAAGTATAGATTGACAACTTTTATTTTTGGTAATTCAAAAGGAATTTGAATTTTAGAGCAAGATATTTGATTAACTCTTATGCAGATACATTTAAAAATTTTAATTATTAGGGTTAAGTGGTTATTCTTTTAGTCATGCACCAAGCATAGGTTGTGAAATTTTCACCCTTTTGCCAAGAATAATTTACTTTCCCTGTTCTGGACTTTGGACTTTCATATGAATGGTGTATATAATGTGTGTATAATGTGTATGTAATGTTCATCTGTTGATGGATATTTGGATTTTTTTTGCTTCTTTTTGGTTATTATGAAGAATTGTGTACAAGTTTCTGAGTGGACATTTGTTTTCTGTTTTCTTGGGTATATGCCTTGGAATGGAATTGATGAGACATAGTGATCACTCCGGGTTGAATCATTTAGGCAACTGCCAGACTGATTTTCAAAGTGGTTGCATCATTTTACATTCTCACCAACAGTGTGTGAGAGTTCTGATTTCTCCACATCCTTACCAACACTTGTTAACTTGACTTTTTGATTCTAGCCATCCTAGTGGTAGTGAAATGATACCTCATTGTGGTTTTGGTTTTCATTTTTTTGATGACTAAAGATGTCAAGTATCTTTTCGTGTGTTATTGGCCATTTGTGTGTCTCGTTGGAGAAATATCTATTCACATCCTTTGTCTGTTTTTCAATTGCATTGTCTTTCTGTTATTGAGTCGTAATAGTCAATAGTATAGGTACAAGTCTCTTGTCAGATATGTGACTTGCAGAAACTTTCTCTTATTCTCTGAATTGTCTTTTCACTTTCTTGATAGTATTCTTTGAAGTACAAAAGTTTTTAGTTTTGATGAAGTCCTATTTTTCTAGTTTTCCTTTTATTGCTCATGCTTTTGGTGTCATATCTAATAATCCCTTGCCAAATCAAAGGTTATGAAGATTTGCCCCTATGTTTTCTTCTAAGAGTCTTACAGTTTTAGCTCTTACATGTAGGTCTTACTTGGATCTTTGATACATTTTGAGTTAATATTTGTTTATGATGTGTCATGTCCAACTTCTTTGTTTTGCATGTGGCCATCCAGTTGTCTGAAAACCACTTTTTGAAAGGACTGTTCTTTCTCCTACTGAATGGTTTTGGCACCCTTGGTAAAAATTACTTGACTGTGGAGGTATGGAGATATTTCTGGACTTTGAGTTCTATTCCATACGTCTATAGTTATGCCAGTGTCACACTTGATTACACTGCTTCATAATAAGTTCTAAAATGAAGAAGTGTGAATCCTCCTTTCTTCTTTTTCAGAATTGTTTTGGCTGTTCTTTGCATTTTAGAATTTTAGAATCAGCTTGTCAATTTCTGCAAAAAAGTCAGCTGGGATTCTGTTAGATATTGTGTTGAATCTCTAGATCAGTTTGGCGGGGGCGTATTGCCATCTTAAGTTAAGCCATTGACCCATGCGCATGGGATGTTTTTTCATTTATTGAGTTTTTTCCATTTCTGTAGTTTTCCGAGTATAAGTTTTTGCACTTCTTATAGTCCTAAGTATTTTATTCTTTTTGATGCTATTGTGAATAAAATTATTTTCTTAATTTCACTTTTGCGTAAGCCTTTTTTTTTTTTTTTCTTTAAACTACTCAATAGCTTTTCCTCAAACACGTGAATTCTTGGCCCTAGACAGATGTGGCCGACTGACAGACACTGGATATATTAGCAATGTAACACCATCTCTGTTCCTTTTTTTTTTTTTTTTTTTTTTTTAAAGTTCTTCCTGTGAACAAGCCACTCAATGAATCTACTCATGTGCTCATCTGGCCCTGACTTCTGCCTTCTTAGATTTTTTTTTTTTTTTTTTAGGTGTGTGTATATTTGTTGTAAATGTGTAATGGAAAGTGTTATATAGGCGGGAATTTAAATATGAGAGCATACCATAAAAGCATTTCTCCAACCTATCTGAAGTTCTAAACTTTTTTGTAGAGAAATGTCCAAAGCAAGTACTGTTAACTTGATAATAGAAAGTATGAGGTCATTTGCACATTAAATCATTGCCTGTACCGACCACGTCTTTATCCTCCCACTCCTTTCTTTCGAGTGGTATGGAAGTTTATTTGCTGTTACTTGCTGTTGTGATGTTCTGATACAAAGAGCTCTGCAGTGGCCTCTGAGTCCCTGGCTTCTTCACTCATGGTTACTGTAAAACGTATGGCGATCATGTGTTTGTAATTTCTTTGTACACATGAGGTGCCACAAAAGTGTGGTGTGGTATGATGTTGCTGCTTGACGGAAGAGCACTGTTGAAGAAGAGTTCAGCTTAGATTTCCTCTTTACTTCCTTTTTTATTTATTTATTTATTTATTTATGGCTGTGTTGGGTCTTCGTTTCTGTGCGAGGGCTTTCTCTAGTTGCGGCGAGCGGGGGCCACTCTTCATCGCTGTGCGCGGGTCTCTCACTGTCGCGGCCTCTCCCGCTGCGGAGCACAGGCTCCAGACGCGCAGGCTCAGTACTTGTGGCTCATGGGCTTAGTTGCTCCGCGGCATGTGGGATCTTCCCAGACCAGGGCTCGAACCCGTGTCCCCTGCATTGGCAGGCAGATTCTCAACCACTGCGCCACCAGGGAAGCCCATTTCCTTTTTTTAAAGAACTGATAACACTATGCTCAGGTGGTTGGTTTGTGTTGTGTGAGATCAGAATAGCAGGTTTCAGATTATGCCATTCAGTGAGAGAATTTATTATATTCAAAGAGGCAAACTACTATTAATACAGATACATGATATGATCCAAACCCAGATACATGTGAAAATAAAAAGGTGCACTGCTAACCATTGTGTCAGGACGACTGGCATAAGCACTGACTGTCTTGGGCAAACCAGGATACCTGGTTGTCCTACTTGAAAGCTCTCTGTTACTACATGGATAAGAGCTTGAGTTATTCCAGGACCTGTTAGGGGTTTCTTAAAATAGAATTGTAACTGCCTAGCTCCATCCCCTGGCTCCCCTTTTTTGTACTTTGTTTCTTTATTGTTGGCAGTGATGGTTTGTTCTCATTTTATGTGTATTCCTAGAATTTACAGAGTTCTTGCTAGGTCATAGGGCGGGCAGTGTTTTCCAACACTCAGATTTTCTTGGGGACTTTAAAAAAGTACAGGTGCCTCAGCCATCCTCTGACATTCAGTTGTAATTGGTCTGAGGATGGAGTTCACTTAGCACCTATTTTTATAGCACAGGAAATCTCTTTTATTTTCAAACTGGGTTAAGAGAACCATGTGTGATGAAATGAAGTTGAGGGAAAAAAAGCTTTAAGGATTCACAGGATAAGACAGGAATACTTAGGCATTTTAAGTGTGTAGCACATTCTCAGTAATCCCAGTAGGTATTATCTGCTTTGAAATTATTTCAAAGTAAAGCAGGCTTATTTTTAAGAAGTTATAAAACACAACATTGTAAATCAACTATACTTCAATAAAATCTTTTAAAAAAAGAAAGAAGTTGTATAATTACAGTTGATTCTTGAACAGCTGTGGGGTTGGGGGGACTGATCATCCACGCAGTTGAAAATCTGCATATGACTTATGGGCAGCCCTTTGTATCTGCGGTTCCTCTGCATCTGTGGATTCAACTAACTGCAGATCATGTATTTACTATTGGAAAAAATCCCTGTATAAGTGGACCCATGCAGTTCAAACCCCTGTTGTTCAAGGGCCAACTGTATTTAGTTTTTTTCTTGACCCTTTCCTCCTTTTAGTCCATCCCTCTTTAGGTAATTATAGCTATAACTAAATATAAGCCAAAGGAATTTCTGGTTATGATTTTCAAAGTCGTTTACATGTTTAGCTCTTGGGGGTCAGCACACTGTTTTTGTAAATAAAGTTTTATTGGCACACAACCACACCATTCATTTATATATCATCTGTGGCTGCTCTCATGTGACAACAATACAGCTGAGTAGTTGGTACAGACACCGTATGGCTTCAGGCCTAACATATGTATTGTCTGGCCTTTGAAGGAAAAGTTTGCTGACTCTTGGTCTAGAAAATCAAGATGAATTCAGGATATTAAAAAAAATTTTTTAAATTATTAAAATAGATATGTGAGTTGGTGTGTATCTAAAAATTGACTCTAAATTCTCTTTTTTCCCCCTTTTAAATACAGATGATTCACCTCCAGCAGAAAGGGAACCAGGAGAAGTTGTGGACAGCCTGGTAGGCAAACAAGTGGAATATGCCAAAGAAGATGGCTCTAAAAGGACTGGCATGGTCATTCATCAAGTAGAAGCCAAACCGTCTGTCTATTTCATCAAGTTTGATGATGATTTCCATATTTATGTCTACGATTTGGTGAAAACATCCTAGATGTCATCACGAACTTTGCCAAATTTGTGGAACTATTACATGTATAATTTGTAGACATAAAGACTTGATTGCTTTCCAGTTTAATGAAAGCTTAAATGTCCCTGCGAACCCACAATCTCTGCCAGCAGAACTGGTTTTGTTCTGAATAGTACAGATTTATGTGAACACAAAGCATTTTGTGTAAGGAACTCCTTCCTCTTAAAAGAAGTCTGTCTGTTTGGAAGGGAGTTACAGGCAAGTCTGGTAAAAGTTAAGCTAGTATCATAGTCATTTAAAACTGTAGTAGATCTTACCCACTTTCCCCTTCACGCTTAACACTGTTACTCTGCTGCCACAATGCAAGCATAGTTTGGTATTTTTGTTATTGCCTTTTTTTGAGATATATATGTATCTATATCTACCTACCTATCTATATCTGTGTGTATACATATATAATGTATATATACATACACATAGATCTGTGTGCACGCACACACACACACACACACACACACACTTCATGGGCAGTCCTTTCTTTGTGGGTTGGAGTGGGGGTTACATAATTTTCTCCAGTTTAACAGGAGTGCTGACCCAAGCCATTTGTATTTAGTGTATTCAGTGTATTACTGGTGTTTATTTAAAATTAAATTTGGGCACAGGAAGCACATCGGGACATTCAGCTTATTTTGAAAGTCAAGTTCAGAGCACCATTTCAGTCTGGAGGCTTTAAACTGTAAATTAAAATATGAATCACCTGTGAACATTTAATGACCCACATTACAATTTTACAAAACAGTTAGAAATCTGGGTAAAAGGCTGCCTTTAATTCTAAGCTTTGTACATTATTTGTTTACATTTTTTATCATAAATACTTCTTTTTAAGCAAAGCCCAGGTACTTGGTCCACATAGTGTAAATGCAGGTGTATTTTGGATGGCACATTTGGTCCATTATTTGTACAAATTAGTAATCTGGAATTTTAGTACACGGATTTAAAAGGCAACAGTATATCAGCGGTTTATGTGTATTTGGTAAGTTCCTGGAAGAACGTAGTGCTTTTATATTAGAAATGTAAGTTTAAGAATGACGTTGTTGCCTTTTAACAAGTTCTCTGGGATACCTTTATTTTTATTACTGTTATTACTGATACATGATTATGGTCAGAAGGCTTTTCCCCCTTGGCTTTTCCCCTCAAAGAATGTCTAGACAAATAACAGCTTAAATTTCTGACACCTCTTGTGGTGCTGTACGTTCTTACTCATGGTGTGCTGTTGATGTGGATTCATTCCATTTGGTGGATCCTACCACATCAGGGTCAGTCACCTGCACTGGCTTGTGGGTGTGACTGATAGCAACCCTTAGCCATTGAATCCTTTCCTGCAAGGTTGTTTTAACTAAAATAGAACTGCAAAAGTGGTTCATTTAGCAGCAGAACATCAGCCTATCACTTTGTTTTGGATGATCCCTGGCAGTTTGAAAGCTAGGAGAAACATGATTTGTGAAACCAGTCTTGTGGAGGTTGAAAATCTTACCTCAGATTTGGGCAGAAAGCTTAAATGCATATGAATCTCAGTCAAACACCAGGTCTGTGTGACGTCTCTCATGGCTGTTCTTGATGTTAAGAGATTCTGTAGTTTCAAGGCCGCGCTCTGCGTGGTTTGTGTGATGCCCATTTTTGCCTTCAGGAAGGCTGTGCCTTGTTGTGCTGGTGGGTGGTAACCTCGCGCACCATGTAAATACAGCACCCCAGTTCTCTCCAGCGTGCCCAGTGCCTCACTGAGGGCAGCCAGGCGTGAGCTTCTCCGTGCAGTGGGTACCCAGGTCTTAGATGTTCCTCCTGTGCTTGAAACAAGTGTCATGCTACAGATCTGTCATCTGTTCTCCTGGAGGCTCTTGTAAGAGTTCCTGCATGTGAATCTCAAGGTTGAGCCGAGCCCCCTGTGCCCAAGTGGACACGTGTGGCCCAGGGAGGGAGTTGTCCAGCGTGCACTGCATGAACAGGACACAGTGACTTCAGACTGAAAAACAAGTCCTTTGGAGGCATCCTGAGGGTTGGGTCAGTTGAGTTGAAACATTTCTGGCATTACTTAATGACTTGCATTGTGGTTTTTCTGCAAGTACCTTTAGCAACTTTTAATACCACATGATCTCTCTAGATGAATGTGACGTGATTTATTATCATCATTATTTTAATCATTGTTCCATTTATTGCCTTTAGGGTTGAAGGAAGGGGAAGGGGTCTTTTTGTTGTTCTGTTTTCCTTTTTTTTTTCCCCATTCTTTTTTCTTTTGGTGGCTTAAACCACACTTCCTGACGCCATGACTAACTCTGCTCCCCAGCCGAGTATTTCAGGCTTCGTCTAGGCTCATGTTTCAGATCTGCATGCATTGCTTGCATTTTCCTGGTATCGGAATGTTGGTTCCTTGTTCTAGGAATACAACATTAATTTCCAAAATTATCATGGGACTTGTGACAACACAAGACATGAATCTCTGTATAAAATGTATTGGCCTTTCTCATTGACCTGCTATAGTATTATTGTGTCGTGTGTGTGTGCGTGCGTGATGTCTGGCTGCCATGTAAAGCTTCAAAGGAAAACCTTAAAAGCAGACCATCCTTTTTTGCATGCTCTATTCTAAGTAGAATGTTCAATGTAACTAACTAAAATTGCATGTTAAATATATTTAGGTTTTTTGTTTTCTATATTTGTTTTTATTTGTTTTCAGTTTCTGTATATTTGCTTAACTGTGCTGTTTCAGTGGTTGTAGGATAAAGATGCACTGGTGAAGCAAATGTAGTGCCAACAGAAGGTGATTTTCCAGTTGTGTATGTCATGCAGCATTTGAAGGGACTGTGCATTCTTAAAACAGTCACAGTTGCTTCTAAACCAGATTTCATTTCTATTATTGTTTTACGTGCCAAACCCTGAAGTGCATTGGGCTTGAATCTCTGAACGCTGTGGACCCATTAGAAGACTGTTTTGATTGTCACAAATTGTAGTGCCTGAAGACATCCTTGAAGCTGATTGTCTTAAAAAAAAAAAAAAAAAAAAAAGACAGTTCTCCAAAGACAAAACAGGAATTATTGTAACAGAAAATAATTATGGTCAAAATGTCTGTGGTTCCTTGGAAATGCTGCGCTTTTTGTATTTTCCATCATTAGTGCAGTTCGAACGAATGTGTATAGTTCAGAGGTCTTCGTGTTCGCATTTTAAAATTAGGTAAATGACCTCATCTTTCAAGCTTGAATTCATTTTTAATTTTAATTTTATTTTATACAATGTGTAGACAGTTCCCTGTTCTCTGCATTTAGAAGTATAAACAATATAAATCTGTTCATTCTGTAAGTAATTTTTATAATTATGATGTAACTCTATCCTATCCTTAAAACATTTAAAATAAACCCTTTATGTGCAACTTTTGACTGTAAATTTTGTGCTTATGAGCAAACTGATGTGTTAAACGTGCTTCTGAAAAAGTTTTTGAAGTTTTACTTGAAAATTTTAAGAGACCTTTTTTCCCTCTTTTCACCAAATGTAAATGTCAGATATATATAGGAACAGAAAGAAATAGAATTTTTATTTGAATGATAATTAATAGTACCTGTAAAGAAAGGGAGCAATAATCAATAGTCCCAATATATTATATAGTCCAAAATATGGAAGTTTGTGATTAGCAATTAATGAGAAATTTCAATTTATCATAAAATTTTAAACGTAAAAGAATTGTTTAAATAGAATTAAATAATGTGTGTTTTATACTTTCCCATCTTTTCTTGCTATAATTATATATTGCTTTTATTAATACTTAAATACCAACTAGTGAAATTCTGCAGTGAAAAATCTCCATTTTTTTTTTCAATAGCAAGGACGAAGACATGTAGGTAATACTGGAACTATATGTACTCTATATTTTATCTTCCTGGATAATTTTATCAGTGAGGGGGAAAAGTAGAGTTTATGGTATGCCTGCCCTTAATTAGATTCATTTTTTATGTTTCCGTGTTTGGCCCAAGGATCCGTGGTTAAAGCTAGGACGGGACAGGTCACTTTTCTTGCTGCCAGAGTGGCTGGGGAGGCTTGGCATGGCAGCTGCAATGACCACTGCTGAGGCCCTGGCCAAGGGGATGCAGGACCACCTCTCAGACTCTGGTGAGAGGAGTCGCAGACAGGTGTAGGGAGGAGATGAACCTGGAAGCACACGTGTTCACCCTGGGCGAGATCTTACAGTCTTCTTCCTGAAGGTAAATCACTCATTGCAGTATTGAAGGTACAGCTCAGGAAATATTTTCCCCCAAAATAACAAGGCAAGCTTAGTCTAAAGGTTGGCGGTTGCTGGCTGCTGTTTGTAAACTGAAGAACTAGGTCTAGAGCAGTCGCCACTATTGGAGAATTGCAGGGATGGGCTTGTTTTCCATTGTTTCTTCACTTGGTACAGTCACCACTCTGTGATAATAAAGCATTTGACAATAATAAAGCACTAGCAAAAGTGCTTAATAAGTACCTTGCCAAACACTTTGTTTTTTTGTTTTTGTTTTTTGACCATGCTATGTGGCATGTGGGATCTTAGTTCCCCAACCAGGGATCGAACCCATGCCCCCTGCAGTGGAAGCGCAGAGTCTTAACTACTGAACTGCCAGGGAAGTCCCTTCATTTAATTCTTAATACTGTGAGGAAGGCATGACGTTTTTCCATGTTGTGCTGTTGTAAAAGGAGTGAGGGTTGAGTACCTTGTCCAGGATTACAGAGGCCATCAGGACTCAGACCCTCAATGCTGTGCCCGGGCTCCAAGCTGCTGTCTGTGTTCACGCCTCAGAATTAAATTACTTCAGTGGGGTGATTTGATTTGAATAGTCCATGGTCCAGTCATTTCTATGGATAATTTTTTGTAACCTTATTTCGTACATTGATAGCAAAAAGTGTTTTATTTCCAAGTTGCATAATGAAAGGTTTTATATTAAGTCACTAGAATGTAGAAATCTCTTTATAGTGAGAATTGTAACCCAAAGTTAAACTGAATATAGCTAATAAAAGATAAAAATAAATATCTTTTATTTGGAGAGAAATATTTAAATAATTTCCATCACAAGAATGTAGATACTATTTTATATTTCAAAGACACTTTAAACATGTCATTAAGTTAATATTCTTATAAAACCTAGACTTCTTATGCTCTTTCCTAGTTTTTACAGTAATTGTCCTATGTCATTAATATACGTGTGTGTGTGTGTGTGTGTGTGTGTGTGTTTAAGTTTTTAGGCTGCTGAATTTCAGAAAATTAGGTGAGTCTGTAAACTGTTTCTCCAGACATTCTAGGATAGTCTCTGCCCCTGTATGGGCCCTAAAACTCTTAGGTTTTGGTAACTCAGTGGCAGATGGTCTTCGGGTACTGCCTTGGCACATCATTTTGCCTAAAAATGACATTGCATTCTTTCTGCTTAATTTTTATGTGAGGGCACTGGACCAGGTAGCGCTTTGACCCCTGTCAGCTCTCGCAATGGTGACACGGAAGCGTGGGCCCTTTCCATGCATTTCTTTTTTACGTTGGCTGTTAACAGTAGGTGAGTAGGCTGCCGTGTGTACTGTGCGTGTGTTCCTGCTTCCGCTTTATCTCCATCCTCTTTCATTACTTTCAACTTATGCTTTGAAAATTCATGCTCTGGGGGAACATTAGAGCTTGAAGTACCATGTGAACTACCTAAAAATCCTTTTTATAGGATTGGCACATTACACGTAACTTTAAATTCTGTGTCTTCATGTTGGAACCAAAGCAGATTATGATGTGAAAGGGACAGAAGGAAGACCTTTTAAAAACCTTGACATTGACATGAACAGTTAACAACTGAAGATTGAAATTCAGCGTTCTGAATTGTCTTCTGATATAGATTGTGAAAGTAGCTTTAAAGCTTTTGCCTTAGATTTGTCTCCTAAAGGATTTGTAAGAAATCTGAACACGACTACTTGTGCACTGCGCATTCCCACTAGAAAAACGAGAGGAGAGTGGTCCCTGGTGACTGTGGCTTTTTTCCCAAGAGTTGTACTTTGTTGCGGACTGTGTTTACTCTGTGTGTGTGTGTGCATGTCGGTTATTTACGGGGGACCTGATTTGAACAAAGTGTTGCTTCGAGTTGCCCTGTAATACTGTGGCCAAGTAGTTTTAACCACTGCATTTGTCTTAATTTATCCCAAATCTGATTTGTCACAGGAGAAGGACAAGATTGTGGTCATCTTCAGAGCAGTCCAGCCAGCAGAAGAGAGCAGTATGTTAAGGACTGAAAAACATGTCTGAAGGGATGGAGTCCACAGTCTGCATTGTCCTACAACTAGAATTACTGCCTCTGAGCAGTCTGTGGGGGAGAGATCACACAGAGCACAGGAAACTAACACCTGTTACCAGCCGTCTCCTTAATTCACATGCATTTGTAAGACAAACAAGTAAACAAAAACAGAAGTGTCTCAGCCATTGTCACTGGCCCTTTTTTAAAATTTGGTAATTATATTTTTTAAAAAGGGTCATGCTCTGATCAGATTACATGTGGTAGACCACTGAAAGATTGTTTTCTGATACTGCTCTACGTATTGTATGTGTCCGTCAGCTCAGGCTGCCGTAACAAACACCACAGACTGTGGGGCTTAAACAATAGACATTTATTCTTGCTCAGGTCTAGAAGGTGAAACTCCATGGTTAAGGTGTCAGCAGGATGGTTTCTCCTGAGGCCTTTCTCCTTGGCTTGCAGACAGCTGTCCTACCTCCAACTTCACATGGTGTTCCCTCTGTGTGTGTCTGTCGTGATCTCTTCTTGTAAGAACATCAGTTACATTGGATTAGAGCCCGCTATAACCACCTCATTTAACCTTAACCACTTCTTTAAAGGCCATATCTCCAAATACAGTCACATTCTGAGTTGCTAGGGGTTAGGATACCAACAGATGAATTTTGGGGTAATGCAATTTAATCCACAGCACCGTGTTAAAATTGAGTTGGGCTTTCTTACTGTTAAGCTTACAATGGAAAAGAAATCTTACTGGCAGAGCATTATTTTTGACAGACTAATTCTTTTAAAAACAATACTAATTTTCTATTTTTATTTAAAAGGGATGGATAAATTTAGTGTACTAAAAAGAGCATTGAAAGAAGAGCCAAATCTCTGAGTTCTAGTTGCCCACTTCCTATCAGTATGATCTCAGGCAAATTGTTTCGCCTTTCTAACTTCTTTTCCTCTTCTGTAATTGGGGAGAATCCTGCTCTACTCACTCAAAAGATGAGTGGATCCAATGATGCTGGATGTGCGTGTGATGCAAACCTGAGCCTGATGCAGAGGGGGCGAGTCACCTTCGTGCTGGGATTTCATTGGGTGTCAGGGCCTTACACAGACAGCAGCTCTGTCATTTCAGGCCTTGCCATGTTTTGCTTTGATTTTATGGTCTTTGAGATCTTACTTTTAGTTTCATATAGTTTCACTTATATAATGTCAATCGGGAAGATTTCCATTTTTATATTTTTTCAGAACACTAGCATCTCCCAGCATATGTAAAAATTGTAAAAAGCACCGTTGAAAGGTCAGTGGGATGCTCCACATTTTCCATTTTATTGTGACTGAGAAGTAGACTATAAAGATAACCTTCATGAATAAAGGTCTGCATCTGTGTTTTGCTAATGTTCTCACATTGTCATAGGGGTCATGAACACTGAACTGCCTCCTTAGTGCTTTCGTGAAACATGGTGCTAGAGTTGGCAGTGTCAGCCAGTGGCCCGATTTGGAGTAATTTAAATAGCAGTCTACTTTGAGAATGTCTTGCTGCCTAAGAGGGAAGTCGTATCTTTAAAACAGGACAGTTATGCCCAATGAAACATAGCCGTTTTGTGTAATAGGAGAGTACTGACCACTGTCCTCACTCCCACCCCAAGTGAGGCCTTGATGCACTGTGTCTTTAATCACCGATGTTGCTTTTTCTCTAATATAATCTGAAATCAGTCCCTCTTTGGAGAAGTTTTAAAAGTTGATTATGGTTTGGGGGGGGCGGGGTTGTTTGCAGGTATTAAATTTCACCTTAGTATTTGATCTCCCATCTTTAGTTAATTTCTGGTATGGCTATTTAACATTGGTCCCACACTCAAGTAAAGCCAGCTGCTTTATTTAAACTGCAACAGAATTTCATTTTATTTTCACGTGTGCTCAAAAGAAATAACCATCAAGTTGTCCGAGAATGGTAGCTGGCAGCTGGCGCGTAACGGTGCCATTGCCTGTGTTCTTCAGTGGGACGCCTGGGAAAGTGTCGAGGGTGTGGACACCAAGAGCAGGTTTTTGTCCTGCTGGGAAAGTGAAGATAGCAGGCTGCCTTCCTCTAAAGGAGGTGAGGGTTTAATTAAACTTCTTCAGAGTAGAATTTCAAATGTTGCTATGTTGCAGGTCTTTATTATAACCTGTAAGCAAGTCAGTTCTAACCTAATTCAGCTTTAATACTCTTCAGATAGTAGCAAAAATGTACACTTGCCTCTAGGATATTTTGTAAATGTGGATAATATACAAATAATTTCATAAGCTACCTAAAATCTTTTATGGAACAAAATAGGTATACATATTTATTTTGCCCTTGAAAATTCTCCATCCTTTAATAGTGAAGTTTTTTAAGAGTCCTGTGGAAGATTGCTCTTTCTTTCCAGATAATGTAAATTGATATGGTATGCTGCCACCTCAGAGAGGCATCTCACTGAAATGGCTCCTAAAACTTGTGGTCACTGTTGTGTGGTTAAAATTCACCAGTACGTGAGTTATATGGTGGTTATGACTTGGGATTTTGTGGGGTGCGGTGCGGTGCAGCAGCTGGACTTTGCAGGATAGATTCACAAGGCCTGGTAGAATTAGCCCTGGGCAGGTATTTGGAGTCTGGTCTCTGTTCTCTATTTTAAAACATCTCTGTGCTCAGTTTCTTTCTTTGCATGATTATTTTTTTTTAACATCTCTGAACTTCTAATTTGTTTATCCAGAATAATATTATGATTTCCTGTTTTTTAAAAGCACTTAGGAAAGAGTAACTTGTTTTTGCAAAAATGCCTCAGAATAAGTGACAATCTGTACTACATTTAAACTAGCAAGGTAATTCAGATAGCAATAAGCTCGTGTCTGTTCTACGTGTTACTACATTGAAGTCTTCCCCCTGCTCACCTGGTTCAGTGAGGTGCCTTACACCAACAATTACTTTGGCTGATGGACATGAAGCTGATGAAGGTGTTTATTCCTAACTGGTGTTCTCCCTGCTACACTGTGCTCCATGGAGGAGCTTACAACTGCCATTTAAGCATTTTCGTTGTCTGTGACACCAAAGAGTGGTGTGGTGTAGCTTTTAGAAAGAGAAAACAAAGTAAAATGTAAATTGCAGCATATTCTCAGTTTACAGTCAAAATCCTCCCAGCCGACCATTGGCCAACAGACCGTTAATACACTGGAATCCACCAGGGCTGTTTCTGCCCAGCCTCCTCCAGTGAGGGGCTTTCTGTGAGACAGCAGGACAAACTTGTGTTCCACGTTCCAGCAGGATCCATTTGGCTGTGGTCAGGACTTGCCTGGTTGGGTTGTCATACCTGCTGCTTCTCAGGTTTTACATGCACCTTATCTTACAGTTTTATCATGAAGTGCAAGGTTAAGTTTCAAATTGTGTACCATTAATATCAGAAAAATCCAAAACCTTTTCCCCAGTTTCTGTGTCTTCATAATTTAAAATACTCTAAAATTGTTTGTGATTTGTTTCCTGTTTAAAAACAGTTCTACCTACAATTTCAAGCTGGAACAGAGGTGAAGGCATGATTTTTGGCTAGACACACATCTTAACAGTAGCTCTGTATTCTTATCTTTACCTTCTTTGGAGAAAAGACCAACTTTACCAGCTTCACTTTTCTGATGTGATATTGTAGGATTTACTGGATTTCAAGACATTTTAAGTATTTTGAGGAAAGACACTATTAAGATGGGACTTTTGTATATCAAGGTATTTTAATGTTTTCCTTATACTGAGCATCCTAGGTTTAACTTAATAGTTTATATGCTCATTCAGCACTGAACAGAAGGTAAATTAGAAGTTTTTCAAAATTTATTTGAGGCCGTTGTTCTAAGTCTGATTGTTAATTTTTCCAAGAAAATTAAGTTCCTTTTATAGCTAACCATATTACCAAAATTCCTTTGCACTTAAGTAAATTGTCGTACCTTTATTAAGCATCTTATTTCAGGATCATGTTAATATAATTTTGTGTTGATTTATTTACTTTTTATGATCTTTAAAGACAAGATTTTAAGAATCTTGTGTCATGAATTTTTTCAGATGGTAAAGTCGTACCTAGTTCCCTAGGTACTGTCCAGAGTATCCTTTTTTTTTTTTTTTTTTTTTTAAAGATTTATTTTATTGATTGATTGATTGCTATGTTGGGTCTTCGTTTCTGTGCTAGGGCTTTCTCTAGTTACAGCAAGCGGGGGCCACTCTTCATCGCGGTGCGCGGGCCTCTCACCATCGTGGCCTCTCTTGTTACGGAGCGCAGGCTCCAGACGCGCAGGCTCAGTAGTTGTGGCTCACGGGCCTAGTTGCTCCGCGGCATGTGGGATCTTCCCAGACCAGGGCTCGAACCCGTGTCCCCTGTATTGGCAGGCAGATTCTCAACCACTGCGCCACCAGGGAAGCCCCAGAGTATCCTTTTGAAAAAGTTCTGGTTTGAGTGACTTTGAGCAGAAAATCCCCCCAAAAGGGAAGTATATGAAAGTACATTATTGAAAAAAGGAGTAAGCTAATTCATACAGTGCCTAGGATACCTTTAAGCATTAGAAGAGACACGGAGCAGATTCATCTCAGGTTCACCTGAGAGTCTGTCTTTCAATGGCTCTCCACTTCAGGCTGTCTGCCAGCTCCTGAGTGCCTGCAGAACACCTATGAAGCTGAGTGCTTGGGTGGAGGCCCACGATAGAGTCAGGAGGCATCTCCACTGTTCTGGCCTCCACCAGGGCCTCTTTGACTGCCTGCTGCACAGCATGTTCATAACATCGTGATTGGTGTCACAGGCCAGTTGAGTTTTGGGGTTGTCACCCGTCACCCCTCATGGCATCCGTAAAGTCCAGGGAGCAGCCCGGGCCTGAGGGCCAGTGGCGAGTGTAGTCCCTGGTAAAGTGACTGTATCCTGTCTGCTGAACACAGGTGACACTCAAACCTCAGAGGTCAGGATATCCACCTGCCCCCAAGGACCCTGCTGCCCAACCCCTCGCCCCCAACCTCTACCCCCTGGCTGCTTCCTGGAAGGAGGAGTAGTGAGAGAACTGCTCTCTTTGCACAAAGATCTGTTGCGTAACTACTGTCTCAGTTACACTCCTATTGTGGATGGTCAGGAGGCCCCAGAAGAAAATATTCACAGGCAGAAGTGTCAAATCTATATCCCAAGTGACCATGCTGGATTTACAGCCTCGGGAGTTGGTCCTACATGACCGTCAAGAGTGTGTTTGATGGTGGGGTTTGCTGTGGCAGCTGGGAGCACTTTTCATTTTTCAACATGGGAATTCTTTCTCTGAGTGGTTCCTGGGAAGGCCACTGAGGGTCTAATTCCTCCCTTTCACTTTAGCACCACACATTGGTGACCAGGATTGCAGAGAAAAGGGCAGCTGCCCAGCTCCAGGTTGCCTGTTGGAGCTGGTGGCTAAGCAGGCACCGTGTACTGTAATGAAATGTTGGCTGACGTGACCCTTTTCTCTTACACATTAGTCCCCAGTCCTTTCGTGCTTTTATTTTCCTTGCCTTATCAACAGTTAGCACACTTTTAATGGTCTGTCATGAGCCTAAATAAGCCTTTATAGAAGATTCATTTACTTATATTAAGATTATATATTTAAAAGGTGAGGTTTTGTAGCTTTTTTCCTCACTGTCTGACATTGTGCTTGTAACTCACCATTAAGTTATTACTCTGGAGTAGAAAGGGGTTAAAGAGCTAAGAAATAGGAATTGATTACATGTTAATTTTGTTAATCATCAGAAATGGGTGGTCTTTAAGAGTGTTCAGTAAGACTGAGAAATTGTTTCTGCTAACCCATCTTAGGCTAGTGTCTTTGCGTGCAGCATGAGAGTCAGCTACATGATCATCTGTGTGAGGGTTATTAAAAATACAGATTCCTAGGCTTTGCACAAACTAAAGTTGACGCTCAGAAACTGCGATCTTAGAAGAACTGCTTCCCTACCCCTAAATAATTTTGTGCATACTCAAGTTTGAGACCTACCATCTTGGATCTTAGGGAGTATTTAAAAATCATGGGAGTTTTTGTTATTTTAATATTTCCAAGGCTGTATCTCAGGGATGGTGAGAAAATGCTTTTATGTTTCTAATGATTTTGACTTAAATCTTCCTGTTTTAAACCTTCAGATTAACTTTTATGTCAATATACGAATCTTATTCTTAAAAGACTTTGGAACTGGGGAAATGATTAAAGTTGTCGTGTTTGGAGTTCTGTGAATGTGCTTATGAGATTGCTCGGATATCAGCACATGGCATTCCTGTGTTTTGCCCATTCATGAGCCAGGCTGTGTTAGTTCTGCCTCGGACCTCAGCCAAGTGACCCTTGTCTGCTGTTGCCCATTTAGGTATGACTTTCTGATGGAAAACAACCCTCAGGCTTCAGTATTCAAATGATGTTGATAGCTTCATCAGAAACAAAACTCAAGTCATTTTAGACTACTTCTGTTCTATTCCTGAAAGGATACTCAGTAATAGTTTTAAAACAAAACAGAAAACTTGCAGGACACGGAAGTACCTTGTGCCAAAATGATTTTCACCTGCAGGATGCTCTCTCATGCTCTCACACATTGATTTAACTTTGGAAAATGAATTGATGTCATTTTATAACTTTGAAAGATGCTTATTAATTAAAAGAAACTATTATAGGAACAAAAGAATAGTATTTTATCACAATTCATTTGCCATGTACACTTGGAATTTCTCTAAATAACCACTTAGCTGTGTGTTTCACAGAATTCTTATTTGTCTTTAAGAGGATGGAACTCAGTCTTCAAACCGTCTGAATGATGACATGGGTGTGTGTATGCAGTGGGTTAATACCAAATGCATCCATGTTTATTTTCCAGATAGCTCACATTGGCCTGATTACTGGACTATTATGCATAGATAGAGAGATCTTAATATGCTCAATGTTACTTCTTAGAATCTGAAGTACAGAGCTTGAATTGGTTAACTAACAACCTTTTATATTAAATTCCTTGTTATCTTCCTGGAAGTTGGACTTTTGCAAAAATGATAGTAAGTGGATGATTAAAGAGGTGTTTGTAAAAAAAAAAAAAATTGGCTATCACTTCCTAATAAGTGTTAATCACAACATAATATCAGAATATATGGGATGCAGCTAAACAGTGCTCAGAGGAAAATTTATAGCTGTGAATACTTATATTAAAAAGATCTCAAATCAAAGTCTAAGCTTCCACCTTAAAAAAACTAGAAAAAGAAGAGCAAGAATAAATCCAAAGCAAACAGAAGGAAAGAAATAATAAAGATTAGTTTGGAAATCAGTGAAATAGAAAACAAAAATAGTAGAGAAAAATCAATGAAAGCAATTGTTGGGTCTTTGAAAAGATCAAGTTTGGCATACCTTTAGCTACAGTGACCAAGGAAGAAAGAAGACACAAATTACCAACATCAAGAATCAAAGAGGTCACATAACTACCAATTTTATAGAAATTAAAAGAATGGTAAGGAAATACTGTGAACAACTTTATGTCAACACATGGACAACGCAAGTGAAATGGACAAATCTTAAGACACAAATCACCGACACTTTGTCAAGAAGAAATAGAAAATTTCATTAGATCTATAACAAGTGGAGAGATTAGGCTGGAAACTAGACTTCTCTCATGAAATAAACCCCAGGGCCAGATAGCTTCACTGGTGAATGCAGTCAAACATATAAAGAAGAAATAATGCCAATCTTTCAGAGACTCAGAAAATAGAAGAGGAGGGAATACTTACTTGTTCTATGTTATGAGCCCCCTATTATCCTGATACGAAAGCCAGACAAAAACATCATAACACTACTACAGACCAGTATCCCTTATGAATATAGATACAAAAATCTTCAACAAATCCAATGACATTTAGAAAGGCTTAGGTTCATGGCCAGGTGAGATTTAATACCAGAAAGCCAATGAATGTATTCCACCATATTAATAGATGGAAGGACAAAAGACACGAGTCATTTCAAAAGGCAGAGGGAAAGCATTTGACAAAGTGTGACACCATTCATGATAAAAACTCTCAAAAACATGGACTAGAAGGGAATTTTCTCAACCGGACAAAGGGTATCTATAAAAAAAACAACAGCTAACATCATACTTCATGGTGAAAGAATAACTTTCTCCCCTGAAGTCAGGAATGTCAAAGTTGTCCACTTTCATTCCTTCTATTCAACTTTATACTGTAGATCTAACCCTGCAGTCAAGCAAGAAAAAAATAAAAAGCATCCAGGTGGGAAAGGAAGAAATAAAGTTAACCTTTATTTGCAGATGAGATGATTCTATGTTGAAAATCTTAAGTGATACACACATAAAACATTAAAGCTAAGGAATTCAGCAAGGTTGTAAGATAGAAGACTTATATACAAAAATAAATTGCATTTCTACATATAATTACATCAACTTGAAATTAATTCCATCAAAAAGGATAAAATACTTAGGAATAAATTTAATAAAAGTATGAGATTGTACACAAGAAGATCTAAATAAATGGAGAGACATTCCATGTTCATGGACTGGAAGATTCACTATTAATATGGCAATTCCTGTCAAAATTCCAGCAGGTTTTGTTGCAGGAATTAAGCTGATCCTAAAACTTTTATGGAAATATAAAAGGACTCAGAATAGCCACAAGAATTTTGAAAAATAAAAACAAATTTGGAGAACTTATACTTCCTGGTTTTAAAACTTAACTATAAACCTGCAGTAGTCAAGATAGTGTGGTATTGGAATGAAGATGTATCTAGATACATCTAGCTATCTCAGTGAGACAATTGAGAGTCTTGAAATTAATCCTTACATTCATGGGCAGTTGGTTTTCCTCAGAGGTACTGAGGCAATTCAGTGGAGAAAATATTGCCCTTTCAACAGTTGAGGCTGGAAGGATTGGTTATCCATATGCAAAAAGATGAATTTAGATCATTCATAATATACAAAAGCTAACTCAAAATGGACCAACGACCTAAATGCAAGAGCTAAAACTATTGAATTTAGAATAAATTATAGGCAAGAATCTTCATGGTTTGTCAAAGATTTCTTGTATACGACACCAAAAGCACAATCTAAAAGGTAAAGTTGATAAGTTAGACTCCATCAAAATTAAAAACTTGTGTGTCGGGCTTCCCTGGTGGCGCAGTGGTTGAGAATCTGCCTGCCAATGCAGGGCACACGGGTTCGAGCCCTGGTCTGGGAAGATCCCACATGCCACGGAGCAGCTGGGCCCGTGAGCCACAATTACTGAGCCTGCGCGTCTGGAGCCTGTGCTCCGCAACAAGAGAGGCCGCGATAGTGAGAGGCCCGCGCAACGCGATGAAGAGTGGTCCCCGCTTGCCACAACTAGAGAAAGCCCTCGCACAGAAACGAAGACCCAACACAGCAATCAATCAATCAATCAATAAATAAGAACGTGAATTTCTAAAAAAAAAAAAAAAAAAAAAAACTTGTGTGTCATAAGCCACTGTTAAGGAAATGAGAAAGCAAGCCAGACTGGGAAAAAACATTTATAAATCATATTGATAAAAGATTGGTATTCAGAGTATACAAAGAACTCCTTAACAAGAAGACAATCCAAGTAATAGTGCAAAGGATTTGAATAGACATCTCTCCAAGGAAGATCCACAAGTGGCCAATAAATACAGAAAGATGTTCAACATCCTTAGTCATTAGGGAAGTGCAAATTAAAACTGAGATGCCACTTCCCACCCAGAATAACTGTACCAAATAACAATACCAAAATAGCTGTAACCCAAAAGATAGGCAATGACAGATGTTGGCAAAGATGTGGAGAAATTGGTGCAGCCCCTTTGCATAACAGTTTAGCAGTTTCTTAAAAAGTTAAATACAAATTTACCATAAGACCCTAGGTACCTAGGAAACTACACATGAAAATCGAGAAAATATATCTACAGAAAACTTGTAAACTAATGTTTATAGAAACATTGTTCATAATAGCCCCCAAATGGAAATACACCAAATTACCATCAACCAGTGAGTGGATAAACACACTGGTAGATCCATACAATGGAACACTACTCAGATAGGAAAAGGAATGAACTGGTACAAGCTACAATATCAGAAACATAAAATGGAGGAAGACAGATGGAAAATACCACATATTCTGTGATTCCATTTATGTGAAATTTCCTAAAGAGTAAAAGCTACAGAAAGTAGATTATTGGTTGGTTGCTGGAGGCTGGGGTTGGGAATGCAGACCACCTGCCAGTGGATACTAGGAGTCGTTTTGCGTTGAGGGAACTGTTACTGATGATTGTATAACCATTTACTAAATTTGCTAAAAAATTATTCACTTAAAATAGGTGATTTTATGATACATATGTGAATTATATCTCAAATAAAGCTTTTAGAAGACTCCTGAGATGATACCTGAATTCTAAAAAGAAGGAAAGGTGGGAGGGACAGTTTGTGATTCTGAGTTTGGGCTGCCTGCCTGGGAATTTGTTTTTCTGACGACCTCATGGGTGATGCTTTGGTATCCAGTCCGAGGACACAGGGCTAGACCAAAAGCGTGGTGGTCTAGTTTGTGACTTGCATTTGGACGAGGTAGATTGCCAAGGGGGCTGGGGGTTGTGAGCTCCGTGAGTGTCGTGCGCCTTTGTCCTCTGGGTCAAGTGCTGGGAAACAACATCAGAGCTGAAGTCAAGAAAAACTAAAGTTTTCTCTATTTAGGAAAATAACTGGTGGGAACCATAGCGTCATCATCACAAGTGGATCCTCTTGCTAAAAGGCTGAGAGGAGGGCAAGAAAACTAGAGAAAAGGCTACAAGTATTAATACTTGTGGAAATGGGCAGCTCACGGCCCAGGCTGAGACGCCCTTTGGGCAAATGCTCGCATGTGGCCCGTGGGCGCCACGGGGCAGCAGTGGTTGGTGGTGAGTCGGTGCTGTGAGGCCTGCAGGTTGACCAAAAGCTAAAGGAAGCACCTTGATGCCAGGTGGCCCCTTCTGATGCTGACAGTCTGTGATTCTTCCGGAGACCGAGAGCAGGCTCAATCTGGAAGAGGGAGTAGGCCCATGAGAAAGGCAGAACCAGAAAAGGCGGCCAGAAGGGAGTGTGAAAAGCCAAAAACCAAAACCAAAAAGATAAGAATACCAAAAGCAAAAGCAGCTGAGAATGAGACCTTATACACTTTATTTTCGCTCCCAATGACTCGTTACTGGAAATATTCTGCTTTAGGCTAGTTTGGGAATTAAACACATCTTACGTGCTGTGGGGCTGATCCTGCCCTCAGAAAGTGAAGGCAAGTGGAGAGGTGGACCCAGGTCACTCAGGCTGGGTTGAGAACGCCTTCTTGTCACCGTTCGAGTCTCGCCACTACATCCCTCCATCAGAGCTCAGCCCGCTGCAGTGAGGAACCTTCCAGAGTCTACCTTGGGGTGGAATGCAGACTTGTGTTTGTGCACGCCTGTGTGCATGTGCTTTGGGATGCTGCATTTGTTGGCTGGAGCAGGTGTCAGAGCACACAGGTGGTAGTGCGAGGGACAGGAGAATGTTAGTCTCATGTACATTTGTGGTCCTAGGGGGTTTTGTGAAAGTAGGTTTTTTTGGTTTTATTTATTTATTTATTTATTTATTTTTGGCTGTGTTGGGTCTTCGTTGCTGCACGCAGCAAGCGGGGGCTACTCTTCGTTGCGGTCCGCGGGCTTCTCATTGCAGTGGCTTCTCTTGTTGTGGAGCACAGGCTCTAGACGCGCGGGCTTCAGGAGTTGTGGCTTGCAGGCTCTAGAGCACAGGCTCAGTAGTTGTGGCGCAGGGGCTTAGTTACTCCGTGGCATGTGGGATCTTCCCGGACCAGGGCTCGAACCCGTGTCCCCTGCATTGGCAGGTGGATTCTCAACCACTGCACCACCTGGGAAGCCCTGAAAGCAGTTTTTGAGGAAAAATTAGCTTTGGAGGCAATCCTACAAGTCAGCCCAACACCAGGGCAAATTCATGTGGGAAAATGTTTCATCAAAGTCCGGCAGGAGGCTGGTGGGCAGGCGGCATGTCTTCCCCCACCAGAACATGTGTGTGGCTCAGTGCATTTCTTCATTGCTGCCTCCTACCCTTGCACGGGTGGACACACTGACGAGAGAAGGGAGCAAACAAGATGTCTAACCTTTTCCTGCCTAAGGTACCTGGACTTTGAGGGAGAACAAATAAAACATTTCAGAGGGAGGAGATTATTCGAGGACCAGAGTATCAAGCTGGGAGTTCCTGCTGGAAGCTATTTGGGATAAGAATCTGTGAGGATTTCACAAGTCTCTCCTATTCGAGTTCTTTGCTAGAGAGATTGCCTTGCTTTGTTTGCATTTTTGTTGCCTAACTACTTCCACATGTGCTACTTTATGAGTTTCTCCACGTCAGATTCCAGTTCCAGTTGCTGTCATTGCAAGGGGATTCCCACTTCACAGTCATAACTGGGAACACCTCGCTATTCCCCTTGGGCATTTTGCATGTCCTTTGCAAGCTGCCCCGGCTCTCCTGGTGTTTCCTTGGCCTGGATGTTGTACTCACAAGCTAGTGGTCAGCCAGTGCCAGCCCCAGCCTTGACCCTGAGGGCAGTGACTGCCAGTGCCCCATCTCCTCGCAGGCTTGGATGTGCTTGCTCCTTCAAGATCCAGGCAAGAAGGACAGTTGGGTCCAGATGCAAAAGGAAGAGAGGTACCTTCCAGTCTCCAAGAGGACTCGCTCTCCTTTCTTACATGGCCACATTTACACGGGAGAGCAACTCAAGGTTATGTCGACTACACTTGGCCATGAGAGCTTTGTTTCCCCCGGTGTGCCCCATGTATTCGAGAATCTATAGTGTTAAACTGAAGCCCTAAAAAGAATGCCTACACTATAATGAAGATGAATGTTCATGCTTAGGAACTGGTTACTTTCTTTGCACAGCATAAGAACATAAGATTTTGAGGCAACCAGGCGACATCCACCTCTGTGCTTGTGGCAGCCGTGGCTTTGACCTTGGCCTGTGCTTTTCTTTATGCCCCATGTCTCAGAAACCTTGGGGTGGTAGCCATTTCAAAACTGCTTTGATTTATTTCACGTCCGTGTAGATGTATTGGTCTCTCTTAATATCAGCAATATTCTTGTCTAAATTATGTACAAAAGAATAAAGCCAAATATCTGTCCTAAGTAATAATGTCTTTATTTTGGAAAAATTGATCACAGCAACAATGAATGAATGGTTAAATGAATAAATCACTGCCTCCATCCCTCTCGTCCTCTAGGGCCCACAGCCATGATGGATTGCAAAGCCTCCTCCAGAAGTGCATCCCCTGCTCCCAGTGACTTTGTGATAATTTGAGATGGTCTTTTAAAATTCACATTTGAGGGCTTCGCTGGTGGCACAGTGGTTAAGAATCCTCCTGCCAGTGCAGGGGACACAGGTTCGAGCCCTGGTCCGGGAAGATCCCACATGCCATGGAACCACTAAGCCCATGGGCCACAACTACTGAGCCTGCACTCTACAGCCCGTGAGCCACAATTACTGAGCCTGCGCTCTTAGAGCCCGCGAGCCACAACTACTGAAGCCCATGCTCCTAGAGCCTGTGCTCCGCAACGAGAAGCCACGGCAATGAGAAGCCTGTGCACCGCAATGAAGAGTAGCCCCCACTCGCCACAACTAGAGAAAGCCCATGGGCAGCAACGAAAACCCAACGCAGCCAAAAATAAATAAATTAATTAAAAAAAAAATTCACATTTGATAGTTGATCCTAAAGAAGTCTTTAGAAATACAGTTGCTTGGTGGTTGCTACTAGACATGAGTTTTACCAGTTTATCTTTGAATGAAAGTCTCTCAAGAATAAAAGGTTGTTTGGATTTATGGATGGGGGACCTAGAAAGAGAAGTTTGCAACCTGTGGCTTGGAGAAGACTCTGGTGGAGAGATGTCATGGACCCTCAGTTATCACTTACCCCCTCGTCTGCTGATGGCTACCAACACAATGGTGAGCGATAAACCCTTTCCAAGTGAGTAACAAGCCAACGCAGAACTTACCAGGGTAAAGCAGCTCTGGCTTTGGATTTCGGGAGAATATCTTGGAAGAAGCCAAGGCAGAGAAATCCTGTGCAGGGCAGGAATGTTGCAAGCATTTCAGAGTTAGATTTCCTCAGTCCTTTAACAGAGTAGAGATATCTTACTAACATCTGACAAAGTAAGGACTCCAGGGAGAACCATGTGTGCCTGCATTAAGGCACTTGGCAGAAGCTCGAGCCCATAGTGCTACAGGCTGTGTCTCTGCAAAATTCCTATGTTAAATCCTGAGGCCCAGTGTGATGGTATTAGGAAGTGGGACCTTTGGGAGGTGACTAGATCATGAGGGTGGAGCCCCCTGTTGGGATTAGTGCCCTTACAAAAGAGACCCTAGAGATCTCCCTTGCCCCTTCCTCCATGTGATAGTAAGTCATCCATCTGTGAACCAGGTAGCAGGTCCTCACCCACCTTCTGGTGCCTTGATCTTGGACTTAAAGCCTCCAGAACTGTGAGCAGATTTCTTGTTTGTAAGCCACCCAGCAGCCTGAGTGGACTAAGACATAGCAGTAACTCAGGTTTGTCAGGCAACAGAACACCATGTGTGTACGTGCGGGGAACTTGGTTGCTCTGTGTGTGTGTTTCATGTATAAGATATAAAATCCTTACAGTAACTTCTTCTGACGGTTAGGCATTATTATCACTCCCATTTTACAGATGGGTCCACTTGAGTGTCTTGTAGTAACAATCAGGCCTGTGCTATGGAAAGCTGAGCTTGCACTGAGCATCCAAGACAAGGCTGTCCAGTAGAACCTTGGGAGATGTTCTGTCTGTGCTGCCCAATGCAGTAGCCACACGTGGCTTCTGAGCACCCAAAATGTGGTTCGTGGGGCTGAGGAACTAAATTTTTAATTTTATTTCATTGTAATATAGATAGCCACGTGTGGCCTGTATCTGCTGTCGTGGACAGTGCAGATGAGGCGCTAGCATAACCTAACACGGATGGTTGTCCATCTCATTGCTGTCCTGTAAACTGTACAGGTAAGTACTATGTGTTCGTTGGTACATAAAATAAATTCCATGCCTTAAAAAGGTGAGCATCTGCCTCCCTTGCATTTCTCCCCATAAGTTCAGTGTGGCTTTTCGGGGGGCTTCAGTTCAGATGTGAAGGGCCCTCGACCAGTGAACTGTGAGAGCCTCAGTTTCTGCCGTTGGGCCAGCAGGGACCCTGTGCAGAGACTGAAATAGGTGGGTGGTCGCATCTTACAGATGACGGGCAGACCTCGAGGTCAAGGGTCTCTCCAGGTGTGGACACCTGCCTATTGGAGGGCAGTGCAGAGGGGGTGGTTCCTGTCCTTCCACGAACTCACACCTGCCAGCGTGATCATGACCTGACCCTGTCAGTCAGCATCCATGCAGCTGATCTTCATTCATTCAGACCACTGACTGTTTCTCAATATATACAGATTTACAAAACAGGCTCTCAAAAGTCGGGCTGAAAAATCCTGATCTTTCTCAGGAGAGAGGGCTGAGTATTTTACCCACAGGTTTTACAGAGAGTCTTGATGTATGTTGGAATCAATCTTATTTTTCCCTCTCTCAGCTGGTCCCAGAGATTGAGAACAGGGTCCTGTGTGTGCTCACAAGTGTGTAAGTATGCACACAAGTGTGCATGTGTGTCTCTGCATGTTCAGGTGGGTCTGCGAGCATGTGTTTAAATGTGCATGTGTGTGTGTGCACATCCACGTGTAAAGTGTATGCAAGTGCTGCACGTGAACACATGGGTAGTGTCAGCATATGCATGTGCGGGTGAGTGTGCATGCGTGCGGGCAGTGGAGGCCTGTCTCTGGGGACTGAGGGTGAGCGCACAGATGGGAGGAAGAGTAGACCGGCTGTGGAGGCCAGTGAGGAGAGGGGACGGCCGCAGGCTGATATGCTGATGAGGACTCGGCACCCAGAAAACAGAATGTTCCGGACTAAAGGCCTCGGTTTAAGCAGAACAGCTGCCCAGGGCGTTGCTCTAAGATTTGTCAGTTGGTTGGAAACTATTAGGTTGAGAGCACGATTCTCCTGGAGTGTGAATGTAGATTCTGATTCTCCTGGAGCGTGAATGTAGATTCTGATTCTCCTGGAGCGTGAATGCAGATTCTGGTTCAGCGGGTGTGGGGTGAGGCCTGAGAGTCTGCACTTCTAACGGGTTCCAGGGGCAGCTGCTGCCCTCGGAGTAGCCTGAGGTGCAGAGGACAGGGCTCCACAGAGAAATCTGGAGACCCTGGGCTGCCCAAGCGGCCCCAGACCGTGGGAGTGGTAGCCTAGGCAAGGTGAATAAGACTCACACAGGCCCCCCGTGATTTGTGAGACAGGATGGCGAGGTGTGTGGAGCCTCTGCTCCGCTCTGAGAGTCAAAGGCTAGTGAGCTTGTGACATGGTGACACCCCTCGTGCTGGTTGGATAAACTGCAGTAGTCACCAAGATGGGCGCTTTACCATCCACGAGAGGGTCTGAGCAGTTACAACTTTGGAGAAACAGGTCACCAGGCCTGGAGGGGGTAAGAAACCTCCACAGATGAGGGAATGAGTCCGCCTTGAGGAGGGAAGAATCGGAGACTGAAAACGGAAAGGGCTTTGGAAAGCCTGGTTTGCCCTGAATGTGTTATCTGGACAGCCCCCCAGGCCAATCTTGGGGTTCCCAAGGGAGGCCCCAGGAAAGAGTTTACCGAGAGCTATGGCAAACCACTGGGAATGCAGTGGCGTGACTTTCTATCCTTTGGGCTTCATCCTAAGTGCTCAGTGCCCATCTTGCCCAGCTGGTTGGAGCCTGTAACACCACACTTTGAGGTCGATTACAGATATCTGAGCCTCAGCTCCTCCCTGGCCAGCTGTCTTTAGAGATTGTCTCTGGATTGTGGGTCACTTGGTTAGATCAAATGATGGTAAGTGGATCACTATGTCTCTCTAATTTGCTCTAACAAATTAAGTCACTCTATTGCTAATAGGAGCTCAGTAGTATCAATTTATATTAAAATGATAATGAGAAACACAGTAGCTTCTTATTTTCCAGGCACTTTTCGAGAGACTTTACATATATTATCTCATTAAATCCTCCCAATAGACATTACCATCTCCATTTTATAGATATGGAAATTCAGGCTGAGAGATGATAAATAACTTGCCCAAGGTCATGCAGGTAGGAAGCGGTTGGATCTGCCTCACGTATCCGCTACGTACACAGCTCTCAGGCCACAGCATGAAGGGCACTTGGACATGCTTGTGATTATGCGTCAGGATTGTGTGTTCTTAAAGGGATGTTTGAATTTTGGTATGATAGTAAGAGGGGAAACCTATTTACTCAAGAATAATATAGTCACACTCATTCCACACCCACTAAGGTGGCTTGAGTCAAAAAGACAAGTGTTGGTGAAGATGTGGAAAAACTGGAACCATCGTTTACTGCTGGTGGGAATGCAAATGGTGCAGCTGCTTTGGGAAACAGTCTGGCAGTTCCTCAAAATGGTAAACAGAGTTACCACATGAACCAGCATTTCCATTCCTAGGTTTAAACCCAAGAGAAATGAAAACATGTGTCCACACAATAGTTTGTATACAAATGTTCATAGCTGCATTATTCACAATAGCCAAAAAAAAAACTCAAGTGTCTATCAACTGATGACGAGATAAGCAAAATAATATTCTACCCATACAGAGGAATATTATTCAGCCACAAAAGGAATGAAATACTGGTACGTGCTACAACTTGGATGAACCTTGAAAACGTTATACTGAATGAAAGAAGCCGGACACAAAGGCCACGTCATAAGTTTTCATTTCTATGAAAAGTCCAGAATAGGCAAATCTGTAGAGACAGGAAGCAGATCAGAGGTTGCCAGGGGCTGCGTGGGAATGGGGAGTGACTGTTCAGGGGGTCTTGGGGATCTGTGTTTGGACTATGAAAATGTTATGGAACTAGATAGTGGTGATGATTGCACAACCTTGTAAATATATTTTAAAAACCCCACTGAAATAAAAGTTCACTTTTAAAGGGTGAATTTACAGTATGTGATGTATATCTCAATTTTTAAAATGTCTATGATTGAACCTGGAGAAGACAGAGGCTGCAGCCCTGGTCACCACGTGGAGCCTACTGGCCCAAGTGCTGGGGACGTGGACAACACACAGGCTGTCAGGAGGCACCACGCTCTGTTCCAGATCAATGTGTCTTCTCGCCTGGGACCTCCGGGGACCAACCTGGCCTCTGGTTCATTGACCTGTTACAGTGAGCTGATTGCTTACCAAAGGAGTCTTTGGGCATCTTACCAATAAAGGGAAAGAGTTTTTTAGGATTTGTAAAGGATGGCGTTTAGGTGAAATTGGAATGAAGCTATGGGTTGATAGGCTTGCCCTGCAGAGCTGTGTAGACCTCCTTGGGAACTGCAAGAACGTGAGTCCAGAGACCCCTTGTCTGAAGCTGTGCACCTGGGTTGTACATCTGGGCTTCATCCCTGAGTCAGAGACCCAAGTACCTTGGGGATCATGGGCTGCTTCATTCTCACAGCTTTCATTCCAAATGGCAAGTGTCTGACAGTCTAGGATTTTAGAGACTCAAGCTTCTCAGTGGGAACAGCAGCAGTCCTTCACAGAGGGCGTTGTCGTGACAGGGCACAGCTGTCCTGTGAGAAGTGCTTTTCTTATGAATTCTGCAGCTGGTCTTCTGGGGCTGCCCTTTCAGCCCTGTGAGTGGCAGGGTGGGTTTTTACTTTTACATGGAAGGTTCATGCCAGTTACCCAGGGCCCAAATCTGAACAGGAGAGCCATGGCCCCTTCCTCGCAAAGCGCACAGCTCACAGGGGAGGATAGACTCAAACTACCGGTAACACTAACTATCCTGCCACACTATGTGGTTATACATACTATAAAAGATATACCACACATACAACTATGCTAATTGGGTACACAGTGTGAAATGTGCTCAGCGTGAGTTAACCTGGCCTGACGGGGTCCAGGGGTTGAAGGTGGACTTGCTGGGACAGGGCATTTAAGCAGAGCCCTGAAGGGGAAGGAGGGTTAGTGAAACAGCATGTGCAAACGCCCTGGGATGAGAAAGCACATGGCTTATTATGGTAGAGAAACTGGAGGGTGGGCAGTGAGGCTGGCAAAGAATGCGAGATGGGATAGATGGGCAGGGTGAAGTTTGGTCTCAACAACCATCTCAGGCAGTATAATTAATGGTCACTATCAATGTACTCAGGCCACGCCAGAGAGGGGCCAGCGAGAGCTACACCTGCTTTTGTCCTGTATCCTCTCTCTAACATACACACGCACACACTTTGTATTTCTCTGTTTTAATTCTCTTACAGACTTCTTTGTGAGGTCAGCACTTACTGATAAAAGCTTTCCAACTTCCTCACGCCACGTATTCATGATCTGTCAGAGAGCCCTCCGTGCATTTTGTTACTTCGTTCAAGGGTGTCACGATGATTTCCATTTGTAGTTACATACGAGGTCTATGGGGCTGCCCATTGGCTTCTTCTGAAAACAGTGGTCCCGGCTCACAGAGCCATTGCCTGTGGACCAAATTTCTGCAGGGGGGAAGGCAGGGGGAGGGGTGCGCAAGACCTGTGCTTTAGTGGACCCTCTGTAGGCAAAATGACCATATAAGAATATTTGTTCTGTTCTGGCAAAACAAGTGGTGAACAGTGTGGGGGTGCAGGGAAGGTAGCTCGGGGCCGTGTGTGTGTGTGTGTGGTGTGTGTGTGGTGTGTGGTGTGTGTGGTGTGTGTGTGGTGTGTGTGGTGTGTGGTGTGTGTGATGTGTGGTGTTTGTAGTATGTGTGTGTGCAGTGTGTGTGTGGTGTGTGTGTGTGGTGTGTGTGGTGTGTGTGTGGTGTGTGTGGTGTGTGTGGTGTATGGTGTGTGTATGTGGTGTGTGTGTGGTGTGTGTGTGTGGTGAGTGTGGTGTGTGTGTTTGTGTGTGTGTGTGGTGTGTGGTGTGTTTGTGTGTGGTGTGTGGTGTGTGTGTGTGTGGTGTGGTGTGTGTGGTGTGTGTGGTGTATGGTGTGTGTATGTGGTGTGTGTGTGGTGTGTGTGTGGGGTGTGTGTGTGGTGAGTGTGGTGTGTGTGTTTGTGTGTGTGTGTGGTGTGTGGTGTGTGTGGTGTGTGTGGTGTATGGTGTGTGTGTGTGGTGTGTGTGTGGTGTGTGTGTGTGGTGAGTGTGGTGTGTGTGTTTGTGTGTGTGGGTGGTGTGTGGTGTGTGTGTGTGTGGTGTGTGTGGTGTGTGCGGTGTGTGGTGTTTGTGGTGTGTGCGGTGTGTGTGTGGTGTGTGTGTGTGGTGTGTGTGTTTGGTGTGTGGTGTGTGGTGTGTGGAGTGTGTGGTGTGTGGTGTGTGTGTGTGGTGAGTGTGGTGTGTGTGTGGTGAGTGTGGAGTGTGTGTGGTGTGTGCAGTGTGTGCGGTGTGTGTGTGGTGTGTGGTGTGTGGTGTGTGTGGTGTGTGTGTGTGGTGTGTGTGATGTGTGGTGTTTGTAGTATGTGTGTGTGTGGTGTGTGTGGTGTGTGTGGTGTGTGTGTGGTGTGTGTGGTGTGTGTGGTGTGTGTGGTGTATGGTGTGTGTATGTGGTGTGTGTGTGTGGTGTGTGTGTGGTGTGTGTGTGTGTGGTGAGTGTGGTGTGTGTGTTTGTGTGTGTGTGGTATGTGGTGTGTGTGTGGTGTGTGGTGTGTGTGTGTGTGGTGTGTGGTGTGTGGTGTGTGTGTGTGGTGAGTGTGGTGTGTGTGTGTGGTGTGTGTGTGTGGTGAGTGTGGGGTGTGTGTGATGTGTGTGGTGTGTGTGGTGTGTGTGCGGTGTGTGCGGTGTGTGTGGTGTGTGGTGTGTGTGTGGTGTTTGTGGTGTGCGTGTGTGGTGTGTGTGTGTGGTGTGTGGTGTGTGTGGTGTGTGTGTGTGTGTGTGGTGAGTGTGGTGTGTGTGTGTGTGTGGTGTGTGTCTGTAACAGTGGCGGGGGTTACAGGGAAACGACAACCAGAGACTGCCAGCCATTCACCACGTGCTTTTAGAGGCTTGAAGGACCCTGTAGCTGGGAAGTCTGTGGAGAGAGCAGACACAGGTGCCTTGAGCCAACAGTTACTGTAATGTACATGAGGAACTCTAGATCTCTCATTGGAAACTAATCATCTCTTAGCAAGAAATCGTTTGAACAGTCAGCTCTTCATGTCCTAACGGAGGACTCATCTCTGCCTTCATGCCCTGTTGCTCAGGGCGTGGTAGTCAGGCTTCGGATCTCCACCTTTAAAATGGGCTGATTACCCCAGTAGGGGCCTCTTTAAGGAGCTGTCACAGGGAGTGGGTGTGACCCCCACCAGAGTGAACCAGGAAGGGGCGAAGGCTCTGCAGGTCTGACTAGATCACCTGTCGAATCATGATTCTCAACTGCCTCTTCTCCCTGTGATTTCATCACATACAGTAGGAAAAGTATCTGCCAAAATACTTTATACAAGATAGAAATTTTAGACAAAACACCACATAGGTTGTTTTCTGCAACAGTGATAGAAAACATTGGCTCAAACGAGAATGGATTACCTCCCATAACTGAAGGTTCTTAGAAGGGGAGGGGTGATGAGGTGTAGTACTCCCGGGCTGCCTCTGCTTTCCTCCATGATTGACTCTAGCTATAGTCTGATAGCACAATGGGTGCTGCAATCCCAGGCATCATGTCCACTCCTGGTCCTGTCCCAAGAACTCAAGTCTTTCGGAGAGACAGTAGGACCCTGGGTAAGAGGATGAGGACATAGGAGGGAAAGTCCACACAGACAGGCACCCTCCCTAGGGACCCGCCTTGCCTGCTGGGAGGTCCGCTGGGACAGATAGAGGGGCTGGAGGGTCTGAACTTTGCTCTCAAAGAGTGCACGCGTGCCAGCTTGCTAGCGATCAGGGTGGAGGGAGACTGGCCGCCACCTTGCCGCACTTCCCAGCCTGAAATGCATGCCCGGTAGGACTGCTAGTGCCAGCAGCAGCTAGGCACTGAATCTCAGGTGGACGGGCCCTGGGAGAAAACTTGGTTTAGCTGTGCAGAGACAGCCTGGAGGGCCTGGGGTGTGGTAAAGGTCCAAACCTCAGAGCCCATTGCCGGTGTACGAATGGTGGGTGTGGTCCTCCATTGGAGCCCATTGTCAGCATGTGCACAGTGGGGCACAGGTCCAGCAGTGGCAGAGTTTGCTGGCGTGCACACTGGGTGGTACCACAGAAACACACGTCTTGGGCGGACAGCCTCTGGGGAGGAATATGTAGCAGTTCCTTTCCTGGCAGGAGTGCTCTGGTCCCGCCCACCCCACACTATGGCTTGGAGCCGGAGCTGGGATGAACAGGTCCTGGGAGAGAGCAGCCACAGAGGCAGCCCAGGTCCCAGGCGGCAGCACAACCACTTCAATTCCTGCAGCTACAGCGCTCTGGCCCCCAGCACCAGCCTAGCATTAGGTCTAGGATAAACACAATGGAGAAAGGGATGTGACCTTGGGCTGCTTCTGGGCAGAACCACGGACTTCTGCACAGGTGGTGAATAGGTTTGCTGTGACCACAGGGACCTCACTTGCTTCAGCACTCACCTCCTTTGGAACAAAGCGTGATGTCAAGGGCAACAGAGCCGAATTGAACCCAATCCTCAGGGCTTCTACTCCAGTAACTGGGGAGCAGAGCCCGCCCCCAACAGGGCTGTGATAGCCATGGAGCAAAGAGGAGGCCCTGCCAAACATCCAGTGCTGGCTCTGGACACCACACCACCAATTACACCCACTATCAAGGGGATAATGGCCAGCACACACTGAGAAAAGATGTGGCTGGCATCCATACCAAAAATATTGGACTCGCACAGTCTACACAGGGATGCTCCCACATAAAAACACCCCTTCAAGACCACAGTAGATAACTGTTTCTCCTAAAGTCATAGAGGCAGAGAAAGTTAAGTAAAATGGAAAAGCAGAAGAACCACTCCCAATTAAAGGCACAAGAGAAATCCCATGAAAGAACAAATAATGAAACAGACCTCACCAGTCTACTAGACCCTGAGTTCAAAAAGGAGGTAATACAAATACTAAAGGCAATAGGAAAGATTATCGATAGAAATGCAGATCACTGTAACAAGGAACTAGAAACTATAAAACGGAACCAATCAAAATTATACAGCTCAATTGCTGAGATAAAAACCGATCTAGAAGCAGTGAATAGCAAACTAAATAACACAGATGAACAAATAAGTGATCTGGAAGATAGAATAATGGAAATCACCCAATCAGAACAGCACACAGAAAGACAAATGAAAAACAAATGAAAGCAACAGGCGAGATCTATGGGATAATGTAAAGCATGCAAACCTACACATAATAGGAGTTCCAGAAGGAGAAGAGAGAGAGAAGGGGATCAAAAATGTATTTGAAGAAATTATGGCTGAAAACTTCCCAAACTTGAAGAAGGAAACGAATATCCAGGTACAGGAAGCACAGAGGGTCCCAAACAAGATGAACCCAAACAGACCCACACCAAGACATAAATGTTATAAGTAAAATGGCAAAAGTTAAAAATAAAGAGAGGATTCTAAAGGCAGCAAGAGAGAAACAAAGAGTCAGTTACAAGGGAACCCCAATAAGGCTCTCAGCTGATTTCTCTGCAGAAATTTTGCAGGCTAGAAATGAGTGGCATGATATATTCAAAGCCCTGAAAGAGAAAAACCTGCAACCAAGGATACTCTACCCAGGAAGATTATCATTTAGAATAGAAAGAGAGATAAAGAATTTCTCAGACAAGCAAAAACTAAAATAATACAACAATACTAAACCTACCCTAAAAGAAATATTGAAATGTCTTCTCTAAATAGAAAAGAAGCAAGAATCTATAGGAAAGGGAAAATCACAATAGGAAAGTCAAATATATAAAAGGATTGAAGATCACTTAAATAGGCAAGTAAATAGATCCAAAAACAATAAAAAATTTTTTGTAAAAACAATTTTAACTACAATTAACAGCAAAAGGATGAACATGAAGATGTAAAATAGGGCATCAAAATCACAAAAATGTGAGGGAGGGGAATAAAAAATGTAGATCTTTTAGAATGTGTTTGAACTTGTATTATCAGTCTAAAGCAAGTAGATATAGTTAAGCGTCAACATACTTGAAAACCAGGGTAACCACAAATCAAAAACATACAATAGATTCACAAAAACCAAAAAGGAACTCAAGCATAATAAAAAAGAAAACCATATCAAACCACAAAAGGAAAAACAAAAAATAAGTTTTGTAGAAGAACTACAAAATCAACTGGAAAACAAGGTTTAACATGACAATAAGTACATATCTATCAATAATTATTTTAAATGTCAATGGACTAAATGCCCTGATCAAAAGACAGAATGGCAGACTGGATTAAAGAAAACAAAAACCTACAATATGTTGACTACAAGAGATTCACTTCAGGGTGAAAGACATGCACAGATTGAAAGGGGATGGAAAAAGATATTTCATGCAAATAGAAATGACAAGAAAGCTGGGGTGGCAATACTCATATCAGACAAAATAGACTTTAAAACAAAGTCCATAAAGACAAAGAAGGACATTATATAATGATAAAGGGATCAATATAAGAAGAGGATATTATACTCATTAACATATATGCACCCAATACTGGAGCACCTAAATAAATGAAATGAATACTAACAGATATAAAGGGAGAAACTGATAGGAATACAATAATAGTAGGAGACTTTAACACCCCACTGACATCAATGAACAGATTTTCCAAACAGAAAATCAATAAGGCAAAAGAGATCCTAAATAACAAAATAGACCAATTGGACTTCAGCCTCAACAATTTAATAGGATAGAAATTATTTCGAGCATCTTTTTTCCCCTGTACCTGCATCGTCCTGTTTTTCACGCCCTTCTCTCTCAGCTGCTAATTAGGGGTGATGTCATCTCCGAGCTGCTCTCCGGCAACCTTGTAGACTGTGTTTGGATATGACTTTGAAATAGGCAAGTTTGTAAAGGTGGCTCAGCTGGAGAAATGTCCCCACAGAGGCCATGGCCCCCAGCAGGGGGCAGCCGCCTTTGCAGCGTTCACTGTCTAACCATGATACTGTCTTAAGCTGGCACTTGTAGCAAGTGCAAGGCTCATCATGCCAGCAAACCGAAAGGCAGATGCATGTGATTTCTCTTTTTTTTAAAAAAGGAGCGTAGTTTACAAGAGCTGTAATTTGGGATAAAAATGTGTCAGATAGTATCCCCACATCAACAACATAAGGGCAGCTTAAGCCCCTTATCAATTAAGAACAGCTGGTCAAGTGTCTTCCAGAAAAACTTACCTTGAGGCTTAGAAGATGAAGAAAATGAGGCGTCTCCTAACTTTGGGTCCTGGCCCCAGCTGGTGGGAGCCCCGGCAGAGACCCAGGTCGGGCCTGGAGACAGCCTACAGGCAACTATTGTCAGTCTGGTTACTGCACTAGGTTAGTAACTCTCACTCCTGCACGAGTTAAAGGCAGCAAGTTGGGAAACTCATATTTTTAGTTGTGTAGCCATTGCCCTACCAACGTCCATTATTCTAAAGCTGGTCTGAGGCCATCCCGCTGCCTCCAAGAGCCACTGGACTCCTTTTTCTCACCAGACCCCGAGATCCACCTTCTGCAAGTGTGTCAGGATGGCGCTGGCTGCATGGCTGCACCGAGCCCCCAAATCATGTTTGTACTAACAGTGGATGGCATCCTCCCTTCTCTGTGTGGCCAGCGGGAAGAAGGACAAGCACGCTGGGCCCCTGGAGGGCCCAGGAGGCATAGGAGGAGCACCCCCTCCCCTTGCAAGCAGTCCCTGAGCCAGCGAGACACCAGGACACTTCTGTCTCCTTCCTGGGAAGGGAGAGAGGCCTGGTGGGCATCCCTGGGCTGCCACGAAGCTGTGTCATGGCCTCTGTGGGGGTGTTTATCTTAAGCTGCACATTTGTCTTGTGTGGTTTTCTGAATCCCTTTTCTTCTTTACAGTAAAAGCTTAAAGAAACACGTGGATGAGATAAAGAAAAAATCCATGGAGGGGCCAGAAAGAATACCAGAAGCTATCGGTAGCTGCCAGATGCTGTTGTCCCTACATGTCAGAGGTTGGGCTGAGAAGATTTTACAAAAAACATTTGCCTTTGTCTTTGACTTTGTTAGTTAAGACTTGAAGACAATTTTCCTTAATGGTGGATGTCATTGGCTTCTGGGTATGATTGCTTAGTGTTGGATGTTGATAAAAAGATGAGCAGGACTAAGAGTTTTATGGTTTTCTCATTCAAATGCTAGCTCCTGAGGCCTCCGAGTTTGGACGGACACAGAGCCTCGTCCATAGGTGGATGTGAGGACTGAGTGAGAGCAAACATTGTAGTTATTGTGTTCAAGCTTCCTGTTCTTACTCACCCTAGTCAGGCCAGCTGCTCTCCCAATGTCTGTCTGAAAGAGCCCTCAGCAGAGACCTGAGAGGTTGGTGAAACGGGGATTCTTAGTGAATACTAAAAGTGAGAGCTGGACATACATCTCTCCATCCCTGCCCAAACTGAGTATAGTTGATTTACAATGTTTCAAGTGTACAGCAAAAATGATTCAGTTATATATATATATATAATATATACATATTATATATATATATAATATATATATATATATTCTTTTTCAGATTCTTCTCATTTGTAGGTTATTACAAGATATTGAATATAGTTCCCTGTGCTATACAGTAGGTCCTTGTTGTTTACCTATTTTATATACAGTAATGTGTATCTGCCGGTTCTTTATTAAGTCACCAGCAAGCTCACAGACCAGTCATCTCCCTCCCTCCTCACTCCAGAAGGGATTTAAACCAACTAATAGAAATAAACAAGTTAAAAAAAGATAACATGAAATCGGAAAGAGAAAATGTGAGTGGAGAAACCCGACTGGGTGCATTGGCTTATCCAAACCTGAGTCCCCAGGGGAAGGGGCCCTCACTGTCGGGGGTTCCTCGAGGCTGTGGGGAGACTTCTGGTTCATTGGGTTCCCCTCTGTGCTGTGAATCAGTGTGAGGACCCTCAGTTCTGCTTGGCCACTGAGCATGAGGCACCCATGCTCCTGGGGAGTCACAGCTTTTCTTCCTGTTTTTTCTCTGCATTGAACCGTCTCCAAATCCTATTTAGATTACAGTTATCTTGAAATAGAAAGACCAAGAATCACCGAGCACGTTGGAAGTGAGGAAAGTGCTCTCAATGGGCAGCATGGCCTGGAGTGGACATGAAGTTCCGCCTGGGAGCAGAGGGGAGGCACAGGTGCTGCTAGCAGGTGGGTGCTGAGGTCAGGCCCATGAGGCCTGGGAAATGGTGTCAGGAGCCCAGAAAGTCCAGCCTCAGTGTAATGATATCTGAAGCAATTAAGAAGTGGTTTTAAAGCAATCAATATCATCTATACCAGGTGTATTTTGTAACTTAACATAATTCTGTAAAATACAGTTCACAATTCCTAGACAACCACACAGACATTAAAGGTTTGTGTACAGGTGGAAATATCAGAAACACATGGATCTCTTTACAGATGAAGGGGAAAGTCATCACAGCAGAAAAATGTGTCCTTGGAACAAGAGAGTATAGTTAAACTAAGTCTTGTTTCTATTTCTTCAGTTCGATGAGTAGAATTGCTTACTTCATCATGACTAGCCCTGGATCATCAAAAATCTGTATTCTTTAGCTTCTCTGATTAGCAGAAGAGAAGGTATTTCCAATACCACTTACAAACATGAATGCTTCTGTGGCACATAACAGATACCTCCTGCCAGCAGTGACCTTGAACAAGAACAGTGTTCTCAGACTTCTGTTCTTAGGATCCTTTATACTCTTATAAACTATTGAGGATGACAAAGATCTTTCATTCATGTGGGTTGGAAGTATTACCATTTACTGTATTAGAAATTAAAAATAATAACTTAAATTTTTTTATGTATTAATTCAATTAAAATAACACTAATAAACCCATTACATGTTAACTCACATATTTTTACAAAAATGATGTTTTACCGGTAATTATTTTGTTTGGAGAAGAGTGTCACTGTGTGTCTTTCTGTAAATCTCTTTAACGTCTGGCTTAATAAAAAATAGCTGGATTCTGATATCTACTTTGGCATTCAATCTGCTGTGATAGGTTGTTTTGGTTGAAGTATGTGAAGAAAATCCAACCTCATGTAGATCTGTAGTTTGAAAAGGGAAGAGAATTTTTAGAGCCTTCAGATAGTTGCGGATATTCTTCTTTGATACTACACCAACTCTTGACAAGTGGTAGCTTCTTAAAGGTTATCTGCGATGTGCAATCTGAAATCTTATCAATGGACTTTTTATCCTCTGTTACACTACAGTCAATTAGAGCATCTTGTACTTTGAACAGATCTGTGCATGGGAAATCTGTGCATGGATTTATATGACTATGCATTGACCACTTGGAAAATATTGGTTCACTGAGTTAAACAGAACTTCCAAATTTTGACCTAGTTATTATACAACGTGAAGCAAATCACATTTGTTCATATCACCACCAAGCTCTCAAGTGTTTTAATGACTGAAAACCTGTTGAGCTCATGGCTCTGGGTATAAGCTTTTCAAAATTTTAATTTTTGCTTGAAAGATTGAATGTTATCACAGGCAACAAGTAATGTCAGTTGTTTTTCTTGAATCGATAGGCTCCATTTATTCATTTCTGAGAAAATGTCTGCCAAATGCCCAAGTCTAAATATTCAGTTCATCTGCCAATTGTTCTTTCCAGAAGAAATGATCTTCCATGAAAAAATGGCTAGTTTGGCTTGCTAGCCAAACAATTGCACAGTGTTTTTCCCCAAGAAAACCGTAGTATTTTGGTATGCAGCAGAAGTGCTTTATGCAAACTTCCCATTTTGTCGTACAGAATGCAAAAGACTTGTACTCAGAGTTTGAGATTTAATAAATTAATAACTCTTACAGCATCATCATGAATATTCTTAAGTGAAACACTTTTTTTTTAAACTGTGTGAATGCATGTAAGTGAGGAATATGGTTACTACTAAGTACAGTTTGGTGCCACTGGCTTGATTTAGGTTGTACCAGTGGTTTTACCCACTGTTGCTTTTGTACCATTCGGGCAAATGTCAATTTGGTGAAGGCAAATACCATTTTAGTGTTATTGTGAAAACAGTTTCCACCCTGCAAGCCATCTGAAAAGGTCTTGGGTCACACAGGGTTCTGGAAAACGTACGTTGAAAACTGCTGAGATAGGGGTTTATTTTTCTTATAAGCTGTCTGCAAGCCTTCTGGAGGTAGGTAAGCACCAGACAAGGGGTTCTTCTTATTCCTTTTGTATCACAGAGAGGAAGATTCCAGGAAGAGCCTTAAGTGCCACTGGCCAGGCCTGCAGGAGGCTCAGAAAGGAAGCGGTTGGGTTGTCATGCTTCTGTGGGGGGTGGCAACAGAGAGAATGGGGTTAGCTATGGGAAGCCTCAGTGCCTGAACAAGTAAAGTACTTTTGGGCTTCACTGTTTCTCGTTTTAATAAAACAAAAGTCCACATTTCTGATTTCACACTTTCTTGTTTCAAAGAGAGGAACTACATATATTATTTTGTTTCTACAATACATTATGGAACTTTTTGGAGGATTTAATAAGTTAACATAAAATAGGTAATGCCTGTCAACATTAAATAGGTAACACAGTGCCTGGCATACAGCATTGAATAAAACACCATGATCATTAAGCATTCTGGGCATCCAGTGCCCTGCGTGAGCTGGCACAATCCACCTTCCATCATCCTCTCCATCCACCCTCCTGACGAATGTCCACTGAAGCCAAATTGAGATGCTTGCTATTCCCTCTCCCCAACCTGCTTGGGCCCACCATCTACCACCTCTTTCTTGGGCCCATTCTCCTACAGATTCTTCCAATCCTCCTCCTTGAAGTAACCGTTCTTCCTCTAGACTTGTGTTATGGGCTGAATTATGTCCCCCCAACAAAGATATGTTGATGTCCCGATTCTCAGAACCTCAGAATGTGACCTTATTTGGAAGTAGGGTCATTGCAGATATGATTAGTTAAGTTAAATGAAGCCATACTGCAGTAGGATGGGCTCATGATCCAATGTGACTGGTGTCACAAAAAGGCCATGTGAAGGTGGAGGGCTGGAGAGATGTGTCTACAAGCCAAGGGACACCAAAGATTGCTGTAAACTACTGGAAGCTAGGAAGAGGCAAGCAAGTATTCCACTATGGTTTCAGAGGGTAAGGGTTTCTCTTGGATCCCAGCTCCACGCTCTTTGCATTTTGAACTCTCTGATTTTATTGTGCATACCTGTATTTTGTTTGTTGAAGCTTCTTGGTAAGTCACCCTTTTGTCTGTAAGGGGAGAAACCTGTGATTCCCTGGGTTTTAGGGGGCAGTAGGTTTACAGGGCTCCCTGTAGATTATCTGTTTTAGTGAATCCAAAGGCAAAGATGGGTTCTACCTGGTCTAAAACTCTTGCTCCACTGTCCTCAAAAATTCCTATTTCCTATATGTATACCCACTATGGACCAGGAACTTGTGCCTTTTTGGAAAATGAGTGAACTTTTGGATAATTTGGAATTGTAATGGCCACTTTAGGGGAAACTTCAACTTAGACAAGTCTACCTGAAAAGAGGATCTCAAACTTCTCAGAGACAATAGAATGCATTCTTTGATTGGTATGCAGAAGCTTCTAAAAGACAGAATGTTTCCAAAACTAGCTTTTCTAAAAGAATCCTTACAGCATACAAACAACAATCTTTAGCAAAAAACTTTGGTCATCTGAGCAGGTAACCTTAGCTTAGTCCAGTGGCCAGGAACGCAATTTGGATCCAGCTATTCTTTTGGGTTTTGTATTATTGTACCTGTGACATGGCTAAAATTTTTATTTTTTATTAATATTTATTTATTTATTTTGGCTGTGCCGGGTCTTAGCTGTGGTACACAGGATCATCGTTGCGGCATGCTTGCGGGATCTAGTTCCCTGACCAGGGATCGACCTGGGCCCCCTGCATTGGGAGCGGGGAGTATTACCCACTGGACCACCAGGGAAGTCCCTAAAATTTTTAAATGAAAGTTATAAGGTCTCTGTTTGTGTCTGTCAATATGTTTACCTATGTAAGTATCTATATTATGTATATGTGATAATTTTAAAAGCGTTCTATTTAATTGGCTAAAAGAAGACTAAGTGCTCGTATGAAGTATTCGTAAAAAACAGAAATATAGAATCTAACTCAAGTATTTTTTAAGTTCACATGATCTGGGATAATCTTGGATAAATAAAAACTAGTTTAAGTTTGTTAGTTTAATAAAACAGGCATGTTTTCAGAATTGTCAGCATTAAGTATAGCACAAACATACAACTTTTTCTACCTGGGTTTACTAGTCAAATTAGCTCATGCTATCTCTATATTACAAAATTGTCAGCCAGAAAAATAACTTAAGATGATGGTTAGCTGTTTGATGTCTAATCTAAGCATAACTGTTAAGAAAAAACAATTTAAATAAATTTAAATAAGATAAAAGTTTATACTAAGTTTAACTAAATAATGGATATACTTTGAATATCTAGGTCATATCCAAATAAGATAGTATACTGAGATGTTGATCACTAAACATAAAGATAAGTTTATCTACTTTTGGCTTTTTAATTTTTATAGAGAGACAATGGATATCTGGGTCTGTTAATAAATATGTCATTTGCCACATTAAAAAAAGTATGCTATGAAAAACATATTTCTAAAAAGTATACATTTTTATAATTATGTACAGTTGGCACTGTGTATCCTTGGGTTCTGCATCCATGGATTCAGCTAGCTGTGGCTTGAAA
Source organism: Eubalaena glacialis (assembly GCF_028564815.1). NCBI lineage: Eukaryota > Metazoa > Chordata > Mammalia > Artiodactyla > Balaenidae > Eubalaena > Eubalaena glacialis. The sequence goes on along the minus strand of NC_083724.1, from coordinate 106,399,191 downwards.
ATATTCAGAAAAAAATTCCAGAAAGTTCCAAAAAGCAAAACTTAATTTTGCCACATTTTGGCAACTATTTACATGGCATTTACATTGTATTAGGTATCACAGGTAGTCTAGAGATGATTTTTTTTTTTTTTTAAACATCTTTATTGAAGTATAATTGCTTTACAATGGTGTGCTAGCTTCTGCTTTACAACAAAGTGAATCAGTTACACAAATACATATGTTGCCATATCTCTTCCCTCTTGCATCTCCCTCCCTCCCACCCTCCCTATCCCACCCCTCTAGGTGGTCACAAAGCACCGAGCTGATCTCCCTGTGCTATGCGGCTGCTTCCCACTAGTTATCTATTTTACATTTGGTAGTGTATATATGTCCATGCCACTCTCTCACCCTGTCACATCTCACCCCTCCCCCTCCCCATATCCTCAAGTCCATTCTCTAGTAGGTCTGTGTCTTTATTCCCATCTTGCCACTAGGTTCTTCATGACCTCTTTTTTTTTTTTTTTTTTTCCCTTAGATTCCATATATATGTGTTAGCATACTGTATTTGTTTTTCTCTTTCTGACTTACTTCACTCTGTATGACAGACTCTAACTCCATCCACCTCATTACAAACACCTCCATTTCATTTCTTTTTATGGCTGAGTAATATTCCATTGTATATATGTGCCACATCTTCTTTATCCATTCATCCGATGATGGACACCTAGGTTGCTTCCATGTCCTGGCTATTGTAAACAGAGCTGCAAGGAATATTTTGGTACATGACTCTTTCTGAATTATGGTTTTCTCAGGGTATATGGCCAGTAGTGGGATTGCTGGGTCGTATGGTAGTTCTATTTTTAGTTTTTTAAGGAACCTCCATACTGTTCTCCATAGTGGCTGTATCAATTTACATTCCCACCAACAGTGCAAGAGTGTTCCCTTTTCTCCACACCCTCTCCAGCATTTATTGTTTCTAGATTTTTTGATGATGGCCATTCTGACCGGTGTGAGATGATACCTCATTGTAGTTTTGATTTGCATTTCTCTAATGATTAATGATGTTGAGCATTCTTTCATGTGTCTGTTGGCAATCTGTATCTCTTCTTTGGAGAAATGTCTATTTAGGTCTTCTGCCCATTTTTGGATTGGGTTGTTTGTTTTTTTGTTATTGAGCTGCATGAGCTGCTTGTAAATCTTGGAGATTAATCCTTTGTCCGTTGCTTCATTTGCAAATATTTTCTCCCATTCTGAGGGTTGTCTTTTGGTCTTGTTTATGGTTTCCTTTGCTGTGCAAAAGCTTTTAAGTTTCATTAGGTCCCATTTGTTTATTTGTGTTTTTATTTCCATTTCTCTAGGACCTGGGTCAAAAAGGATCTTGCTGTGACTTATGTCATACAGTGTTCTGCCTATGTTTTCCTCTAAGAGTTTGATAGTGTCTGGCCTTACACTTAGGTCTTTAATCCATTTTGAGTTTATTTTTGTGTATGGTGTTAGGGAGTGTTCTAATTTCATACTTTTACATGTACCTGTCCAATTTTCCCAGCACCACTTATTGAAGAGGCTGTCTTTTCTCCACTGTATATGCTTGCCTCCTTTATCAAAGATAAGGTGACCATATGTGCGTGGGCTTATCTCTGGGCTTTCTATCCTGTTCCATTGATCTATATTTCTGTTTTTGTGCCAGTACCAAACTGTCTTGATTACTGTAGCTTTGTAATATAGTCTGAAGTCAGGGAGCCTGATTCCTCCAGCTCCATTTTTCGTTCTCAAGATTGCTTTGGCTATTCGGGGTCTTTTGTGTTTCCATACAAATTGTGAAATTTTTTGTTCTAGTTCTGTGAAAAATGCCAGTGGTAGTTTGATAGGGATTGCATTGAATCTGTAGATTGCTTTGGGTAGCAGAGTCATTTTCACAATGTTTATTCTTCCAATCCAAGAACATGGTATATCTCTCCATCTATTTGTATCATCTTTAATTTCTTTCATCAGTGTCCTATAATTTTCTGCATACAGGTCTTTTGTCTCCTTAGGTAGGTTTATTCCTAGGTATTTTATTCTTTTTGTTGCAATGGTAAACGGGAGTGTTTTCTTAATTTCACTTTCAGATTTTTCATCATTAGTATACAGGAATGCAAGAGATTTCTGTGCATTAATTTTGTATCCTGCTACTTTACCAAATTCATTGATTAGCTCTAGTAGTTTTCTGGTAGCATCTTTTGGATTCTCTATGTATAGTATCATGTCATCTGCAAACAGTGACAGCTTTACTTCTTCTTTTCCGATTTGGATTCCTTTTATTTCTTTTTCGTCTCTGATTGCTGTGGCTAACACTTCCAAAACTATGTTGAATAATAGTGGTGAGAGTGGGCAACCTTGTCTTGTTCCTGATCTTAGTGGAAATGGTTTCAGTGTTTCACCATTGAGGACAATGTTGGCTGTGGGTTTGTCATATACGGCCTTTATTATGTTGAGGAAAGTTCCCTCTATGCCTACTTTCTGCAGGACTTTTATCATAAATGGGTGTTGAATTTTGTCGAAAGCTTTCTCTGCATCTATTGAGATGATCATATGGTTTTTCTCCTTCAATTTGTTAATATGATGTATCACGTTGATTGATTTGCGTATATTGAAGAATCCTTGCATTCCTGGAATAAACCCCACTTGATCATGGTGTATGATCCTTTTAATGTGCTGTTGGATTCTGTTTGCTAGTATTTTGTTGAGGATTTTTGCATCTATGTTCATCAGTGATATTGGCCTGTAGTTTTCTTTCTTTGTGACATCTTTGCCTGGTTTTGGTATCAGGGTGATGGTGGCCTCGTAGAATGAGTTGGGGAGTGTTCCTCCCTCTGCAATATTTTGGAAGAGTTTGAGAAGGATAGGTGTTAGCTCTTCTCTAAATGTTTGATAGAATTCGCCTGTGAAGCCATCTGGTCCTGGGCTTTTGTGTGTTGGAAGATTTTTAATCACAGTTTCAATTTCAGTGCTTGTGATTGGTCTGTTCATATTTTCTATTTCTTCCTGGTTCAGTCTCGGCAGGTTGTGCATTTCTAAGAATCTGTCCATTTCTTCCAGGTTGTCCATTTTATTAGCATAGAGTTGCTTGTAGTAATCTCTTATGATCGTTTGTATTTCTGCAGTGTCAGTGGTTACTTCTCCTTTTTCATTTCTAATTCTATTAATTTGAGTCTTCTCCTTTTTTCTCTTGATGAGTCTGGCTAATGGTTTATCAATTTTGTTTATCTTCTCAAAGAACCAGCTTTTAGTTTCATTGATTTTTGCTATTGTTTCCTTCATTTCTTTTTCATTTATTTCTGATCTGATCTTTATGATTTCTTTCCTTCTGCTAGCTTTGGGGTTTTTTTGTTCTTCTTTCTCTAATTGCTTTAGGTGCAAGGTTAGGTTGTTTATTCGAGATGTTTCCTGTTTCTTGATGTAGGCTTGTATTGCTATAAACTTCCCTCTTAGAACTGCTTTTGCTGCATCCCATAGGTTTTGGATCGTCGTGTCTCCATTGTCATTTGTTTCTAGGTATTTTTTGATTTCCCCTTTGATTTCTTCAGTGATCACTTCGTTATTAAGTAGTGTATTGTGTAGCCTCCATGTGTTTGTATTTTTTACAGATCTTTTCCTGTAATTGATATCTAGTCTCATAGCGTTGTGGTCGGAAAAGATACTTGATACGATTTCAATTTTTTTAAATTTACCAAGGCTTGATTTGTGACCCAAGATATGATCTATCCTGGAGAATGTTCCATGAGCACTTGAGAAAAATGTGTATTCTGTTGTTTTTGGGTGGAATGTCCTATAAATATCAATTAAGTCCATCTTGTTTAATGTATCATTTAAAGCTTGTGTTTCCTTATTTATTTTCATTTTGGATGATCTGTCCATTGGTGAAAGTGGGGTGTTAAAGTCCCCTACTATGATTGTGTTACTGTCGATTTCCCCTTTTATGGCTGTTAGTATTTGCCTTATGTATTGAGGTGCTCCTATGTTGGGTGCATAAATATTTACAATTGTTATACCTCCTCTTGGATCGATCCCTTGATCATTATATAGTGTCCGTCTTTGTCTCTTGTAATTGTCTTTATTTTAAAGTCTATTTTGTCTGATATGAGAATTGCTACTCCAGCTTTCTTTTGATTTCCATTTGCATGGAATATCTTTTTCCATCCCCTCACTTTCAGTCTGTATGTGTCTCTCGGTCTGAAGTGGGTCTCTTGTAGACAGCATATATATGGGTCTTGTTTTTGTATCCATTCAGCCAGTCTGTGTCTTTTGGTGGGAGCATTTAATCCATTTACATTTAAGGTAATTATCGATATGTATGTTCCTATTCCCATTTTCTTAAATGTTTTGGGTTTGTTATTGTAGGTGTTTTCCTTCTCTTGTGTTTCTTGCCTAGAGAAGTTCCTTTAGCATTTGTTGTAAAGCTGGTTTGGTGGTGCTGAACTCTCTCAGCTTTTGCTTGTCTGTAAAGGTTTTAATTTCTCCATCAAATCTGAATGAGATCCTTGCTGGGTAGAGTAATCTTGGTTGTAGGTTTTTCTCCTTCATCACTTTAAGTATATCCTGCCACTCCCTTCTGGCTTGCAGCGTTTCTGCTGAAAGATCAGCTGTTAACCTTATGGGGATGCCCTTGTGTGTTATCTGTTGTTTTTCCCTTGCTGCTTTTAATATGTTTTCTTTATATTTAATTTTTGATAGTTTGATTAATATGTGTCTTGGTGTGTTTCTCCTTGGATTTATCCTGTATGGGACTCTCTGTGCTTCCAGGACTTGATTAACTATTTCCTTTCCCATATTAGGGAAGTTTTCAACTATAATCTCTTCAAATATTTTCTCAGTCCCTTTCTTTTTCTCTTCTTCTTCTGGGACCCCTATAATTCGAATGTTGGTGCGTTTAATGTTGTCCCAGAGGTCTCTGAGACTGTCCTCAGTTCTTTTCATTCTTTTTTCTTTATTCTGGTCTGCAGTAGTTATTTCCACCATTTTATCTTCCAGGTCACTTATCCGTTCTTCTGCCTCAGTTATTCTGCTATTGATCCCATCTAGAGTATTTTTAATTTCATTTATTGTGCTTGTCATCGTTTCTTGGTTCCTCTTTAGTTCTTCTACGTCCTTGTTAAATGTTTCTTGCATTTTGTCTATTCTATTTCCAAGACTTTGGATCATCCTTACTATCATTATTCTGAATTCTTTTTCAGGTAGACTACCTATTTCCTCTTCATTTGTTAGGTCTGGTGTGTTTTGACCCTGCTCCTTCATCTGCTGTGTGTTTTTCTGTCTTCTCATTTTGCTTATCTTACTGTGTTTGGGGTCTCCTTTTCACAGGCTGCAGGTTCGTAGTTCCCGTTGTTTTTGGTATCTGTCCCCAGTGGCTAAGGTTGGTTCAGTGGGTTGTGTAGGTTTCCTGGTGGAGGGAACTAGTGCCTGTGTTCTGGTGGATGAGGCTGGATGTTGTCTTTCTGGTGGGTTCGTCCACGTCTGGTGGTGTGTTTTGGGGTGTCTGTGGCCTTATTATGATTTTAGGCAGCCTCTCTGTTAATGGATGGGGCTGTGTTCCTCTCTTGCTAGTTGTTTGGCATAGGGTGTCCAGCACTGTAGCTTGCTGGTCGTTGAGTGAAGCTGGGTCTTGATGTTGAGATGGAGATCTCTGAGAGATTTTCGCCGTTTGGTATTACGTGGAGCTGGGAGGTCTCTTGTGGACCAGTGTCCTGAAGTTGGCTCTCCCACCTCAGAGGCACAGCCCTGATGCCTGGCTGGAGCACCAAGAGCCTTTCATCCACACGGCTCAGAATAAAAGGGAGAAAAAATGGAAAGAAAGAAAAAAAGAGGATAAAATAAAATAAAATAAAGCAATTATAATAAAAAATAAGAAAAAAAATTATTAAGAGTAAATTTATTAAGAAAAAAAAATTTTTTTTAATTTTTAAAAATAGATTTATTAATTTTTTATACTAAAAATAAGAAAAAAATTATTTAGAAAAAATTTATTAAGAAAAAAAAATTTTTTAATTTTTTAAAATAAAAAATATGAAAAAACTTATTAAAAATTTTTTTTAAAAATAGAAAATAAGGAAAAAATTATTAAGAAAACATTTATTAGGGAAAAAAAAATTTTTTAAGCCAAAAAAAAAAAAAAAAAAAAAAAACGGACGGACCTAACCCTAGGACTAAGGGTGAGAGCAAAGCTATACAGACAAAATCTCACCCAGAAGCACACACATCTACACTCACAAAAAAAAGGAAAAGGGGAAAAGTTAATATATCCTGCTCCCAAAGTCCATCTCCTAAATTTGGGATGATTCGTTGTCTATTCAGGTATTCAACAGATGCAGGCACATCAAGTTGTTTGTGGAGCTTTAATCCGCTGCTTCTGAGGCTGCTGGGAGAGATTTCCCTTTCTCTTCTTTGTTCGTACAGCTCCCGGGGTTCAGCTTTGGATTTGGACCCGCCTCTGCATGTAGGTCCCCTGAGGGCGTCTGTTCCCCGCCCAGACAGAACGGGGTTAAAGGAGCAGCTGATTCGGGGGCTCTGGCTCAGTCAGGCCGGGGGGAGGGAGCGGTACGGAGGAGGTGGGGCGAGCCTGCGGCGGCAGAAGCCGGCGTGACGTTGCAGCAGCCTGAGGCGCGCCGTGCGCTCTCCCGGGGAAGTTGTCCCCGGATTACGGGAGCCTGGCCGTGGCGGGCTGCACAGGCTCCCGGGAGGGGCGGTGTGGAGAATGACCTGTGCTCGCCCACAGGCTGTTTGGTGGCGGCAGCAGCAGCCTTAGCGTCTCATGCCCGTCTCTGGGGTCCGCGCTGATAGCCGCGGCTCGCGCCCGTCTCTGGAGTTCGTTTAAGTGGCGCTCTGAATCCCCTCTCCTTGCACGCCGCGAAACAAAGAGGCAAGAAAAAGTCTCCTGCCTCTTCGGCAGCTGCAGACTTTTTCTCGTGCACCCTCCCGGCTAGTTGTGGTGCGCTAGACCCTTCAGGCTGTGTTCACGCAGCCAACCCCAGTCCTCTCCCTGGGATCCGACCGAAGCCCGCGCCTCAGCTCCCAGCCCCCGCCCGCCCCGGCGGGTGAGCAGACAAGCCTCTCGGGCTGGTGAGTGCTGCTCGGCGCCGAGCCTCTGTGCGGGAATCTCTCCGTTTTTCCCTCTGCGTCCCTGTTGCTGTGGGATCCGCGCTGATAGCCGCGGCTCGCGCCCGTCTCTGGAGCTCGTTTAGGCGGCGCTCTGAATCCCCTCTCCTTGCGCGCCACGAAACAAAGAGGCAAGAAAAATTCTCTTGCCTCTTTGGCAGCTGCAGTCTTTTTCCCGGACTCCCTCCCGGCTAGCACCGAAGCCCGAGCCCCAGCTCCCAGCCCCCGCCCGCCGCGGCGGCTGAGCAGACAAGCCTCTCGGGCTGGTGAGTGCTGGTCGGCACCGCTCCTCTGTGCGGGAATCTCCGCTTTGCCCTCCGCACCACTGTGGCTGCGCTCTCCTCCGTGGCTCCGAAGCTTCCCCCCTCTGCTACCCGCAGTCTCTGCCCACGAAGGGGCTTCCTAGTGTGTGGAAACCTTTCCTCCTTCACAGCTCCCTCCCAGTGGTGCAGGTCCCGTCCCTATTCTTTTGTCTCTGTTATTTCTTTTTTCTTTTGCCCTACCCAAGTACGTGGGGATCTTCTTGCCTTTTGGGAGGTCTGACGTCTTCTGCCAGCGTTCAGTGGGTGTTCTGTAGGAGCAGTTCCACGTGTAGATGTATTTCTCATGTATCTGTGGGGAGGAAGGTGATCTCCGCGTCTTACTCTTCCGCCATCTTGCCCCTCCCTCTAGAGATGATTTAAAGTATACAGGAGAATGTGTGTAGGTTACATGCAAATATACATCATTTTATATAAGGGACTTGAGCATCTGCTGATTTTGGTATCCACAGGAGTCCTGGAACCATTCCCCCGAGGACACGGAGGAATGATTGTATTCATACATTTGCTAATTTACTACAGGATGTTAATATGTGATAAACAGTTCACAACTGCCTGCTTCCTAGTTTTCACTGGGAAGGAAAGATTAGTAATAGTTAAACATAGCAAAGGGAAACAACTCTGCATACAACATATGGGAAGAAAATGGGATATATTTTTTTATGAAGAGTATGCAAAGAATATAGGATGTGTTTTTGTTAAGGGAAAAGAGAGCAATGTTGTCTAAAAAAAAAATGACTGGTTGTTCCAGAATAAGAAAAGAAAAAAAAATAAGACAAAACCTAAATGGATATAGAAAATTTCAGGAGGTTTATGGAAAATAAATTTTATGTGTGAGGTCAAATCTGGCTAAAATTGAATAGATATATTATAAGGTTTTTTAAAAACAAGCTTTAATAAATAGTGTACTTATGTAAAACTAAAACAATGTTCCTTCATCTGCTAAAAGGACAAAGTTTTATTAGACTCAGTCTGTTCTTGGTAAGACTCTGAAAGGTTTTTCTTTACTTTTCAAGTAGTCTGCCTAGAAAACAAAGATCCTGTTGTTTATGAAAATAATTTCCTGTGCTTCATGTTGTCTTTATCAAGACTGATTACTTAAGAAAGCTGAGTCTTCTCTGTTGAAAAAGCTAGGGTTTTTTACAACTACAGTTGACCTTTGAACAACATGGATTTGAACTGCATGGGTCCACTTATACTCACATTTTTTTCAGTAGATAGGTACTACACGATTCCAGGTTGGTTGGATCCAAGGATACGGAACCTCAGATTTGGAGGGCCAACTGTAAAGTTACATGTGGATTTTTCACTGCATGGAGGGTTGTGCTTCTATGTTGTTCAAGGGTCAGTTGTATATAACTTTCTGTATTTGCCTTTGAAATCTTTTAATTGTCACTTTGGTTGAATGAATAAGTGTTGTTTCACAGTGACCTGTGATCCTATTTGATCAAGAGTCTTAAACATTTTGACCTTTTTTTTTTTTTTAAGTTATTTTATTTTTTAAATTTATTTACTTATTTATTTTTATTTTTGGCTGCATTGGGTCTTTGTTGCTCTAGTTGTGGCGAGAGGGGGCTGCTCTTCGTTGTGGTGCTTGGGCTTCTCATTGTGGTGGCTTCTCTTGTTGCAGAGCACAGGCTCTAGGCACTCGGGCTTCAGTAGTTGTGGCATGTGGGCTCAGTAGTTGTGGCTCACAGGCTCTAGAGTGCAGGCTCAGTAGTTGTGGCATGCAGGCTCAGTAGTCGTGGCTTGTGGGCTCTAGAACGCAGGCTCAGTAGTTGTGGCACACAGGCTTAGTTGCTCCGTGGCATGTGGGATCCTCTCAGACCAGGGCTCGAACCTGTGTCCCCTGCATCGGCAGGTGGATTCCTAACCACTGTGCCACCAGGGAAGCCCCATTTTGACATTTTTGACACATTTCCCAAAATCAAATTCTGAGTGAAGTCTTTTTGACCTCAAACTAACTTTGGGATTTTCCAGAGGGTGCCTGGAAGATTTCAAAAGGGTTGCTCTCTCTCCTTATAAAAGAGAAATGTTAATTTATTAGGCTTATTAGATATGTTAAGTTACATGGGAAACATAAATAAAAACTAATGTTTAACTTTCTTAGATTTTATTTACATGGGGTTGTATATTATTAATATAAGTAATTCAGAAATTATATGAAATTCCTAAAAATCTGATATGTCCTGCTGTAATGTTATCAGTCATAATTTCCGTTATTATTTTATAGTATTATACATCACAAAAATAACAATTTGCTTCTCAATTGCATCAATTTTTTGGGGAATTTTAACCATGGCTGTTTTTAAGTCTTTCGCCACTCACAGACAGTTATTTTTTATTCTCTATTCTTCTCTGAATGCACTTACAGTCAACTACAGGCAAAAATGCTTCATCTTCAAAGAGATTCATGGAAAGGACCCTGACAAGTACTCTAACCACTGGACCACCAGGGAATCCACCCCCGTCTTGTTTTTGGCAACGTTGGGTGGCTTTCGGGATCTTAATTCCTCGACCAGGGATTGAACCCGGGCCCCAGCAGTGAAAGCGCCGAGTCCTAAACAAGTACTCTAAAGTATACGTTTCTGATAACTTTAAGATCGTAAGACTGAACTGGGTAAGACTTTATAAAACTCTAATGAAAACTGGTTGATTCATAAAGCTGCTAACCCAAGATGAAACAAAACAAGAATTAACAGGAGACTGAATGAACTGATGAAGATGATTATCACTTTTATGATTTAATTTAAACATTGCTGGTTCTTTCATGTTTTGTTTTCCAGATTTAAAGGACCTCTTCTCCTGTCTCTTAAGCTACCTATAACTTACAGCGATTTAATAAAGTATACTTTTGTAAACAAAGTTGAAACATTTATCTTTTTCTCCCTATCTGATCCCTCCAGAATTCAGAAGCTCTTGTTAAATATTCTTATTTTTCATGGCAACACAAGTATTTATATAAACAATAAAAATCTGTTCTCCTTGTAATAGGACACAATTAGACAAGTCCTTGACTTAGCGTCTTAGCCTAAAGAGACTTTAAAGGTCTAATATGAGATTCCTTTGTGGACTTAAAAAATTATTCACAACCTAAAAGTTGAGTTATGTTTTATTTGGCAGAAATTTTTAGGACTTAAGCCAGGGGGGCAGCCTCTCAAGTAACCCTGAGAGAACTGCTCCGAGGAGGCAAGGGCGGGGAGCCAGGTTATTTAGAAGTTTTGCAACAAAGGGCAGGTCGTGGGGAACATCAAAAGATTATTGTAGATTAAAGAAAACCACATATCCCAAGTTAAGGAATTTAGCGCTTTTCTATGTATGGGAAGATGCAAGAATCTGGGCTCACTGAAATCATTCCTTTGATATTCACCTCAGCTATCTGGGGCCAGTATCCTGTGTTTTCATATCCTGAGTTTCCTCAGGGCTCCCGTTGGAAGGTTGCAATTGCTGATGGCCGTGACATCCTTTGTTTACTGATATGGCAGGAAATATTCCATTTCTCACCTTGTTACCAGACAGTTTTAAAGAACTCTTTAAGGTTGACTCTATGGAGGCAATAAAGCCCTTTGGATGTTATGAAAGCTGTAGCCCCGAAATGTCATATTTAAAACTATGCATATAATGACTATTCTTACTACATTTATGTTAATAATCCAACTTTAATAAGACTAATTTATTTTACAAATTAGTTTCACTGTAATTATCTTCGATTAAAATGGGATGAATATAAAAAATTTTCAGTAGAAAACTATAGTGTACCCATTATTCTAGTCCAGTTAATTGTCTTTGAGGTTTTGTTATCTACTGTCAATGAAAAATTAGTCAATCTAAGAAAAAAAATGGAAAATATTATTTGAGCCAAATTGAGGATTACAACCCAGGAACACCCTCTCAGAAAGCTTAACTTAATTTAGCAAAACTCCAAAGTTTCAGGTTACCAAAATCTGCAGATACTATTTTAGATGGACATTCCCAAAACATAATTATTCCTAAAGAGTTTGCCAAAAAGCTCTTCTCATTTACCTCTATTTTATTTACTTAAAAGTTTCATCATATCAAGTTATTTTCCTTGCTGACAAACTTTATAACAGGAATAATAAGATCTTATTTGATTTCTAATAAACCAAAGTATGACAAAAGTATTATGCTTAATGTTGATGGCTCTAAAGACATGTCTGCATTAATTAAAACAACAATTTTTTTTTTAAACATCTTTATTGAAGTATAATTGCTTTACAATGGTGTGTTAGCTTCTGCTTTATAACAAAGTGAATCAGTTATACATATACATATGTTCCCATATCGCTTCCCTCTTGCATCTCCCTCCCTCCCACCCTCCCTATCCCACCCCTCTAGGTGGTCACAAAGCACCGAGCTGATCTCCCTGTGCTATGCGGCTGCTTCCCACTAGCTATCTATTTTACATTTGGTAGTGTATATATGTCCATGACACTCTCTCACCCTGTCACATCTCACCCCTCCCCCTCCCCATATCCTCAAGTCCATTCTCTAGTAGGTCTGTGTCTTTATTCCCATCTTGCCACTAGGTTCTTCATGACCTTTTTTTCCCCCTTAGATTCCATATATATGTGTTAGCATACTGTATTTCTTTTTCTCTTTCTGACTTACTTCACTCTGTATGACAGACTCTAACTCCATCCACCTCATTACAAACACCTCCATTTCATTTCTTTTTATGGCTGAGTAATATTCCATTGTATATATGTGCCACATCTTCTTTATCCATTCATCCGATGATGGACACCTAGGTTGCTTCCATGTCCTGGCTATTGTAAACAGAGCTGCAAGGAATATTTTGGTACATGACTCTTTCTGAATTATGGTTTTCTCAGGGTATATGGCCAGTAGTGGGATTGCTGGGTCGTATGGTAGTTCTATTTTTAGTTTTTTAAGGAACCTCCATACTGTTCTCCATAGTGGCTGTATCAATTTACATTCCCACCAACAGTGCAAGAGTGTTCCCTTTTCTCCACACCCTCTCCAGCATTTATTGTTTCTAGATTTTTTGATGATGGCCATTCTGACCGGTGTGAGATGATACCTCATTGTAGTTTTGATTTGCATTTCTCTAATGATTAATGATGTTGAGCATTCTTTCATGTGTCTGTTGGCAATCTGTATATCTTCTTTGGAGAAATGTCTATTTAGGTCTTCTGCCCATTTTTGGATTGGGTTGTTTGTTTTTTTGTTATTGAGCTGCATGAGCTGCTTGTAAATCTTGGAGATTAATCCTTTGTCAGTTGCTTCATTTGCAAATATTTTCTCCCATTCTGAGGGTTGTCTTTTGGTCTTGTTTATGGTTTCCTTTGCTGTGCAAAAGCTTTTCAGTTTCATTAGGTCCCATTTGTTTATTTGTGTTTTTATTTCCATTTCTCTAGGAGCTGGGTCAAAAAGGATGTTGCTGTGATTTATGTCATAGAGTGTTCTGCCTATGTTTTCCTCTAAGAGTTTGATAGTGTCTGGCCTTACATTTAGGTTTTAATCCATTTTGAGTTTATTTTTGTGTATGGTGTCAGGGAGTGTTCTAATTTCATACTTTTACATGTACCTGTCCAATTTTCCCAGCACCACTTATTGAAGAGGCTGTCTTTTCTCCACTGTATATGCTTGCCTCCTTTATCAAAGATAAGGTGACCGTATGTGCGTGGGCTTATCTCTGGGCTTTCTATCCTGTTCCATTGATCTATATTTCTGTTTTTGTGCCAGTACCAAACTGTCTTGATTACTGTAGCTTTGTAATATAGTCTGAAGTCAGGGACCCTGATTCCTCCAGCTCCATTTTTCGTTCTCAAGATTGCTTTGGCTATTCGGGGTCTTTTGTGTTTCCATACAAATTGTGAAATTTTTTGTTCTAGTTCTGTGAAAAATGCCAGTGGTAGTTTGATAAGGATTGCATTGAATCTGTAGATTGCTTTGGGTAGCAGAGTCATTTTCACAATGTTGATTCTTCCAATCCAAGAACATGGTATATCTCTCCATCTATTTGAATCATCTTTAATTTTTTTCATCAGTGTCCTATAATTTTCTGCATACAGGTCTTTTGTCTCCCTAGGTAGGTTTATTCCTAGATATTTTATTCTTTTTGTTGCAATGGTAAACGGGAGTGTTTTCTTAATTTCACTTTCAGATTTTTCATCATTAGTATACAGGAATGCAAGAGATTTCTGTGCATTAATTTTGTATCCTGCTACTTTACCAAATTCATTGATTAGCTCTAGTAGTTTTCTGGTAGCATCTTTTGGATTCTCTATGTATAGTATCATGTCATCTGCAAACAGTGACAGCTTTACTTCTTCTTTTCTGATTTGGATTCCTTTTATTTCTTTTTCTTCTCTGATTGCTGTGGCTAACACTTCCAAAACTATGTTGAATAATAGTGGTGAGAGTGGGCAACCTTGTCTTGTTCCTGATCTTCGTGGAAATGGTTTCAGTGTTTCACCATTGAGGACAATGTTGGCTGTGGGTTTGTCATATACGGCCTTTATTATGTTGAGGAAAGTTCCCTCTATGCCTACTTTCTGCAGGACTTTTATCATAAATGGGTGTTGAATTTTTTCAAAAGCTTTCTCTGCATCTATTGAGATGATCATATGGTTTTTCTCCTTCAATTTGTTAATATGATGTATCACGTTGATTGATTTGCGTATATTGAAGAATCCTTGCATTCCTGGAATAAACCCCACTTGATCATGGTATATAATCCTTTTAATGTGCTGTTGGATTCTGTTTGCTAGTATTTTGTTGAGGATTTTTGCATGTATGTTCATCAGTGATATTGGCCTGTAGTTTTCTTTCTTTGTGACATCTTTGTCTGGTTTTGGTATCAGGGTGATGGTGGCCTCGTAGAATGAGTTGGGGAGTGTTCCTCCCTCTGCAATATTTTGGAAGAGTTTGAGAAGGATAGGTGTTAGCTCTTCTCTAAATGTTTGATAGAATTCGCCTGTGAAGCCATCTGGTCCTGGGCTTTTGTGTGTTGGAAGACTTTTAATCACAGTTTCAATTTCAGTGCTTGTGATTGGTCTGTTCATATTTTCTATTTCTTCCTGGTTCAGTCTTGGCAGGTTGTGCATTTCTAAGAATCTGTCCATTTCTTCCAGGTTGTCCATTTTATTGGCATAGAGTTGCTTGTAGTAATCTCTCATGATCGTTTGTATTTCTGCAGTGTCAGTGGTTACTTCTCCTTTTTCATTTCTAATTCTATTAATTTGAGTCTTCTCCCTTTTTCTCTTGATGAGTCTGGCTAATGGTTTATCAATTTTGTTTATCTTCTCAAAGAACCAGCTTTTAGTTTCATTGATTTTTGCTATTGTTTCCTTCATTTCTTTTTCATTTATTTCTGATCTGATCTTTATGATTTCTTTCCTTCTGCTAGCTTTGGGGTTTTTTTGTTCTTCTTTCTCTAATTGCTTAAGGTGCAAGGTTAGGTTGTTTATTCGAGATGTTTCCTGTTTCTTGATGTAGGCTTGTATTGCTATAAACTTCCCTCTTAGAACTGCTTTTGCTGCATCCCATAGGTTTTGGATTGTCGTGTCTCCATTGTCATTTGTTTCTAGGTATTTTTTGATTTCCCCTTTGATTTCTTCAGTGATCACTTCGTTATTAAGTAGTGTATTGTGTAGCCTCCACGTGTTTGTATTTTTTACAGATCTTTTCCTGTAATTGATATCTAGTCTTATAGCGTTGTGGTCGGAAAAGATACTTGATACGATTTCAATTTTTTTAAATTTACCAAGGCTTGATTTGTGACCCAAGATATGATCTATCCTGGAGAATGTTCCATGAGCACTTGAGAAAAATGTGTATTCTGTTGTTTTTGGATGGAATGTCCTATAAATATCAATTAAGTCCATCTTGTTTAATGTATCATTTAAAGCTTGTGTTTCCTTATTTATTTTCATTTTGGATGATCTGTCCATTGGTGAAAGTGGGGTGTTAAAGTCCCCTACTATGATTGTGTTACTGTCGATTTCCCCTTTTATGGCTGTTAGTATTTGCCTTATGTATTGAGGTGCTCCTATGTTGGGTGCATAAATATTTACAATTGTTATACCTTCCTCTTGGATCGATCCCTTGATCATTATATAGTGTCCTTCTTTGTCTCTTGTAATAGTCTTTATTTTAAAGTCTATTTTGTCTGATATGAGAACTGCTACTCCAGCTTTCTTTTGATTTCCATTTGCATGGAATATCTTTTTCCATCCCCTCACTTTCAGTCTGTATGTGTCCCTAGGTCTGAAGTGGGTCTCTTGTAGACAGCATATATATGGGTCTTGTTTTTGTATCCATTCAGCCAGTCTGTGTCTTTTGGTGGGAGCATTTAATCCATTTACATTTAAGGTAATTATCGATATGTATGTTCCTATTCCCATTTTCTTAAATGTTTTGGGTTTGTTATTGTAGGTGTTTTCCTTCTCTTGTGTTTCTTGCCTAGAGAAGTTCCTTTAGCATTTGTTGTAAAGCTGGTTTGGTGGTGCTGAACTCTCTCAGCTTTTGCTTGTCTGTAAAGGTTTTAATTTCTCCATCAAATCTGAATGAGATCCTTGCTGGGTAGAGTAATCTTGGTTGTAGGTTTTTCTCCTTCATCACTTTAAGTATATCCTGCCACTCCCTTCTGGCTTGCAGAGTTTCTGCTGAAAGATCAGCTGTTAACCTTATGGGGATGCCCTTGTGTGTTATTTGTTGTTTTTCCCTTGCTGCTTTTAATATGTTTTCTTTATATTTAATTTTTGATAGTTTGATTAATATGTGTCTTGGTGTGTTTCTCCTTGGATTTATCCTGTATGGGACTCTCTGTGCTTCCAGGACTTGATTATTTCCTTTCCCATATTAGGGAAGTTTTCAACTATAATCTCTTCAAATATTTTCTCAGTCCCTTTCTTTTTCTCTTCTTCTTCTGGGACCCCTATAATTCGAATGTTGGTGCGTTTAATGTTGTCCCAGAGGTCTCTGAGACTGTCCTCAGTTCTTTTCATTCTTTTTTCTTTATTCTGCTCTGCATTAGTTATTTCCACCATTTTATCTTCCAGGTCACTTATCCGTTCTTCTGCCTCAGTTATTCTGCTATTGATCCCATCTAGAGTATTTTTAATTTCATTTATCGTGCTTTTCATCATTGCTTGGTTCCTCTTTAGTTCTTCTACATCCTTGTTAAATGTTTCTTGCATTTTGTCTATTCTATTTCCAAGATTTTGGATCATCCTTACTATCATTATTCTGAATTTTCAGGTAGACTACCTATTTCCTCTTCATTTGTTAGGTCTGGTGTGTTTTGACCCTGCTCCTTCATCTGCTGTGTGTTTTTCTGTCTTCTCATTTTGCTTATCTTACTGTGTTTGGGGTCTCCTTTTCACAGGCTACAGGTTCGTAGTTCCTGTTGTTTTTGGTATCTGTCCCCAGTGGCTAAGGTTGGTTCAGTGGGTTGTGTAGGTTTCCTGGTGGAGGGAACTAGTGCCTGTGTTCTGGTGGATGAGGCTGGATCTTGTCTTTCTGGTGGGCTCGTCCACGTCTGGTGGTGTGTTTTGGGGTGTCTGTGGCCTTATTATGATTTTAGCCAGCCTCTCTGTTAATGGATGGGGCTGTGTTCCTGTCTTGCTAGTTGTTTGGCATAGGGTGTCCAGCACTGTAGCTTGCTGGTCGTTGAGTGAAGCTGGGTCTTGATGTTGAGATGGAGATCTCTGAGAGATTTTCGCCATTTGATATTACGTGGAGCTGGGAGGTCTCTTGTGGACCAGTGTCCTGAAGTTGGCTCTCCCACCTCAGAGGCACAGCCCTGATGCCTGGCTGGAGCACCAAGAGCCTTTCATCCACACGGCTCAGAATAAAAGGGAGAAAAAATGTAAAGAAAGAAAGAAAGAGGATAAAATAAAATAAAATAAAGCAATTATAATAAAAAATAAGAAAAAAATTATTAAGAATAAATTTATTAAGAAAAAAATTTTTTTTAATTTTTAAAAATAGATTTATTAATTTTTTATACTAAAAATAAGAAAAAAATTAAGAAAAAATTTATTAAGAAAAAAATTTTTTAATTTTTTAAAATAAAAAATATGAAAAAACTTATTAAAAAATTTTTTAAATTTTTTAAAAATAGAAAATAAAGAAAAAATTATTAAGAAAACATTTATTAGGGAAAAAAAATTTTTTTAAGCAAAAAAAAAAACAAACGGACGGACCTAACCCTAGGACTAACGGTGAGAGCAAAGCTATACAGACAAAATCTCACCCAGAAGCATACACATATACACTCACAAAAAAAGGAAAAGGGGAAAAGTTAATATATCCTGCTCCCAAAGTCCACCTCCTAAATTTGGGATGATTCGTTGTCTGTTCAGGTATTCAACAGATGCAGGCACATCAAGTTGTTTGTGGAGCTTTAATCCGCTGCTTCTGAGGCTGCTGGGAGAGATTTCCCTTTCTCTTCTTTGTTCGTACAGCTCCCGGGGTTCAGCTTTGGATTTGGACCCGCCTCTCCGTGTAGGTCGCCTGAGGGCGTCTGTTCCCCGCCCAGACAGAACGGGGTTAAAGGAGCAGCTGATTCGGGGGCTCTGGCTCAGTCAGGCCGGGGGGGGGGAGGGAGCGGTATGGAGGAGGCGGGGCGAGCCTGCGGTGGCAGAAGCCGGCGTGACGTTGCAGCAGCCTGAGGCGCGCCGTGCGCTCTCCCGGGGAAGTTGTCCCCAGATTACGGGAGCCTGGCCGTGGTGGGCTGCACAGGCTCCCGGGAGGGGCGGTGTGGCGAATGACCTGTGCTCGCCCACAGGCTTTTTGGTGGCGGCAGCAGCAGCCTTAGCGTCTCATGCCCGTCTCTGGGGTCCGCGCTGATAGCCGCGGCTCGCGCCCGTCTCTGGAGTTCGTTTAAGTGGCGCTCTGAATCCCCTCTCCTTGCACGCCGCGAAACAAAGAGGCAAGAAAAAGTCTCTTGCCTCTTCGGCAGCTGCAGACTTTTTCTCGTGCACCCTCCCGGCTAGTTGTGGTGCGCTAGCCCCTTCAGGCTGTGTTCACGCAGCCAACCCCAGTCCTCTCCCTGGGATCCGACCGAAGCCCGCGCCTCAGCTCCCAGCCCCCGCCCGCCCCGGCGGGTGAGCAGACAAGCCTCTCGGGCTGGTGAGTGCTGCTCGGCGCCGAGCCTCTGTGCGGGAATCTCTCCGTTTTTCCCTCTGCGTCCCTGTTGCTGTGGGATCCGCGCTGATAGCCGCGGCTCGCGCCCGTCTCTGGAGCTCGTTTAGGCGGCGCTCTGAATCCCCTCTCCTTGCGCGCCGCGAAACAAAGAGGCAAGAAAAAGTCTCTTGCCTCTTCGGCAACTGCAGTCTTTTTCCCGGACTCCCTCCCGGCTAGCACTGAAGCCCGAGCCCCAGCTCCCAGGCCCCGCCCGCCCCGGCGGCTGAGCAGACAAGCCTCTCGGGCTGGTGAGTGCTGGTCGGCACCGCTCCTCTGTGCGGGAATCTCCGCTTTGCCCTCCGCACCACTGTGGCTGCGCTCTCCTCCGTGGCTCCGAAGCTTCCCCCCTCTGCTACCCGCAGTCTCTGCCCACAAAGGGGCTTCCTAGTGTGTGGAAACCTTTTCTCCTTCACAGCTCCCTCCCACTGGTGCAGGTCCCATCCCTATTCTTTTGTCTCTGTTATTTCTTTTTTCTTTTGCCCTACCCAAGTACGTGGGGATTTTCTTGCCTTTTGGGAGGTCTGAGGTCTTCTGCCAGCGTTCAGTGGGTGTTCTGTAGGAGCAGTTCCACGTGTAGATGTATTTCTCATGTATCTGTGGGGAGGAAGGTGATCTCCGCGTCTTACTCTTCCGCCATCTTGCCCCTCTCTCCTAAAACAACAATCTTAAGCTAACTTTAATACCAGATATTAATTCAATGCTGAATATTTCCCAGATTATATGAACCTGAAATTCATTCTGGACAGTTTCCTTTATATTTCTGAGTATTTATATAAATGAAACAGGAGGGAAGGAGGCAGGGCACAACATTTGAAAGAATGACATAGCCCGAGGATATGACATAAACTGATTAGAACCAAATGGGTCCAAGATGGCGGACAAGTTGACTTCCACTAGACCTTGAGCCTCAGTATACCCTCACATCAGCAAGCTAAGTGACACACCCACAGGAGCCATGACAGTTCCAAGACCTACCATAAGGATCAAAAAGTGGGCGGTGGCCCAATTCCTGGAAATCCCCGCTCCTTCCTAAAGTAGCTGGCATTCTCCTGCCACTCATTAGCCTATGAAATTACCCACCCCTATAAAAACTGACAACCCCATAGGCTGGTGTCACTCTCACCTTCTGAGATGGCCCACACTCTGTCTGTGGAGTATGTTTCTCTCTAAATAAATCCACTTCTTACCTATCACTTTGTCTCTCACTGAATTCTTTCTGTGATGAGACATCAAGAACCTGAGCTTCATTAAGTCCTGAAACCAGGTGTGTGATCTCAGTTGGAAGACCGGGTTTTGGCTGGGTTCGAGTCCTGGCACGTGGGTTCAAGTCCCAATCTGAGGTGCACGGTTTCATAAGTGCACCTTAAGCCAATTAAATAGAGCTCTTTTACAAATTAATTTTGGCAATACCACACATTTACAACACACATATATAGATACATACAAACACACACAGAGACCCCATAGTTCCCATTCCAAAATGTCAGCTATGAATCAGTTAAAATAATTTTAACATAATACCCATCAGTTACAAAAGAGGTTGGATTCAAATTGTGTTTCTGGCAAATGGAACAAATCAAGGTTGTCTGATGAGGTGGCTAAATCCTTTTTTTTTAAATTTATTTTTGGCTGCGTTGGGTCCCCGCTGCTGTATGCGGGCTCCCTCCAGTTTCAGCGAGCGGGGGCTACACCTCGTTGCGGTGCACGGGCTTCTCATTGTGGTGGCCTCTCCCGTTGTGGAGCACTGGCTCTAGGCGTGTGGGCTTCAATAGTTGTGGCACGTGGGCTCAGTAGTTGTGGGTTGCGGGCTCTAGAGAGCAGGCTCAGTAGTTGTGGCGCACAGGCTTAGTTACTCCACGGCATGTGGGATCCTCCTGGACCAAGGCTAGAACCCGTGTCCCCTGCATTGGCGGGCAGACTCCTAACCACCAGGGAAGTCCACCCTTTTTACTAATATTTATAAAGACACTTAAGATTTCTATTTGTCCTTGACAAGTGAAGTTCTAAATTATCTACCCCCCACCTTTGGTTTTACCTTCCTGAAATTGCACTTTTAAAAAGATGGTAGAGGGAGGGGGAAGGGTAAGCTGGGATGAAGTGAGAGAGTGACATGGACATATATACACTACCAAATGTAAAATAGAGAGCTAGTGGGAAGCAGCTGCATAGCACAGGGAGATCAGCTTGGGGCTTTGTGACCGATCATCTAGAGGGGTGGGATAGGGAGGGTGGGAGGGAGATGCAAGAGGGAGGAGATATGGGGATATATGTATATGTATAGCTGATTCACTTTGTTATAAAGCAGAAACTAACACACCATTGTAGAGCAATTATACTCCAATAAAGATGTTAAAAAAATAATAAAATAAAATAAAAAGATGTTAGAGATAAGAATACCTGGAGAAGACCAGGTACAACATTTGCATCTCAAAGGCATAGAAGAAAGGCAAGTTCCTCCTAGGAGGAATTTGTTCCCTTAAGGCCAGAAAATTTTTCTCAAGACTTACAAACCTTTTAAGATAAATAGGTGAGGTTTGGGGATTGGCAAAAGGGTTGGTGGGCTTTGGATTGTTTCTGGAGCCACACCGCTGGTCCTTTAAAAACTAAATTGTAAAACAAGGATGGTTGTTTTTAATTCCTCAAAGAATTGGGTGGCCATGTCAATGATATCAAAGGACTGGCACACCCATTCACCTATGTTGGAATGTTTTACTTTCCTTCATTTAGCTTAGGGGAGCAGCCCCCCACACACACACAAAAAAAAGAAAAAAAATTCCTGTTAACGCTCTGAATATCAGCTTTGGTCAGTTTAGTCAGACTGGTGGCCTCCTCCCATCTTGGTAACCCATTTAGAAGCACTTTTGAGGATCCTTCCTGGGTTTAAGAGATTCTTTAACTATGACCCTCAGTTGGGCCTTTGAGCTGAAGAGGCTTGCCTACAGCCTCAGGTGGTCCCATTTCTAAAGGTAACCACTTAATAGTGTCTTTAGAGTGGAAAGGCAATTCGGACAGGATTACTAGAATAAGTACTCAAATAAATGAGGGTAAAGGGGAGCAGTAGTTGAAGTTTTAGGTACCTTTTATATCATTAACCTTTAGTTAGCCTTCTACAACAAATCTTTCAATGAGGCTATTTTGGAATTTTGAAGCCTTTTGGGGCTTCTGCATACTAATTATTGAATAAAATAGGTACAGTAGTTTGAAATAAGATCTCTCTAAAATTTTAACAAATTATAAGACTTTCCAATTCAAAGGATCCAAGGAACTAGCTCTACAAATATTTTCCCCTGCTAACCTAATTTTAGAAAAGAGAAAAACTTACCGCTCTTGTTTCCAGTAGAGCCTGCAGACAGAGATCCAGAAGACTGCCAGGTTTAACTGTGCACAAAATGTTTTGGAGTGCCAAAAGAACCCAATTTTGGCCATTTCAGGGCCTGATTTCCTTTAATTCCTAATCAAGTACTTGCAAGCATACGTAAACCCAGCTGGTATTCCCATAGGTGGCTGTCTGCCTGGGAGCTGTTTGGCCTTTGAGGTAAAATTTCCCATTATTAATTTGGTAAGCTAATTCAGGTATGAGATATGATCTGAACAACTTTCTGAGGACAGTGTGGTGAATCAAATGTGTGTTGCTTCTGAGTCTAGCTCCCCAAGGAGTTACCCTTGGGTCAATTCAACTCTCTTATAGGTCTCGGTTTCCCCCTGCGACAGTCTAAAACTGCCCAAGTGCTAATGTTAGGGGAAACACTGACTGAAACCACCCATCCTGGCCAGGCAAAGACAGTAACAATTTGCATGAGTTATTTTACGACAGGTGATCCTGGTAAGGAACACAGAACTAACAAGCCACCACCAACCAGAAGAATACGGAAAAGGTCGAAAGGAGAGAGGAGACACCAGTCCACATGTCCTAACAACCTCCCAGAATCCTCCTCGCTGGAATCCACCTTGGCTAAGCGGTTGCACGCGCCACCAGAAAGGACCCTGAGTCAGAATGATTGGCCAGAGACAACCCGGAAACTAACCCAATTACCGTAAAACCCGAGACTGCGAGCCACGTGGCAGAGCAGTCCTCCTGGGTTCCCTTACGCTTATGCTCTCCACCCAGGTGCCTCTTCCCAATAAAGTCTCTTGCTTTGTCAGCACGTGTGTCTCCCTGGACAATTCATTTCCAAGTGTCAGACAAGAGCCCACTCTCGGGCCCTGGAAGGTGTCCCCCTTCCTGCAACACTAAGTTATCGGCCTCTGTCTCAGCCCTCACGCCCTCCTTCCACTCCCCCCAGCCCCCCACAATGGTTGTAGTAGTCAGTCTCCTTGTTCTTTGGAGTTGAATAATTCAGTCTCTCATTTAACTAGCAAAAGTTTTATTCAGACCATATATCAACTTGTTTAAAACAAATTTAACAAAACCCCAGCCATCTATGTTTCCCTGGATGTCCTGAACAGATGCCTTTAGGTCCCTGCCTAGGAAATGCACTGGTGCCCCTTATGACTTCAAGTCTTAAGTAAAACAGCTGGAATAAAATTTTCAGGACCGTCACTCAAACAATGAGATCCAATAACAGGAGAACTCATCAGAACACCTGAGGAGTACTGAGAAGCCAGTGCTGTTAGGGGAAACACTGACTGAAACCGCCCACCCTGGCCAGGCAAGCTAGTATCCACCAACATGAGTTACCTTACAACAGGAGGTCCTGGTAAGGAACTCGGAACTAATAAGCTACCACCAACCAGAAGAAGGGAAAGGTCAAAAGGAGAGAGGAGACGCCAGTCCACATGTCCTACCACAGAATTTTATTTGAGCCAAATTGAGCATTATAACCTGGGAACAGCTTCCCAGAAAGCTCCGAGAACTGTTCCACCTGTTAGAGGTCAAAGCATAGTTATTTAAGTTTTTGAGACAGAGGGCTGTATGTTAAATGACATATTATTGACAGTTTATGCAATCCAGATCTATGTGTAATGGGTTATCAGGGCCCCTTACAGGATTAAGAAGATTATTTCCTAAGGAGATCTCATTAATGCAGATGCACAGTACACAATAAACGGGCGGGAGGAGCCCAAATGGGCAAAGAAAAATTTTATGTTTAAATTTTTTCTCATCTTGCTATAGAATATGAATTTTATTTCATCACTACTTATAGAACTCAGAGAACTCACCACAACAGATTATATGTGGACAACGTTCATGCCTGTTGCTGTATAGAACCGCTGAGGACGTGATCAAAGATTGTCAAACTGCAAACCAGGAAAATCCATCAGATTGAAACTGCCAACCTCATTCCATCATCTAAAGATGCTTCAGACTCAAATCTAGAAAATTTCTCAGCTGGCTTCTCTCCAAAATTGGAAACTGAATTTATAATTTGCTTGAACTATTAACTTTTATTTTTCCTTTGTTTCCATAGAAATGCCTGATTAAATTACCTGTTTGCCCACATCATACAGAGGCCTAATTTAGATGGAAGCTCACCTAACTCTGCCTCCTGAAATAAAACATCCTCATGTTCATCCTGTCCTAAGTAATCATGAGGATATGTGTTTGCTAATACATCATGTTGTGTCTATGTAAATTACTAAAAAATAATGTAGATTGACTTAGAAAAGTAAAACCTGAATTTGATTATAACCTAACTAAGTTATTCAGTTGGTTAAATCTTGGCTTCTGGGAATCTCTGCTCAGGGGAATTTTTCAATCCTTGGTTATCATTCTCCTTATAGTCATCATATTAACCTCTCTAGTGTGTTGTATTCCCTTAAGGGTTTTAAATACCTTTCGGCAGCCACTCACACATCAAATGATATCTGTCAGGATTAGACAACTTGAAGAACTCAATGATCTGACATCCTATGCCTATGATGACAATGCAACTGTTGGTAACAGTGACTACATGACACTCTGTCCTGACAACTCAACTAGCAGAAACACTGAATATGTGATTCTTCAGCCTGGCTACATCAACAGTGGGAACCCAGAGTAATACTATACTAGTTGGTCACACTCTCAGCCTGCTGAGAGAATGATTAAACCTTTGGCAGTTGGTTGGTGATTGATCCAACTTCCAGTCCCTCTCTCTTCCCTGGAGATCAGGGGGTGG
This sequence comes from Eubalaena glacialis, assembly GCF_028564815.1. Lineage (NCBI taxonomy): Eukaryota > Metazoa > Chordata > Mammalia > Artiodactyla > Balaenidae > Eubalaena > Eubalaena glacialis. The sequence goes on along the minus strand of NC_083724.1, from coordinate 106,374,488 downwards.
GATTGAAAGTTCTAACCCCCTAAGCACCTGGTTAGTTCCTCTGGTAACCAGCTCCCATCCTTAGGTGTATTCCAAAAGTCACCTCATTAACATAAAAAAGATACCTTTATTGCTCTCATCACTTAGGAAATCCCAAGGGTTTTAGGAGCCCTGTGCCAGGAATGGGAGACAAAGACCAAATAAATATTTTTTATTATAAATCACAACATCACACAGGGTCATAAGGGTGGGGCCTTAAGCCAATAGGACCATGGCCTTATAAGACAAGGAAGATCTCTCTCTCTCTCTGTCTCTCTGCCATGTGTGGACACAGTGAAAAGGTGGTCTAAAAGCCAGGAAGGGAGCTAGCACCAGAACCTTGAACTTGGACTTCCAGCCTCCAGAACTGTAAGAAAGTAACTTTCTGTTGCTTGAGCCACCCAGCTTGTGATTCTTTGTTATGGCAGCCCAAGCTGAGTGAGACATGCTGCCATCTTCTCTCACACCTGCACTTTTCTGTTCCAAGCCATCTGGTGGAGCAATCTAACTGCTTCTAGAATTATCTAAAAGCATCACTGGTAAGAAGCTGGTGGGACCAAGGAGCACTTCCTCAGTCCAACACTAGGCCTGTTTTGACTGCTAAATGTTAAGTCCTCTCTGAGAAGCCAGTGCCCACTGAGGATGACTTGCCCATGGCCCCACAGCTCATCACTGACAAACCCAGGCTTCTGTTTGTCACTTCAATGTCCCTTCCCTGCAATGGGCCAAACACTCTTTTGAAAACGAGTCATGAAAACCTCATGATACCAATCCCTAGTAACACATATTTAAATACAGGAAAATAAATAACATAAGCATGAATATTTAAAGCCAGGGAATTTAAAATGTAATATTTGCACACTGAGATGTCTAATTTGTTTGCTATGCTGATCAGAGCAGAAAACGTTCCCATAGTTCTATTTGTATATTCATAAGTGGTAGTAGACAGAAATGAATCATCATTTGTACATTTTGGCAGTGAAAAGAAAAAGTCAACTTTATGTCAGGTAGCCTAGGGTCTCATGTTTTTCACATGCTCCTCTTTTGGCGTGGAGAAGCAATTCAGTGTGTCAACAAAAGGCAGGACTGAGCAGAGGTGCACTGATGGGAACTTCTCAAATATTCCTGCTTAGAAAAGGAATTTCCGTAATGAAAAATAGTCTCATTCAGAAGTGGGGGGATCGTGCATGCTGAACACAGAAACGTAGAGTCATGATTTTACTGTAGAGTTTCTCCCCAGAGAGCCTTTGAAGACCCCATGTACCCAGTCAGCCAGTAGTAGCTCCGGAAACATTCTGCCTTTCAGTCGATGTCACGGTTATAAGCAAACCGAGGTGTCACAGCCGTTGATAACCGTTCCAAAAGAAATAGAGCCAGAGACTAGTTAAAGGCAACTTTCCCCTGCAATAGGGGAAAGAGTTAAACTCAATTCCAAAGGCAAGGACAAGTGCGGATTTATGGCCAAGAAAGGGGGGTTGAGGCACCGTCGAATGGAAAATTACTGAGAGGAGACATCAAGGGTGAGGTATTCTTGCTAAACCTACTTAGGAGTCTTGCTGAAGGCAGGGTAGAGTGGTCAGTTCACGGGTGAGGGATGACTTAGCAGGATTCTTTGCTAACACTGCTGAGGCAGGCTGAGCATGGGCCCCGAGTGAAACCACAGAACATGTCTCAGGGCTTGGTGGAGCTCAGTTTATGTGTTAGCATGGAAAGAATTCAGTGAGAGGCAAAGTGATAGATAAGAAGTGATTTATTTGTATAGGACGCTTGTGAAGGATACAAGCAGGCAGGCAAGAGGGCTCTGCCCTGAGAACTTAGCGGGCTACATTTTTATAATCAAAGGAAAAGTGGGGAGGGGGAGAAGACCACGTTATTCCTCATTCTTGAGTAGACCTCAAGCTTCCATAATCAGCTCCTCCTTCACATTGGGCGGGGGAGTTTTTTGGTCCCTACATAGTCAAACCAGGACTGTCATGATGCTATTCGAATCAGCAGCAGGGTGGTAACATATGCTAAAATATGGTAAATCATCTCAGGTTTCAGTATAATGAGGGTCTTTTACTTTGGTATGTCACCTTTCCCCTACATTTTAGTGCACACAGAGGAGCTTGTCCTAGGGGTCTTAATTACCTAACCTCAACCAGCAGGATGCAGGCGTCATTGACTTGATGTATAGTTTTGTTGTTAGTTTCATTATTAAGCAAGCCTGCTTTGTTTCACAATTTTCTGATTGCTTTCTTGAGTGATCATTAACTTACAATGTTCTCCCAAAGCCCCCTAAATTTCCCTATCTATAATCCCTCAGTGGGATTTTTAAACTAGCTATTTGATTATCCTACTCTATCCCTATCAGAAGGATGAGGCCTAGTAGAGAAGAGGGTTCAAAGGAGCCTGTCTAAAGTTCGGCCAAGGAGAGTCTTTAACAGAACCGAAGCTATCAGACAGGAGAAAATGCAGAAAAGATTGCCCTTAAATTCAGGTGGGAAATGGATGATAGGGTAGAGTATGTAAGTAGCAAACTATTTTTATAGTGGCAGGGGTCAGGGAGATGGGGCTGGGGAGGGAGGGCAGGTGTGAGGAAGCCCTCATGGGGCTGCTCTCAAGCATCAGCAGTAAGAATGCTGCCTGGCTCCGTGGAGATTATCCAGGACACATAAAGCTGATTAGCAGATGCCAGCAATCCAGGCACTCTTTGTTGCCCTGGAAGGAAGTTGGGTATGAACTAAGGAGTCACCTAATCTAGTTTCCAGGACTCCATTTGTGGCTGCTCCTGTGCTCCGTGGAGGAACATGTGTAGGAGACTTGGTTCCAGAAGAGGCAAGGAGAGGGTCCTGGGCTTCCTTTCATGGCACCTGCAGCCCCCTCCCACCTTAAGGACCAGCCAGTGGGATGGGGTCAGAAGCGAATGACACAAGATCACGCTTCAGGAAGGATCCTGGGAAGTCCCTTCCTAGACTGGTTGAGAACACCCATTAGACGCAGAACTGGAGCTGTGCCTGTGTCCCTCATGAGGAAGGCTCTTGAGAGCAGGGTCCCCTGCTTACACACACACACACACACACACACACACACACACACTCAGAGCAGCCACAGGAGAAGGGTCTCTAGGTGAGGAGGGGTGCTGGTGCACTGTTCTCCCCAGGATCTCTCTTTCCTGGAGGGCTGTCCCCACTTCACCATGGTACCTGAGTGGGCTGTTCTCCCAGAAAGGGACATCCACCCCTCCCCCAGCACTCTGAGGGCACACAGTATTTATACGAATAATTGGGAATTTCTTGGTGGGCTGGTGGCACCGTTACTAAAATGAATGTTCTCTACTTTGCTCACTGTGGTGATAAAAGAAGAAACGCCAAACATCACAAAATAGTCTTCATGATATTTAGAGTTTAGCTACATTCATCTTAGTTCTGAGTTTTAAGAAAAGTCAGGCACCTCTATATGCAAGATTTATAGTTCTCCTAGTTCCTCTCAAAAAAAATTTTTTTTTTCTCCGATTCGCCTATAAATTCCCCTGAGTCTTCCAAGAGGACAGTGAATCAAGGCTTTGGCAGCGCGCTTCATGGAACAGCATCAGTCCTCCGACAGAATTTCCCTTAGCCCTGGCTGGTAGCGAACAGTGTCTGCGCATTTTCGTCCCATTTCACTGGGAAGCGGGGTTGGGGGCGGGGGGCGCAGAGAACCGGGAACAGCGAGCGGCTGTTCTGCCCGCGTCTCTTCTGCCCGCGACCCCTCCTTCACCGGCGCTCATTCATTTCGCGCCGCTTCCCTTCCCTTCTCTCTCCATCGCATGCACTCTGTTTTCCTCATTCACTTTGGTTTTTCTCTTGTCCCCACGGGAATATAAACTCCGCGAGGCAGGGCACGGGCCGGGACCCAGGGCGAGAGGAACGCGGTCCGGCGCCCAAGGGCAGGGTGGGATCCTGTCCTTACTCACATATTTGATGTTTTGTTCACCACTAACTTTTTTTTTTTTTGCATTAATTTTGAAAACTTAAAATATTGCATCAGAATACTATTTATCTTGATCACTGAGTTTTTTGGCGCTAAATCCCTTGAATTCTGCGCCCCGCGCGAGTGCCTCACCCATTCCGGGCAGGGAGTTGAAACTATTTTGCTCGCTGTTGAATCCCAGTGCCGGGCACAGTAACACTCTGGTTCTCGGAATAACACATTCTTTAAGAACCGCCTCCAGTTTCTTGCAGGGACCCTCCCAGCCAGAGCGCAGTACTTCGGTGCAAACCCCAGGAAAGAACAGGGCCCAGGTGTCCCCAACGCCGGGTCCCTACCCCCTAAAGGTGGAACCGCTCTTACCCTCCCGCGCGCGTCGCCGGGACCCCTGGGGCAGGCGGGGAGCGACCGAGCGCGGGGTGGGGCGAGCGCCAGCGGGACCTGGGGCGAGGGTGCGACAGGCGGGGCTCAGGGGAGGGTGCGGAGGGGGAGGGCATGGGAGAGGGGGGAGAAGAGTGCGTCGCCGGGAGCGCGGAGAAGGCTTGCCGCGCACGACCGAGAGCTGCGCAGGTGGGTGGGAGGTGAAGGGGGCTGCAGAGGAGGGCGTTGGGGCGGGACGCGGGGGCAGAAGGAGCGGGGGCGGGGCCCCCCTCGGCTCCCTGGAGGCGGGTGCTGTGTGTGCCGCTGCTGCGGCCGCTGCGTCTGGGTTCGCGGCTGTCTGTGAGTGTACCCCCCTCTCCCCAGTACGGACGCCCCTACTTCAGCCGGAGGCCGAGGCTCTGGCCCGTGCTGAGGTCCGAGTGCCCGGCTGTGCGAAGGGAGTCAGCCAGTCCCTTCGGCTGGCTGCAGGCGGACGGTGACCGCCACCGGCCCCAGGTGACCGTCCGCCTGCAGGTGATCAGCCACCTGCGCTCACTGCCGCCCCTCCTCCGCCTCGTTTTCCCGCAGGTGTCCGTGCGCTGCGGCTCACTGCCCCGCGTCTCCCGGCAGGTGTCCTTCCGCCGCAGGTGTCCTCCTGCCGCAGCTGTCCCGGCTCCCGGCCATGGTGGACGTGCTGGGCGGGCGGCGCCTGGTGACCTACGACGGCACGTGGGTGGAGGCCGAGGCGGCGCTGCAGAACAAGGTGGTGGCGCTGTACTTCGCCGCGGGCCGGTGCGCGCCCAGCCGCGATTTCACGCCGCTGCTCTGCGACTTCTACGCGGAGCTAGTGGACCAGGCGCGGCCGTCCGCCCCCTTCGAGGTGGTCTTCGTGTCCGCCGACGGCAGCGCGCAGGAGATGCTGGACTTCATGCGGGAGCTGCACGGCGCCTGGCTGGCGCTGCCCTTCCACGACCCCTACCGGCAGTGAGTGGGGACGGTTTGGGGGTTCTGGGAGCTGTTGGGCGCGCCCCCCAGCCCCCATCCCAATCCCTCATCCCTGTGCTTCTCCCAGCCGTCGGGAGCTCTTTGATAACCCCACCTCCACCCCAACCCGTTTGAGCCTCTCTCAGCTACATCGTAGTCCCTGCTTCGGCTTCCCAGGGAGGCTCTAGCGGTTGGCTGACAGGGAGCATCTGCATCACCGTGGGCTTTTGGTGAGCCTGGACAGTGGCCTACTCTAGCCTCTGACTCAGTGGGTCTGAGGCTCCGGGAATCTGAATTTATAAGGAGTTCTGGTGATGCTGATGCTGCGGTCCAGGAAGCCCGCTCTGGTAAATCACAGCCCGGGGATGCCCCATCCTACAGCGCAGGGAAGAAACCGCCCCTTATCTGGAGAGCGGAAGAGGGAGACCCAGAAAGGCCGTTCAGGTCAGAACTGGAGACCATGGGTTGACTGCTGTGGGCCAGTAGTACGGGACTGGGGGCCGGGTGCTGCGGGGGAAGGGTCAGGACTCAAGGGCTGGAGGAACTTAGTGCCAGGCCACGTTGCAGTTTCATTTTTACTGGCAGTGACTGAAATTTCATTAAGGCGTCTCCTGCTCCTATAACTGTAGAAAGAAGCAGGTTCCTGGACTCTTGAGGAGACTTGTCAGAGGTGACAAAAATCCTTGCTCTCTGAAGGGATCTTGCCCCACCCTTGCTTTAGAAAAGATGTTACATGGCAGGGAACCTCAGCTCTGCTGGATTTCAGAGTTTGTGAGCAAACTGGAAATTGACCCTAGTGCTCTATTGGCTGTGGTCATGAGCTCCATGGAGAGGAGGAGGGAGAAGCGGGGGGAGGAGGGGAGGGGGAGGAGGGGGGAGGGGAGGAGGAGGGGAGGGGAGGAGGAGTGGAGAGGGGAGGGGAAGGGGAGGAGGGGGAGGGGAGGGGGAGGGGAGGGGGAGGGGGAGGGGAGGGGAGGGGGAGGGGAGGGGAGGGGGAGGGGAGGGGAGGGGAGGGGGAGAGGGGAGGGGAGGGGAGGGGGAGGGGGGAGGGGAGGGGAGGGGGAGGGGGAGGGGGAGGGAGGGGGAGGGGAGGGGAGGGGAGGGGGAGGGGGGAGGGGAGGGGAGGGGGAGGGGGAGGGGGAGGGAGGGGGAGGGGAGGGGAGGGGGAGGGGAGGGGGGAGGGGAGGGGAGGGGAGGGGGAGGGGGAGGGGAGGGGGAGGGGGAGGGGGAGGGATGGAACACAGACACCGATTGTCTGGCATGTTGGGGTCTCATCTGGTGTTAAGAGTCCACATGTAGGTTTATTGCTCTTCACAAAGTGCATTACACCACCGTCCCTTAACAAATATGGAGGTGAATTTCTGGGTTCTGTTTTATAGCAGCATGTGTTGCATTTCTCTGGGGATTAATATTCAGTTGTGACATTTCCTCCCCCCCACCCTAAATTAATTATTCTGAGATGGCTGACAATTAAAAATGGAAGGTAACTTTGGAAAGTTCCCTGGAGGAGTCATTTTCCTCCAGCACATGCTTTTGGTGATGCCGAGGAAGAGGTGAGGCCCAGGCCCTCGAGGGAGGTGGTGCCTGCTTCCCGAGGCCTCACTCACAGCAGGATTAGGAAAGTCTTCGATGATAAATCCAAATGCCTGTGATTTACTTGGCGGAAGGATTCATATACCTTCACATCTAGTGGTGGTTGTAAAATGTTTGATTTGCTTAGCGTTCAAGTTATGCACAGCTTTTGAAAGAACATACTTCGTTTTGAAAGTGACAGAGTGACAGTGTTAGTAATAAGCTCAGGCCCTGGGCAGAGCCCAGCTGTGGGACCTATTCGTGGGGTGACTGTAGGTAAGGTATTCAACCTCCGAGTATAATGATACCTCACAGGACGGATGAGGACTGCGCTGATGCACGAGTTCAGAGCGTTGTCAGCTGGTTGTGTACCAGGACTTTGTGTCTGTTGCCCATTTCACGGTTTTGAGGCACAGGGACTGGTGCTCCTGGCTCTGGAACCTGTCCTTTCGGCTACGGCTTCCTATCCCAGGGGACACTGAGCCTCAGCACAACCTTGCTAGGAGTGGGGTGGGGAGGGGTTGCCGTGCTCCCTCCGCGTCCCGGGTTATCTGGTCAAGGCCCATTCAGTCCACTACAGGTGCTGAGCTGTTCAGGGCGACTGCACTCGGCCAGCTCAGGTGGGCCAGCCTGACCTTGGAGGAATCTGGAGGGGGGTGGTTCTTTGGGGGGAAGTTAGCTCCTTGTGCCTCCCCCTTTCCAGACTGAACTTTGTTAATCCTGTCATTGCAATTTAGAAGTTAGGAAATGTGGTATTCTGTGGGAAGTTCTTGGAGCTAGGCCCTAAATTCTGTTTATCCCAGCCTGCATTTTGGAATCAGATCATGAGCAAAAATGGAAATAGCTGCCACCAAGGAGAACTAAAGAATGTAGGAAGCCTCCAGGAGGCCTTTTCGGAAGTTCTTAATTTGTGCAGAGCACGGCATCTGCTTGGTGCTGTGAGAAGATGGGTCCAGGACCGTCATCACCAACCAGTCATGGTGAGGGACCCCAGGCTGTCTTCCCTCAGCGGCCAAAGCACGTCATCTGCTGTGCACTGGATTTCTGCTGACCAGCCTGAGGCTCAGGAGGAGATAGATCACCACAGAACCCACACACACCCCCTTCCGCCTGGGGTTACCCCAGGCGTGGCTGGAGGTGCCGCTGCAGATGCACCTGCAGGAAGAGAATGCCTAGAGCCACTCACCTGTCCGTGGATCTTGGCTGTCCAGTGCAGCCGGCATACAAGACCCGGCCTAGAGAGGCAGTTGTTTACTGATGTCCCTACAGCTAGGGGCAGCGTGGGCCAAGGGCGGGCTCTCAGGTCCCGCCCAGATGCCTGTGTGCAGGTGGGCAAGAGGCCTGAGAGAGGGGACAGCATCGAAGACCAGGTTCTGTCCTGCCTTCCTTCCCTTTGTTATGGGCCCAAGAGCCAAGTAACAGCTTCTGACTTCGCCAGCAGGAATTTCTGTCATTTGCTGCCTGGCATGTGAGACCCACTCAGTCCATGTCTCGCACACTCCCCTCCAGCATTTGACCCACGATCACCTTGTTTTCTTCCCTTTCCACCTGTGTTCTGCCAGACTGGAAAACGGATGTTCCAGAGTACTCTACACACTTTTCCACCTCCACAGGTCATACACATGCTGCATCCTCCAACCCTGGAGCCCCCGCTTCTCTGCCTAGTAGCTCCTCCTTTGTGCCACTAGGGACACTGGGAGCAGGTCGGGCCCCAGAGGCCTATGCCCTCTATAGCTCGAGCCAGTGCCACCCCTGTGCTAAGAGTATGTGTCTGGGGTGGGGGCATGTCTCTGTAGTCTCTAATGTTGGACCAGACATTGTTCAGTGCTTGGCGCCTGCAGGGCACTTGTTTGATGGATGCTCAGAGCAAGTAGAGAGATTTGCTCGGTAACGGTCTGCCAGTGGCTGAGATGGAAAGAGACTGAAGACAGAAGTTGCCATGGCAACCCAGAAGCAGTTGTGCCAGGGATAAGGATGCGCTGCTTTAGGTGGAGGGAGGGAGCCAATGCTGCAACTGCACACAGAGCGAGGAGGAAATGGGCTCTCAGATTTCCCCGAAATGGTTAAAATGCCCAGAGTTACCACTTCATTCTGCCCAGCAACAAGGCTCTTTCCTTTCTGAGGCTTGGTCTATTCTCTCTGGACACAGTGCCCAGAGGAGATGGAGATGACTTCGGGGGAGGAGGGTTGTTATGTGTCTTTCCTGCATGGTTCCAAGGTTACAGCTGTCCCCAAGCAGAGGCTGCCAGGGTGGGGATTTGAGGACCCACACTGGGTGACTCTTTGAAAAGAAGCTGGAACAATGAACTGTCTTCAAACCTCCTTCTCACTCCTCAAAGCCCCACCTGGTTCCTGACATCCCCGTGTCGTCCCTTTTTCCTTCTCAATCTTGGTAGAGCTTTGCTCTGTTTTTCAGTCTAAGAATCGGGTTTGGCTTTGTTGCTCACCCCATGTTGATTCATTTCCTTGTCCAGTGATTTCTGTCCTCAATCTTCTTTTGCCTTCTTTCTACTTTCCTTGTAATTGCTTCATCATTGTTTTCCTAGCTTCTTGAATGAAATGCAGAACTCATCTATATAGAGGCCTTTTAGTTCTGGATAAGAGTGTGTAAGACATAACTCTCTGTGTCTAATTGTATCTATAGCTTGGGACCCATAGTATGTGGGCATTATGATTTCATATATAATATATGGTTATTTAATTCTTAACTGATTCCAAAAATTATTGCTTATTGGTTTCCAATTCCATTATGTCATTAAGTGGTCTGTGTATCACTGATTATTTGAAATATATTAAGATCCCTTTATGACCTAGAACATGGCTCGTTTTGTCACCATTTCATAGATGTTTGAAAACAAGCCATATTTTCTCTCCATTGGGTGTAGGTATTGTGTTTTTCTTCCTGCTTGAATTAAGATTTGTCTTGGCCTTGGATACTGGAAAGCAGCAGGAAGGGCCTGATGGAGGCGTCACAGGGGAGATTTAGTAACAGGAGGGTCTCAAGTGCATTTTTCCTTCCACTCAGTTTTACAACCCTGAGGGCGACAGATGAGGGAAATCAGACTACAGTTAATGTGAGGCCCTGGCAAGCTGGCTGTGGTAACAGGACGGGGATTTGCACCCAGCTGTCCTGTCTTGAGGGTACTAATCCCTGTGAAGGTTATGGGGAGACTTGCAAAACTAAGAAGGCAGATACTCCTTTCCTTAAATGAATACAAATAATTTTGTGAAATGGTCACTCAAGCGGTTACATGTGACAGTAAAATGTTTCTCCCATAATGTTAATCAGTGTGTCCTTGAATCTGTAAGGCAGAAAGTCTAGTAAGCCTTTGTATTTATCTAGAACTCATGGAATTTTAACTTTTGCTATTCTACGTACCTGATGTATTTAAACCTCCTGAGATGTAGGAGGGATACAAATTTATTGGGTTATTTGTGGGTTTAAAATTGCACTGTGCAATTTGGCAGCCACTAGCCACATGTGGCTACTTAAATTTAAAACTGACAAAAACAGGGAATTCCCTGGCAGTCTATGGGTTATGACTCAGTGCTTTCACTTCCGTGGCCCGGGATTCAATCCCTGGTCAGGGAACTAAGATCCCACAAGCCACTTAGGGCAGCCAATACATAAATAAATAAATAAATAAAATTAACTAAAACCCAAAATTCAGTTCCTCAGGCTCACCAGCCAGATTCCAAGTGCTCCGTAGTCACATGTGGCTGTGGCTGCGACATTGGGCAGCACAGATGCAGAACAGTTCCATCACTGCTGACATTCCTCTGCGACAGCACTGTCTTGGACCCAGCTAGCAGCAAGAAGAAAAGAGCCCAAAGGAATCCTCAGCCCAGTGGGAGGGCTCACCAGGCAGGCTGGGTTCTAAGGCTTTGCAGGCTCAGCTGGCGCTGGGGAGGCGCTGGTCCCTGCAGACGTGCAGCAGCCTGGCCTGTCCCACGCTGACCCTCGGTCGCCCTCTTCTCTCCCACAGTGAGCTGAGGACCAGGTACCACATCATGGCCATCCCCAGGCTTGTGATCGTGAAACCGAGCGGGGACGTCATCACTGACAAAGGGCGGAAGCAGATCCGGGAGCGGGGGCTGGCCTGCTTCCAGAGCTGGGTGGAGGCAGCTGACATCTTCCAGAATTTCTCCGGTTGAGCTGGGGGGAGATCTCCGGGGACCTGGACAGGTGTGTGTCACTCGTGTTGCTGCAGCGTGAACATGACAGAGAAGAGGAGCATCCTGTTTCCTTTCTCGATGCTGGTGGTTTCTTTCAGAGCAGAAACACTCAGCTGTGATGGCAAGAAACTATTGCTCAGGGAATGCCCTCCCTGTAGCCTTGTTTGTAGTTATTTTTATTATTCTTAGCATAGCTTTCTTCACATGAGCTTAAGTGTGTTCAAACTGAGCTGTTGGAAATCTATGCAAAACATGTATTTATACAGGCTCTTCAGGTGAAATAGCATATGTATTGATACATTTTCTGGAGATGCCTTTATTTTAATGTTATGCTTTCACAAGTATATTTATTACTACAGTTTGCAGAATCTATTTGCTTTAATAAACAAACCTATTTCCACCTGGAGCCCTCTGATTTCCTTCTTTCTCCTGGCAAACCAAGTGCCCTTACGAGGAAAGTGAAGCACTCAAGAAATACCATTCTCAAACACTTCGTTCGGTTTTTCAAAGGGGATAGTTTTTATTTATCTTTTTTATTTTTTATTTTTTTATTTTATTTTATTTTTATTTTTTTAACATCTTTATTGGAGTATAATTGCTTTACAATGGTGTGTTAGTTTCTGCTTTATAACAAAGTGAATCAGTTATACATGTACATATGTCCCCATATCTCTTCCCTCTTGCATCTCCCTCCCTCCCACCCTCACTATCCCACCCCTCTAGGTGGTCACAAAGCACCGAGCTGATCTCCCTGTGCTATGCGGCTGCTTTCCACTAGCTATCTATTTTACGTTTGGTAATGTATATATGTCCATGCCACTCTCTCACTTTGCCCCAGCTTACCTTTCCCCCTCCCCATATCCTCAAGTCCATTCTCTAGTAGGTCTGCATCTTTATTCCTGTCTTGCCCCAGGTTCTTCTGACTATTTTTTTTCTTTTCTTTTCTTTTTTTTTTGTAGATTCCATATATATGTGTTAGCATACGGTATTTGTTTTTCTCTTTCTGACTTACTTCACTCTGTAAAACAGTCTCTAGGTCCATCCACCTCACTACAAATAACTCAGTTTCGTTCCTTTTTATGGCTGAGTAATATTCCATTGTATATATGTGCCACATCTTCTTTATCCATTCATCTGTTGATGGACACTTAGGTTGCTTTCATGTCCTGGCTATTGTAAATAGAGCTGCAATGAACATTTTGGTACATGACTCTTTTGATAGTTTTTAATTATGAGTCTTCTTGGGATTCTTTTCTTCTCTTTGTTTTCTTTTCTTACACTTGCTTTTAATAGCATCACAGTATCTTAGAAAGAAAAGAAAATTTCAAGGCTGCATAGTCACATCTTCAAGATCAAACCTCCACATCTTCTAAAAGATGCTGATTGATCCAGGTAAACGAAAGTTCACACATAATCTTTTTTTTTTTTAATTTTTATTGAAATGTAGTTGATTTACAATGTTGTGTTAGTTTCAGGTGTACAACAAAGCGATTCAGTTATACATATATATTCAATATATAACTATACATATTCTTTTTTTAACACTCTCTTCCATTATAGGTTATTACAAGAAATTGAGTAGAGTTCCCTGTGCTATACAGTAGGTCCTTGTTGGTTATCTATTTTATATATAGTAGTGTATATCTTTGCTGATAGCAAGAGGGCTGTGTGTGGTGCCAGTTACGAGCTCCTGAGCCTCTCCTCTCGCTGGCCGGCCTGCTGGAGACGGCCAGCTGCATTCTCATCCACACAATTGGAATCGTGAAATACCAGGCAGCCACCTTTAGCCTGGTGCCCATCTGCTGACCCACTTGGCCTGCTGGGTCCCTCAGCTGGGAATTTGGAGCAAAGCTGTCCCTTGTAGGATGCAGGAATCCCCATGTTTCCCTAACGAGGCCCTCTGTGGGGCAGTGCTGGGTAAAAAGTGAAGAAGGCCTCTGGTTGCCCTGCTAAACCCAGAACATGAGAGCTGAGTCCGTGAGGGTGAGGCCACATCGTTGGCTTAATTAGAGCAGGGCTAGGGACTCCATGGCGCAGTCACTTTGATCTCCCCCCCCTCCCCCCCGCCCCGCCCATCAGTCAAGTTCTCTCCACTGAGACTGAGACCCAGCATCATTGGGGTCCGTGGGTTGACTAAGGACATATTTGATGGAGGTAACCTGGTCATTATTCGCCCCAGAAATAGAGTGTAAAACTGCAGTTTTCTTCCCAAAACAAGAGATGGTATATTCACTTAACTATGGTATTTTCCCCAGCACCATAGTGTTAGCTACCTTCTTCATCACATCACATTGTTACCATTGCTTTTTTGCGATGAAAACATTTAAGATCTGATTATGGTATTTTTAATCACACATTCTTAGGGGTGGGTGGGCATCTCTTGTAGCTGTAAAGTCCACAAACCATGTGTGCACGTGTGTGTGTGTTAACCACAACCAGACTTCTTAAAAAGTAGAGATATGTCCCTCCTGGTAAACATGCTCATTAGCTGCCATGAGGGAGCCCAGGCAGCGTGCTGACCCTGGGGGCTGGAGCAGCGCGGTGCTGTGGGCTTGGGAGCTGCACGGGGTTGCATGTGTGGTCATTTGGCACCTGAAGGGAGAGAGGGGTCCCAGAGAGAGGCTACCCCACAGCTGCACCAACCCTGCAGGGCACATGCCTCCTCCCCGAGGGTGTGGCTCAGGCTGGGAGTGTAATGTGTCCTTTACGGTATTATTGTTACCAGAAGATATTTTTTTTTACTATTATAACATCCCTAACAGTTAATTTTTCTCCAGGCAGAGTATATCCAGCTTTCTATCAGAGAACTATGGAACTGTTTGCTATTTCTACAGGTGCCTTTGGCCACCGTATTACAATAGCAAAACATGCTCACTGTGGAAAAAACAGAGGGAAAAATCCTATCATCCAGAGGTAAAGCCACTGTCGATGCTGTGCTACATGTATGTGTCCCACTAAAGTCACCCACCAGTACTTTCCCTGTGAGTACTCATTGATTCCCATCTTTATCCTACAACCTGGAGACCCTTGTGTTGTCCTGGACCACCAGCAGCAGTATGGTTGTTGACAACAATAAGTATGGGTTGGGGAGAATGAGAAATGCAGCCATCCTGGCTGTCGTGGTCAGCTCTGGCCGCCACGACAAAATACACTGACAGTTATTTCTCACAGTTCTGGAGGCTGATGTCCGAGACCAAGGTGCTGTGTGGTTGGTTGCTGTTGGGGGCTGTCTTCCTGCTTCCAGACAGCTGGCTTCTCACTGTGTCCTCCCGTGGAGCGAGAGCTCTGACGTCTCTTTTTATAAAGGCACTAATCCCATTGGGAGAGCCCACCCTCATGACCTTGTCTAATCCTAATCACCTCCCAAAGGCCCACCTCAAAGTATCATCGTATTGGAGGTTAGGGATTTAACATGTGAATTTTAGGGGCACACCCAGACCACAGCTGTGGCCCCACTAGCCCTGCATTCCATCAGGATTCTCGGGTGTCCGTGTGTGTGCTGATTTTAGAGAAGCACTGCTGTAAGAGGTGTCTGTGTACTAAATTTGTTGAAATCATTACACTGAGCCCATAATTGTGGCATCTTTTCTCATGCCCAGGCTGCCTGATAAGCAGGCAGTATTTGCTGCAGGCTGAGGATGTCCAGCCACTCACTTCTGTGCAAGAACCACGTGCAAACCCCGGGAGGTCTCTCCTCAGCAATTTCACTTGAGAAAACATGTTGCTGATTGTGTGCTTGTGCAGGGCAGCCACTGAGAGAACATGCACACACACACCACACACACAAACACCACACCACATATACACCACACACACACTACACACCATGCACAACACCACATGTGTTTTCTGAGTCTTTCCCTCCTTTCCTTTCTCTCCTTCTTTAATAGTATTTTGTTCTACTTCCATGAAAGCAGTGTATTCTTGTCTTTTAAGTGGGACACCGATGGGGTTCGGGGAACTAAGTGGAACGCCAGTGGGCTTGGTAACTTTGAGTTCCCCTTTAGAGTGATCTTGCTGGGCCATTTTGTTGGTGAGACTTTCCTCCTGAGCTGGTCACATGGGTCAGGAAACATCCTCCCATCCCCTGTTGGCAGGCAGAGGACTGGCTGCCAGGAATCTGGGGGCTGGCGGGGAGCACACATTTTCACCTGATTTCCCTGAGTTCACTTTGGCACCACTCCTTCAGCTGTGTCTCTCCCACCAAAAGAACTCACTGGTCACCTCTGGGAGAGGAGGTGGGTCACCCAGGGCAACGGAGTGGGGAGGGAATCTAGGGTCTGACGACTTCATGAACAGACTGCACGGCCCTCATAGGTGCCGTGTGCCTACCTCACGGGGCGTCTGGAGCTGCTGGGTCCCAGGCCTTTAGGATTTCCGGCTGTAAACCAGTTGGTTCCCACTTCCCCAGTGCTGGCCAGGATCCTCCGGGTGTGCGGGCCTGTAAGGGCAGCCACCACTGCCCCCTCTCACTTTTAGAGCTTCCAAACATTTCTTATTATTCCCTCTTTTGTTTTCCCATAATTTAAAAAAACCTTTTGCTATCATTTTAATGGCTCTGTCAGGGAGTGAAATTGCATGCAGATGTTCAAACTGCTTGTTTGCCTGAGAGTTGAGAAGAGTTCATTTTAAGTTTGCAATGCCACAAGGATGGTTCCTTTGAAAAATTTTATTTGATTTAGTGAACTGACAAAATGCTGTGTAAATCTAGCTTTCTGCTTTAAACGTGAATTTCTAATCTTGACAATATCTCTGCAGTTGTCATTGCACGTTCAGTGTTATTTCTACAATATTTCTCTGCCTTTGTCGTTGGAGTATGAGAATGAGAACACTTGCGCCTGGTTGGACCCCGCCACTTTACACCATGGATAGGGAGCAGTGGTAAATGTGCCCTTGATTAGGGTCTAAAAGGATGATTTAATCCGGGTGGACCTAGCTGTGAATCTTAGGCCTGAAATCCTGGACAGTAGCTTTCTACTCCGTGTGAAAGCCACCTGTAATCCAGTATCCCATGGGCACAGTCTCTCCCTCAAAGAACAATTACTCGTAGGCAATAGTAATTGAAAAGGAATTCCATTTGTTACTTGCATCATTGAAAAATAATTATGGAGATCCATTCTACAGCCCCAAACTACACATCGAAAACTCACCTTGCCTCTGCTTCCCAAAGCTCCCTCCAGAATCTCCTGTCGACTCCCACACACCGGGCTCCCCACATCCCTTCTCCTTCTCTCTCAGTTCCTCCTCTCATAGAGTGTTTTAGTGACTCTGGTTCAATTTGCATCACTTTCCTTGTTCTCCTGATGCTGCCTTCTCCTCACTCGGGACCTGGGCTGACCTGGAGGGCTCTTAGTGGCTGCGGGAAGCGGCGAGTCTACAGGATAAAGAAACCATTCTCTCTCTGGCTGTGGAGTAACAGCGAGAAGGCTGGCTAGGGACGCGGCAGACCATGTCTCCCTCATACGTTATATAAAATGCGTCTCTTATTATTCCAGGTAAATATAAATCCCTGGATTAAGGCCTTATGATTTGGGGGTTAGCATTCTCAGTGATTGGGCATAAGATAAATCATTTTTCTTTTGTCCTTTTACTTTCTTGCTTTCCTTTTCTGAAACAGAAAAAGTCATTATCTTTAGTCTCTTTCCCTTACGTATGTATCATGATGATTTTATTTGTTACAAATAATCATCTTCAGTTTGGGGGAAAATACATTGTTTTAATACAAGGTTTTGGATATTAACTAATACATTCATGCATCCATTCATTCGACAAGTATCTGGTGCTCGTCAAGCATCTAGGCTGGCAGACATTAAACATTTCATTAAATGGTCTGCAACAGAGCATGGGGACCTCAGGCAGGGTTTAGGCTCACAGGTGAGAGAGGAGGGCAGAGTTGGCAGAACCTGCAAGGGCAGCTGCCCACCTGACACCACGGTCGTATGATTGGGATCTCAGTACCCTTTCTCCAGAGAGCAGGTCTGAGGCCATTCCCAGGGTGTGATTACTTCTCTACATGGATGGCGACCATCTGCTGTGAGTTGGATGGGAGAATCTCTCTCTGCATTGAAGGAAGTCATCCAGCAGCATTTCTGTCCTTAGGGCCCTGGAGGTGATGACATATAGCAGCGCTCACTGAAGGATGGAGGATGTGCCCAAGACCGTGCCCCGCGTGTCTTTCTTTCCCTCCAGGGGCAGGTTTGCTCCATGACATTTTCTCCCAAACAGATTCGCCAAGCATCCTTTGTAAGGCCAGCATCACGCCCCACATGGCGCTCATTGAGCAGGTTTTCCTGGGAGAATCAACATAACCATTTGGCTGAAATGAAGCCTCAGGTTGACAGGACAAAGGGGATGGGCTGGGGATTTTCTGTGTCCACAGAGCAGATTTTGTGGGAAAAAGGTTTGTGAGGCTTTGGGATTGCAGGAGAAGAGAGGCAACATTTGTAATTGTGGCAAATATCTTTGCAGGCTGCGCTTTTGTACACCTCAGCCAACAAGGCCCTTCTTTCCTCCTCCCTCTCCCAGTTTCAAGAGAGACCCAAGAAACCGCGGACTTGGGTGGCTCCCCTTCCAGGGGGGCGTCAGAGCTTCTGTGGTGAGGTTCCCGGCCCTGCAGCCAGCTGTGCCAGGGTTTCTGGGTGCTTACACTGTGAGGATGTTCTTAAGGTACAGTTGATTAAATAGACACTCACATACACAAACGAACCACTTTTGCTGTCTGAGTTCATCCCAATTTGCAGAATTGGTGGGTTAGGAATGGTTTTCCTCCTTCCCTGTGCTCAGGTGGGGAGGCGCCCACCAACAGCCTGAGACAGGCAGGAGTAACCCAGCCCCAGAGCATCTGCCTTGTCCCCAGAGAGACCCCGACTGGCTGTGCAGTTACAGATGTGCTTCCAAGCCCCAACCACCCGGAGCAAATGAGATGGAAACCAACAAACAAAGAACTCAACAGTATCCCTCTCCACTCAAGAACCTTTGAGCCAGGGGAAGAAAATTACAGGAGGAGTCAGTTCACCACCTCATTTTATTTTATCGATATAATAACCCCCTGGAGCAAAGGTCTCTCCTTCACATTTCAGGAACTGCCCTACAGCTGTTGGTTCACCCTTGCTTCATTTAGCAAACGTCATTTGAGGACTTGTTTAAGGGGCAGATGATTGTGCCTCCTTCTCCCTGCAAAGGCTTCCAGGACCTAGGTCCAAAGGGGAGGAGACAAGCCCTCTGTTCCCAAGTGGCAGGTCACTCCATACTCACAGGGCTCCCTGTCCCCATTTTCAACCTCTTGGCACCTGTATCAGTCAGCTTGGGCTGCATAACAAAGCACCACACACAGAGTGGCTTAAACAATAGACATTTATTTCTCACAGTTCTGGAGGCTGGAAGTCCAAGATCAAGGTGTGACCAGGGTTGTTTCTCCTGAGGCCTCTCTCCTTGGCTTGTAGGCAGCCACCTGCTCCCTGTGTCCTCACGTGGTGTTCTCTCTGTGTGTCTGTGTCCCAATCTCTTCTTCTTATAGGGCCACCAGTCATATTGGATTAGGACCCACCCTAACTACCTCATTTTAACCTAATCACCTCTGTAGAGACCCTATCTCCAAATACAGTCACATTCTGCAGTACTGAGGGTAATTCAATATATGGATTTTGGGGGGGGGGATACAATTCAGCTCATAACAGCACACAACAGCACCCAACACTCAATCTCCTGAAAGCACTCTGCACCGAGCAGAGACATCTACTCTAACTAATACATTCTGAGTTTCTCAGTAAACTCAGACAACCCAGAAACAACAGAGGAGGAGAAGGAGTGGGTGACAGCCTTTCAGGGACCTCTTTCCCTTCAGGTCCACCTTCTCTCCTGTGCTGCCCACCCAAGGTGGCCTCTGGGGTGTGGGACAAGGAGCCGGAGGCCTCTGCTTGGGGCTGGGCAGGTGGACGTTGCGGCCTGCCGGCAGCATGGCGAATGGGTGGACACCACGAGGAGCAATAGCAGCTCTCTGGAGACTGGAGGCTGATTGTGGCTAACCCAAGATGCCCCGCTCTCCTGAGACCCCGGAGAGATGGCTGCCACAGGGGCTCATCTGAGACTCAGTGCTTCGGCACCTAGCAGGCTGGTCCTCCACGACCAGCCAGCTTCCACTGCTTGTCCTCCACAACAACAGCGACAACACGACAGTAACTGCAAAGGGCGCTCTCTTTCCCAAGTACATTCACTCATGTGCTCTCATCCCCCTCAGTGCCCGCAGCCGCTCCTGACCCCAGCTCTACGACGGAATCTACATTCCATGCTCTGCACTTCCCGCCAGGTGTAACCTCATCCAACTCGCCCAGTCCATTTACAGTTATTTATTTTTATTTATTTATTTATTTTTGGCTGCGTTGGGTCATCGTTGCTGCGCGCGGGCTTTCTCTAGTTGCGGCAAGCGGGGGCTACTCTTCGTTGCGGTGCACGGGCTTCTCATTGTGGTGGCTTCTCCTGTTGCGGTGCGCGGGCTTCTCATTGTGGTGGCTTCTCTTGTTGCGGAGCACGGGCTCTAGGCGCACGGACTTCAGTAGTTGTGGCACGCCGGCTCAGTAGTTGTGGCTCGCGGGCTCTAGAGCGCAGGCCCAGTAGTTGTGGCGCACGGGCCTAGTTGCTCCGCAGCATGTGGGATCTTCCCAGACCAGGACTAGAACCCGTGTCCCCTTCATTGGCAGGCGGATTCTTAACCACTGCACCACCAGGGAAGTCCACCTAGTCCATTTAAACTCAAAGTTCAGGGCAACAGTGATGATGTGAGTCCTTCTAACCTGAAATGGCAAAATAAATGGAATAAGTAGAAAGATTGTGCATCCTCCCCGCAGGGAGCCTCCCAGATGGCTCACTTCCTCTTGGGGCTGCTCTCCTGGCCAGGTTCACTCCCCACGTCCAGCAAAGCCAAGTCCTGAGATTGCAGGCGGGAGAGACTGGGGATTCTGACACCTTTCAGGGTGACCCAGCAAAGCCAGTGAGCCCTCCCAGAGTGGCGCAGCCCCTTCCCCTTTCTGCAGGCTCTTAGAAGGAGGTGGGCGCACCTGCGTAAGGACCATCATTCTCAGAGGAAGGTGCAGCTGGCAGAAACCCTGAGCAGAAAGGGGGGCTGCAGTTTCCTCAGGAATCATTGCACAGTCTCCCTTTCTTTCAGCATCAGGAAATCTGAACACAGATCTTCACATGGTAGTGTGAATTCTGGCTTCAGTGCAGATGTTAAGAAAAGACCTGTCACCTTGGGCACAATAGCGGCTCCTGGACCAGCTGGATGCATCTATCTGCCTGCTCTGGCCTCGTTGTCCCTCCAGCCCCGTCTTCCCTGTGGAGATGAATCTTCCCTACCGTCATCCACATTCCACTTGCCACGGGTTCCTGCCTTCCCAAGGGGCTGGTGACCAGGGTGTAGGCTGAAAAGGCCCAGAGACTCTTGGGTGTGGCGACCTTGATCACTGCAGAGCCCTCGGGGGTGCAGGAGCAGGGCTGGGCGTGGAGGGTAGTACGGGGATGAAAGCATGAGATTTCCTTCCTATGTTAACAAATCTCAGGCTGGCTCAAGAGCTGCTTAGACAAAACCCCCAAAGCGCAGGTGATAAATAGAGCTCTTATGACTCTAGTTTACATAAAAATTGAATATTTCTGTGACAGAACTAATGGACAATTGATTAAGAGAGAAAACGTTTGCAGTGGCTGAAAGCAGATGATCTCAGGAAACCATGAGGTTCCTCCCCACGTTGTCTGTGAAGTTCCTGCAAGTGACAAGAAAGGACAGTGGGGAATGTGCAAAAGGCATGAACGGATGTGTTACAGAAGAGGGGGCCAAGAGGCTCACAGGCCCCTCAGGAGATGCTAACCCCCTCAGTCATTGGATATGAGTTGCAAGAGCCCAGCTGGGCTTGGAGGGCTGTGTGTCCACCCCCAGGAGAGTGAAGAGGTGCACTGTGGCAGATGGCGCCAGGGCAGGACACGCAGCAGCTAGAGGCCTCAGATTAGAGGTTCAAATAACATAACGTGGAAACCATGCTCCACGTGGCAAAAAGAGAAAAGTATTCAGGGTGCCTTGATTCTGCAGATCTTGGAAGACTGAAGAGCAAAAACAGGCTGTAGAAGACTGCCAGCAATGCCTGGGATTGTTGCTGCAGGTCACCTGGCCCTGGAATCAGCATCTTGTGCAGGCGGCTGGCCTTGACCTGAGAGACAGATGGTCATTTTCCAACACGTTTTCACCAGTGACCTGAGTACAAGCAGCATGGATGGCTATTAAGAGTGGCATGCTGAGTGAAGAAAGCAAAACACAGAGTGAGCTATGAGATGGGTATGCAGTATTGTCATTTATGTCATTGAAAATATGCATACATGCAAGAAAACCCCACACACGGCCCAAGAACACATGCAAACCAAAGTATGCACAAGACCTACAGCATGAGTTCCTGGTGCTGGAGGAGGGCTGTGGAGATACAAAAGGGACATAAACATGGGAACAAATAAAAATAAGAGGTGAGCCTCATGTTGGCTAATGATGACACTGCACATGGACCTCTGCCCAAAGGATAAAAAGTGAAACGCACAAATCCAAGATATGATACCAATCACACCCACCAGGAAGACTCAGTTACAAAGATGGAAAATTTCAAGTGCAGAGAGCACCACTGTGGGAGCATGGATTAATGCAGTCATTATGGAAACTTGTTTGACAGATTCTGCTAAAGCTGAAACTTTGCATACCCTGGAACTCCGGGATTCCAAGGTCTATACCAACAGATCACCAGAAAACACAAATGAGGATGTGCACAGCAGCGCTATTGGCAACAGCCCTGAACTGGAAGTAGCTCATGGCCCATCAGTCGCAGAATCAGTAAATCATCTGCAATATATTTACAAAGCAAGGACCTGCAGCTGCACACAATGATATTGATGAATTTCAACAATTAGCATGGGGTGAAGTCAATCAGACACAGAGAGTCCAAGAGGGAGGTTTTCACTGGGCTAGTGCTGAAACAGGTGAAATTGATCTGTGTGGTTAGCAATCAGGATGGCCATTGCCCTGGGGGAGGGGTTGGAAATGAAACAAACCACAAGGGTGCCCCGGGGTGCTGGTGACACAGGTGTGTGCACTTTGTGAGAATACATGGAGCTGTTCATTTCTGTTAACTTTCAATAAAAAGGAAAAAAAAAAAAAAGAGAAAAAGAGAAAGAAAAAAAAGAAAAGCAGTTTAAATTGTAGTAGTGATCTCGGGTGGCCTCGGCCTGCAGCAGCTTGAAGCAGGATTTTGGTTCCCAGCCAGAGATTGAACTCAGGCCGCGGCAGTGAGAGTGCTAAATCCTAGCCACCAGACCAGTGGCCAGTGACAAGGCCTTGGCCTGTGTGGCTTTGCAGAAAATGAATTTCCACAAAGAAATGGAAAGTAGTGAAACAAAGTGTTTATTAGGAGGAAAAGGGGTAAGTGGGGATAGACACATGGGCAGACTCAGAGAGAGAGTCGTGCCCCCGTGGTAGTTTGAATCACTTATATGGGGCATTTCTTCCAGGTTTCCTTTGGCCAACCATCTTGCTTTGTCTGGTTCTGAGTCTGTATTTGGTTTATCTCAGGGTCCTTCCATGTGTGTGCACGCATCTCTTAGCCAAGATGGATTCTAGCGAAGAGGCCTATGGGTAGGTTGACATCACCTACTGTGGGGTGACACCCCCCCTCCCTTTTTGACCTTCAAGGAGCCTTTCTGTGCATGTGTAGTTGGGAAGTTCTCCTTGACTTCGAGAATGAGGAATAGTGGTCTTTTATCTCTTATCTAGGCAGGGCTCAGCTTCTCTTCCCTCCTGCTATTTTGGAGTTTCTGTCTACAGGGCATGAACTCCAGCGGCTCAGCCTGGAGCCTATCTATCTCCTGCCTCAGTAGGGCAAATAATAAGAGATCACACAGAAAGTTTTGCTTATCGACACAATATTAAAATACACTCAGACTGAGGGTTTCCCACATGTGGGGCTGGGGTCAGAATATAGAGATGGGTGACCTGTTGCCTGCTTGCGGCCCTGTACACCAATGCACACTGAAAAAAGAAATTTTCACATACTGAGGTATGGGGAAGTCATTCTGGCTTATACATGAGTTAACTTGAATTTTATGCTAACTAAAGCAGCCTGTTTGTGGCCTGTCAAACATACATTGTACATCTCATCTGCTTTAATTATTAAAGAAAAGAGCATCTCTGTCTCTTGACCAAAAGTAAAGACTGTCCATGTTAAAAATAAAGATTAAATGCCTCCCTTCCTGTGATGCCAGTGTGTCCACATTTAATTTTTATGTGTGATGAGAACCGACACTGCTCCATTACTGAGCTGCTATCCAGCTATGACATCTGCTCGGCCTTTTATTCATTTGTTTTCTGTCTCTTGCTGGAGTCTTCCTGCACAGCCCTGCATCTGTCTTGTTTCTTTTCACATGTATTTGTTAGCTGTTGCCTTTGTAAAGAGAGATCTCTTCTTTTTTTTTCCTCCCTCAAACTGGTTTTTATCTATACATAGAAAAGAAGCTCCTCCAGCATGTGAATTTGTCACCAGCCACCTTATGGCTTTTATTATGGTTACTAAGTTGTGTCTGGATTTCCTGAGCACATGGTGGCATCAGTTTCCAATATGATGGCTTTGTCTTCTTCTTCACAATTTCCAGCTCTTGTGTTCCTCTCTCACCTTAAATCAACATTTAATAAAAGCGGATACATAATGAGAATGTTTCTGGTATTTCACTATCAAGATTGGTGCTTATTTTTGGTTTAAGATTCTTTTTTATCATAATAAGAAAATATCCACTTATTATTAAGTGTTTCATAATAAGAAAATATCCACTAAGTGTTTTAAAAATTTAATCAGGAATGGATGCTGAATTTTCTAAAATGCCATTTTAGCTTCTCTGCAGATAATTATGTGGTTTTCTTCTTTGACTTACTAATGTGGTGAACTGTGTGAATTGATGTCCTAATTTGAATTATCCTTGCGTTCCTGAGGGGTAAATCCTACTTGGCCGTGGTTTATTATTATTTTAATGAGCGTTCGAATTAAACTTGTTAATATTTTATTGAGGCTATTTGCAGAGATATTCATATATAAGATTGCTCATTTTGTGCCCCTGGATCTTGCCATGCACAGCGACGTGCCACCTGCCTCTGCAGACTTTGGTGCCCATCCGGGGTGTCATCCACTCTCCAGTGCAGTGTGCACGGGACAGCTTTCCAAAGGGGGTGACTAGGTTTTGTTTGTTTTGTACTTTTCAAAGTGTGCTTTTCTTTTGGCGAATAGAGAATATGGTGCTGGGGTTAAATCCTTTATTTAGATAAAACCTCTTAGGTGCCTTTGCTCACCTTGTCAGGCCTCAACTTCCTCATTTGTAAAGTGGAGATATTATCACACCTCTTTCGTAAGGCTGTTGGAGATTAAATGGATTAACAATACACACAAATTTCTAAAAAAAGCATCTGGTACATAGTAAATATTATGTAAGTGTTGGCTATTATTATGATCAATACTATTATTCATTTGTTAGCTCCAGAGAATGCCAAGTTTAACTAGAGGAACCCAGTGCTGGCTCAATGTCTTTAAATGCTCAGAGCTTTGGAAATGGAAGTGTGTGGGGAAGGGACTCCGGTATAGACTTGCACTGAGTCCTGCAGGTGGGAAAATCATAGAGGCCGCTGAGCTAGCCAGCAGACTTGGAACCAGTGTTTTCTTGCTGGTTGAAACCCTCTTTCTGTCCTCCCACCGTTTGAGGCTGTCGGCTGCCTCGGTAACCTGGGTGCAAGTGCGGGTGAGTGGGACCTGCCACACGAAGTGGAGGTTGCCATGGCAGAGCTGTTGTTTCCAAGCCAGGGTCGAATTAACTCAGCGGCTAACTCCCAGGTCAGCAGATTTAGTCCTGTCCTGTCCTGTAATATTCATAAAGGGCTTTGTCCCATCTGGTGGTGCCGCCGAGTCTAGCCTTGAGCATGTGGGAACATCCCACCAAATAAACTGCTGCCCGGCAAGCCACGGAGCTGCAGGCCATAGATTCCTGCAGAATCGAACAGCACCCACACACATCTCCACGGAGACCTCAGCCAGATCACGTCTAGTCACAGAGAAATATTTTCCCCATCACAGGACACTTGGGCAGGGGTTTTAAATGGGTGGTGAGAGCTTGGTTACAGAGCACCTGACTTGGAATCCTGGCCATGTGGCCGTGTCTGATTCTGCCTAACAGACTTAAGTGGTCTCTGCTCACTGAACAGATGGAAAAGTGAGTAGATGTCCAGAGACCGAGGGATGTGATGTATGCCCCCAGTGAGGGTAGATTCTCTCATCCCAGTGACCTGCAGAGATGGTCCCTGAGAAAGGAGTCACTGGGACATCCACAGTGGGGCCTGGGGGACAGGGGCAGGACAGGGAGAAGATACCACCCCATTCCTTCTTGGAGCTAATGATGATTAGAACCTGGATGCAGGAAACAACCCCAAGGAGGTAAATGGAATCTTACCACGAGGAAAGTGGGCATCAGGCCAGGGGAGTGTGACCAATGCCAGCCGGGGGTTCAGGTGGAGGGCTGTTTCCCTTGGGGCATGTGGCTGAGGCAGCAGCCTTCTTGGACAGGCTCTGTGGCTGGAGACCCTCTAGTTGGGTTTAGGAGTAAGTATATGTTGTATAATAAAGGATACGTCTAGTCTTTGTCCTGGGATCCTGGCACAGAGCTTCTAAACCCTTAGAAATTCCTCAATGATAGGAGTGTCTTATTGTTAATGAGCCCTTGGACCACATATGAATTTATGCTAATGAGGTGACTCCTGATGGACCCATAGATAGTTTCAGGATGGGGTGGCTAAGCCAGAAACACCAACCGCATGGTTAGAGGGTTGGGGCTTTGAGCCCCATAATATCAGCCAAACTTCCCAAATCTCCGGGGCAGGGGGAGAGGAGAAGCTGGAGATTCAATTGGTCGTGCTGATGGCGTAAAACTTCAACAAAAACTCTGGACACCAAAGCTCAGTGGTGCTTCCTGGTTGGTGAACATGTGGATGTGGTGGGAGATGAAGTAGTTTGATGTACAGGAAGAGTACACAGAAGCTCTGTGTTTGGGACCCTCACAGACTTCACGCCATGCATCTCTTCATTTGGCTGTTCCTGATCTGTATCCTTTATAATAAAACTTAATCAGAAGCATAGCACCTTTTTGAGTTCTGTGAGCTTCTAGTGAATTACCAGACCTGCGGGGGTTGTTGGGAAGACGTGGGATTGGTAGTCAGTTGGACTGAAGTATGGGTGGCTTGGGAAACTCCAAAGTGCAGCTGGCCTCTGAAGTAAGGGAAGTCTTCTTGGGGACTATGCCTTCTAACTTGTGGGGTAAGTGCTAACTCTGGGTATTTAGTGCCAGAATCAAATTGCAGTATACCAGCTGGGGTGGCAACAGAAGAGTTAGTGTCAGGAAAAAGTGGAATTCGCTGAAATCACTGAAATTACCCAAATCACTGAAGAACGTGGTTTGCGGGGAGAAAGGATGAAAGGGCGGGGAACAAGGAAGCTTTGATTCCTGAGTAGCCATAGGGTCTCTACCCATGGTATGGAGCAGCTGCTGTGCTGAGGTCAGTTACTGAAGGTAAGTGACTAATGGAATTTAGAGATGATGGATCCAAATTCTGGGCAGTTGGCTCACTGGATCTGTAAGGAAATGCAAAATAATATGGAAAGAACAAAAGATACAATCCCTTGGTTATTATTCTATGTGAGAGCTACAAAGAAAGAGAAAGGTCAAGCTTAGCTTGTGGCCAGGGAACTATAGCCTCGTGTCTCAGGGCCCCCACTGGAGGATGTGGTGGGTATCCAGATGCAGGCCCAACTCAAATTACAGCCTCTCGTCTCAGAGCCACTTCCAAAAGAAAAAGGTGTGCCGAAGCAACACATGACAAAGAAGGCTAGACTGATGGCCAAGGGAAGGCGGACAGATGAGGGGAGAGAGAGTCAAGGGACTTGTGCCGTGGAGTGGAAATCCTGAAGTTATGAAGAAATGGGGTGAATAAAGCAGCTTCTAATGGTCCAAACAAAGGTCCAAACAAATGGTCCAAACAAAGGATGACTGGACCAACAGGAGCCCCTGCTGGTTCCCCAACATCAAAGCAACAAAGCTGCTTTATTTACTCTAGCTTGGAGGAATTTGGAAAGGCCCAAGTCAAAGATGGCAACAGGAAACCATACCTGCAATCACATGGGGTGATGGTCCAGCAATTGAATCAAGAGAAAGAGTGACAAAAAGGCCAGGGTTTCTTGGTTCAGTCCCCTGCTGGTGACCCAAAGCCAAATGCACATGAATATAGGACGGTCGGGGGGCAGGGAAGTCTCTGGGACTCTGTGACACGGGAGCCCATGGACCGTGGTACCAAAACCCATTGGTGGAGTCCCAACAGGTGCTATAATTGCACAGAAAGAATATAGGACCACAAGTGTTGATAAAGCGGAAGTTTGGATGAAATTTGGGATGTAAAACATAAATGTGAAGAAGTTGTGTCTCCTTCACCTGAATGCTTTCTGGGCATGGGCATAATGTCTGGCTGGGGGGCACTTCCCTTATTTGGTACTGTAAAGCAAAAACCTGTTGGTGAAGTCCTGTAGTCAGGAATGCAAAGGTTGATGGATTAAGGTGAAGATTTGGTCAAAATTGGGCATGTCTGCATAGGCTTTTTGTGAAGTGGCTGCATCTCTTTTACCTGCATATGTGGTGGAGATGGATATTTCCTCCCCCCCAGAATTGTAAAACAGAAGGCAGGTACATCTGTCCTTCAGGTAGTATTGATTGGACATGTCGATGGGAACCAATAAGATGCTCGAGCCCTCACAGGTTGTTAATTTCAAACAGTATAGAATAGTGGCTGGAGTGCTGATGTGAACAAATTCTCTGTAGAGTCAGTAGCCTTGAATCAGGTGTAGACTGGGGCTTACGATAAAAGCCCATGAGTGCCACCCAGTGACATCTATTGGGACTTTGGACTAGAGAATTTCCATTTGAGGGGCAATGACTAGCTTGTCATCAGGGATGAATTGAAACTGCCCTTATGACTGAAGGACTTAATCTTGAAATCTGAAATTCCCTTGATGTCTTGGGTAATGTCTGAGAAATGCTCCTGTAGAGAGGTCAATGCCCAGAAGAGTTCCATAATAAAATGGAAATTGTTTACCTAGGATCATGCTACCAGGGGAAATGTAGTTACTCAGTGTACTCACAAGCAAGTGGTCAAACTCCCGGAAATGGAATGTGGAGTAGAGGCTGCCAGGCCTGGGGAAAGGAGAAACAGGGAGTTGTCATTTAATGGGTATGAAAAGTTCTGGAGGTTATTGCACAACAGTGTGAATATCCTTAAAACTGCTGAGCTGTACACTTAAAAGTGGTTAAGGTGGTACATTTTATGTTTGGAGTATTTTACCGTAATGAAAAGAGCAAAAGATCTGTAGACACATTTCTCCAGAGAAGATATACAAATGGTCAATTAGTACATGAAAAGGTGCTAACGTGACTCATTATCTGCAAATGGAAACTACCGTGAGATACCTCTTCACAGCCACTAGGCTGGCTGTAATAGATGACAGATGGTTAGTAACGAGGTTGGGGAGGATTGCAGACACTGGAAACTTCACAGTGCTGCTGCGGGTGTAAGGGGATGCAGCCTCTTTGTACAACAGTTTTTTAGTTTCTTTAAAAAGTTAACATAGGTTTACATATGGTCCAGCAATTCCACTTGTATGTATATACCCATGAGAAGTGAAAACATATGTCCATGGAAAAACTTGTGCACAAATGTTCATAGCAGCATTATTCAAAAGAACCAGACAGTGGAAACAATCCAAATGCCCATTAATTGATGATCGGATAGTTAAATGTGGTATATGTGTACGTCGGATTATTATTCAACAATAAAAATTATTGCAGTACTGACACATGATACAACATGGATGAACCTTAAAAATATTATGCTCAGTGAAAGTAGCCAGTCACAAAGATTATGTATTGTTTGATTTCATTTATACGAAAATGTTCAGACATTTGACATCCGTAGTGACAGAAATAAAGTGGTTTATTAAGACAGGGATAGGGGAAAGGAATGTGGGGAAACCATTATCATGCATCTGCTCTGCTGGAGATCTGAGGGGAGAGAGACAGCTCTCAATTGACAGGACTTGATAGCTCGTGGGAGAGGCAGTGATTGTACAAGAATAAGCAATAAGTAAGCCCAACATTTGCCCACTGTGTTGAGTGTAATAAAGGAAATAGAATGTGAGAGGTAGGTTTGGGGTGGGGGTGGCTTCCTTACATAGTTATTCACTGGGGGGGCCCTGAGAAGAAGAGTTTTCAGCTGATCTGGATGGAGGGAGGTTGCCAGCCTGGTGGGAGTGTTTTCTGGACTTGAAAGAGTTCCTGCAAAGGCTGGGGGAGGAGCTCCATGTGTTCTGCAAACTTAGGTGGAGGTCCTGGCAGGGGCTGGGTGGTTTGAGCACAGGTGTCTTCACCTGAGGGCAAGAGCCCGAGGACAGAGATTTCATTGCCATTCTGGGTGATGCATGTCAGATGACTTATTTTAAACCATTTTTTTTCTTGTAGAATTCCTTAACTGATTTTTAAACCACACTTTGAAGCTTAAAAAAGATTACCAAAAGACTTGGTGGTAAGCTCCCCTTTCATTCTTGTGATTCAGGTGAGGGAGGGAGGATGCTGTGTTGAAGCATGAGCCCTCCCACCCGCCACCACCACGCGGCACCTGTGCCCCCTGGCCTGGGATGTCGTCACCGCCTACTGGACCCTCCTGAGTGGGAACCACAGGTGGGACTGGGACGAACCTGGGTCTCTCGACTTTCACACCTGCTTCAGCAGCTGGCTCCTCCTTTCTCATTTTGGCGGCTCCTGGCTGAAGTGCGTGGAAGAGTCCCAGGTGCCCTGGAAGGATTCTATTCAACTCACACCTTCTTGCGAGGGAGGGGTCCCCCCAGAAATGGGAGACAAGGCAGAGCTCTGCCCTTTGTGGGACTGTGGGCAGCTTGGAGGTCCTGGGCAGCAGGAGGCAAGGTGGCCTCTCTTCCCTCTGGGGCTGTGTAGGTGCGGGCACCTGAGGCCGTGGGCCTCCTCGGGACCCTGCCCTGCCATGCCCCTGCCAGAATGTCTCCATGAACGGCTTCCTCTCGACCTGGCCACGTGGAAGGACTTCCAGCAGAGAGGGGTCAGCCGTCCCTCCACCTAGCGGTAGGTGGGGTTTCCCATCTTCCCACCTGAAATGTGTCCTGCATCCAGGCTTGTGGCGGAGACCTTCTGGGCAGAGGCTGAGGTAGGGGCCTCATGACACTCATTTGATAGTCCAGGGGCAGCTGAGATGCTGTGGGGGACAGCGGGGTAGGAGGGCGGGAAGGCGGGCAGGAGCCTGGGGGCCCGAGGCCTGGGGCGGGGGGCACAGAGGGAAGTAGGAGAGAAGGATGGTCTCAGAGGGAGGGTGAGGGCAAGCAAATGGGGGAGGGAGTGGGAGGAGGGGAGAATGGAGGAGGGCGGGGAGAGGAGGGGAAGGAGATAATTGTGCAGAAACATGTTGAAACACATAAATGTTGCACCACGAGGGGGAGTACCTGTCAGAGTCCTGGACAAAGTGAGGGATTGAACTGCATGGATTTCTGAACAATTCTTGGCATTAGGATGAAGAATTGACTCTCCAGTTCTTTGCCTTTATGCTTATTTCCGCTATTAATGGCTTTTCCTCACACTTCCACGGCTTACTGCAGCCTCGAGGTCTGAGTTATAGTTTAAAGCAAGAGTCGGCCTGAACACAGTCCCTGTGACAATACTGTGTTGTTTCTGAGGAGAAATGTGGTGGTTTTGGCTCTGAAAGTGCGGGGGACCCAGCTGCCGCCTGGGTATGAGGAAGAGGGCTGGCTGCCTGCTCAGCGTCACGTGGGCCTGAGGCCACGCCTTGTGTCCCGCGGTGAAGCTGTCATCTCCTGCACGAGGATGGGGTGTGCAGGCGAGCCCGGGGGGCATCGTGTGGTGCGGGGGCTCCAGGCCGGGTGGGGTGGACGAACCTTTTGCTCCTTCCCACCCCTGAGAGCCCACAAGACCGGCTGGTGCGGGAGTGTTTGCGGTGCTTCCCTAGGCAGGGGCACAGACACTCTACAAGGACGTTGGGGAAGTCTCTTTGTGTGAGGCCTCGAGGAGAACGCGGGGCCTGAGGGGACCCTGGTGACCCTGAGTACAGGGCTGGCTGCTGCATAGGCGGCCGCTGTCAGAGCCTTGGGCCGTCCCCAGTATGGCCACCACTGCCCATCCAGTCCCCACGGGGCTCTGAGTTCAGCCTTGTCTTCACAACTGAGGTGGAAGGTGGGAAATTTGTAAGGCATCACTTAAAACAACTAAGAATTTGGGAACTGATCGCTCTGAAGGAAAGTCAGGGGTGGAATAGTCCCTAGAAAAGTCCTGAGAATGCAAAGGGCAGGTGTTTTTAATTTATAAGGGGAAACGGGATTCAGTTACAATGAAAGTAACTGGACACAGGGTACGGAGCCGCCTTGGCTAAGGAAGGGGGTCCCGGACCCCGGTGGACCAGGAGAGCCTGGCACAGCACGTCTCTGGTGTGTGGCTCCCCTTGCTGGGGGGTTGGGGGTGGTGGTGTCTGGAGTGCCCATGGCCCTGCCCAGGGTCTTTGTAGGAGGAAGGTGTGAATTTGAA
This sequence comes from Eubalaena glacialis, assembly GCF_028564815.1. Taxonomy (NCBI): domain Eukaryota; kingdom Metazoa; phylum Chordata; class Mammalia; order Artiodactyla; family Balaenidae; genus Eubalaena; species Eubalaena glacialis. The sequence continues at coordinate 106,342,715 of NC_083724.1, read as the reverse complement.
AAATGTGGGTACACATGATGCAAAAAGAGAAATGGACCTCTATTGACCATGATTTGGTCATGAAAGTTATTTATTAATTACAGGAAATTTGGAAGATACAAAAAAGGACAGAGGGCTTCCCTGGTGGCGCAGTGGTTAAGAATCCACCTGCCAATGCAGGGATCATGGGTTCGAGATCCCACATGCCGCAGAGCAACTAAGCCCGTGTGCCACAACTACTGAGCCTGTGCTCTAGAGCCTGTGAGCCACAACTACTGAAGCCTGCATGCCTAGAGCCTGTGCTCTGCAACAAGACAAGCCACCGCAATGAGAAGCCCAGGCACCGCAACGAAGAGTAGCCCCTGCCCGCCGCAACTAGAGAAAGCCGCACACAGCAACAAAGAACCAAAGGAGCCAAAAGTAAATAAATAAAATAAATAAATTTATATATATAAAAATAAAGGACAGAAAGAGAATAGAAATAACCTGCAGTCCCACCACTGGCCAGCACATCAGTGCGGTTCCTTTCTCCTGGCTTCCAGGTGTGGAAGTCTGGAGGCAGACCTGAGGATGCTGCAGGGCTGGCCTGTGACGTGTCCACACTGCCCCCTCGCGGTCCCTGCGCTGGCAGCCATCTCCACCGTCAGAGTGGCACACACAGAGCGCATCTCTTGACTTCTTCAGTGTCAGGAGCCAGCCTGGAGGGTCAGCCTCAGAACCTGGAATGCATGGAGGGAGCCTAGAGTCCAGGGCTTTAAGGGGGCCTCCTCAAGGAGTTCCAGAGAGGTGAGTTGCATCCAGCTTGTCGGGGCAGCAGAGGACAGTGGTGGACGGGGCAGAGGGCCCGCCTACCCAGAGCCAGGCCCTGCAGGTGGTGGGTGGGCAATCCAAGTCCATGTCATCCCGACAGTCATTTTGGGGTGGGGACCAAAGACTGAATTTCTTGCTATGTATGTGTGTGTGTGTGGGTGCTTTTAGAACATCAAGATTTGGGCATATTGGCAAATGTGACACATTTGTCCCTGTCAGAAGGCAAAGCTGGGGGATACACACAGGTGGTCTCTGTCCCTTCCTATTACCACCCCACTGATGCTGCCTTTCCACAGCCCAGCACTCCGATGCCTCGGGGTGTCAGTTGGCCTTTCTTCGCTTTTCTTCAGTAGATAAAATGCAGCTAAACATGGCTCCCCTCCTCCCCCTCTTCCTTTCTCTCCTCCCCTCCTCCTCCTCTTACTCCCCCCCTCCTCTTCTCCTCTCTACTTTTTCCTTCTTGTTAAATTTTGAAGAGATTTTATTTTTAAAATTTAAAAACTTTTTATTTTGAAATGACTTTGGACACTTCAAGTTGCAAAAATAGCACAGAGATTTCCCATCTGTTCCCCTAGTGTTAGCATCTTGCATAGTTATGTGATGATGGTCAAACCAGGGACTTCGCCTCGATGCAGCACTGTGAACAAGTCCATCAACCTCATTCAAATTTCATCCATGGCTCTGCTGATGTTCTTTTTCTGGGCCAGGGCCCAGCCCAGTCTCACATGTTACATTTAGTTGTCAAGTGTCCTTGATCTCTTTTAGTCCGGAATGTTCCTCTGCCTTTCTTTGTCTTTCACGACCCTCAGACTTTTGAAGAGTAATGGCCAGAGTTTGTCACATGTCACTCAATTTGGGCTTGCCTGATGTTTTCTCGCAATTCAGTTTAGGTCATGCCTTTTTGGTGAGAATACAATATGCGACAGTATCCCCTTCAGTGCATCGTATCATGAGCCCCATGACGTCAGTGTGCCATCACTGGTGGTGCCGACTTGGATCACCTGTTCAGGTGGGCCTGCCAGGTTTCTCCTCTGGGAGGTGATCTTCCCCTTTGTAATTAGTGCGAGTCTCAACACTGGCCTTTGAATGCACTGACTTTCACCGTCTGACAGTTTAGTCTTCCAGGCCCACCATTGCCCACCCCTTCTGGAGGACCTTCTGTCTTCAGGCCCTGCAGGGAAGGACAGATGGCAACTGGAACAGTGCGGAAGTGGGGAGGCCTGTGCAGGATGGGGCTTGTCCTCAGTTCCTAATCAATGAGCTCCAAAATGGGGGGCAGGGTGTGGTTAAGGACAATCAAAGCAAATAGTACCACTCTTTTTTTTTTACTTAATAGTGAGTGCGGGTGATTTTAAATGAGGTAACTCTCCTGTTAATCCATTTATTTGCAAATGCCTTGTTTCCAGATCAATAAAAGCATATTTTGAATGGACTTTATTCCACAGAGCACCTGGTGACATATAAGATTTTCTCTACAGTTGGGAAGGTTCTATTTTTTAGAGGTGATCCCATCTTGTCACGGGCAAGATGACAAGAGTTGTGGCTGGTGTCAGTGAACGTGAGCCTGTGGCGTTTGGCATATGTCCTTACAGGAGGCCCTGATTTCTTTTCCTGTTAATCCCTTCTTCTCAGAGTTCCCTCTCAGTTCTCACTCACTGGTTCTGTCATCCCACACCTAGATTCTGGAAGAATATTTGAGTTGCAGAGAGTTTTGCTCTTTGCTACTCTGTAGCCACATCTTTCTAAAAAGAAAGAGACTTTTTTGGGGGAAGGGGAAGATTAAATTGCCCATTAAAAGAGCAGTTTAAGTGAGGGAATTGCACTGTTAGCTTTTGCTGCATGACAAGCATCCCCAAATTTAGAGGCATAAAACAACAACCCATTTTCTTCTGCTTACAAGTCTAAGATCCTGTTAGGCCAACTCAGCGGTCTCTTCTGGACTCTTCCATGCATCTGTGGTCAGAGGGCAGGCGGGCATCCGGGCAACTTGGTTCTGCTCCTTGTGGACATTAATCCCCCAGCAGGCTCACTTGGGCTTGTTCCCATGGAAACTTGGGGATGCCAAGCGGATGCAGCTCGGTTCAAGTCTCTGCTTGCATCACATTTGCTGTCTTTCCACTGGTGGCTCTGTGCAAAGTCAATGTGGAAGAAGGCTGCCTGAGGGTGTGAACGTAGGGAGACAAATTATCAGCCACGTTTGCAAGCCGTCTCCCACGAGTGCGGTGCGAACATCACTGCTTATATGGCATTAAGCACCAAATTGTTAATAAAATAATGAGAAAGCAATTGCCTCTTCATTTTATTATGTGTATGTTACACAGCTCTGTCCTTTCTCAAATGTGTGCATGTTGCAAATAAAGACACAACCCAACACATCAACAAAGATGTCCATTGAGAAACTAGTTCCTTAAGTTTTTGGAGCCGAACACACCACTTAAAACATAGATGGAGCTGAAATTCTGTCATTGTCTTGGAAAACTGGTCAGTTCTGTGCAATTATGCTAGATGATTTTTTTCCTGAGAAGTTATATTAACAACCTTTTGAATCCAAGCAAATGCCTTATGGTTATATGCACAGTTTTCTCCAGGAACCACGTTCACTCTCATGGCTGGGAGTCTCACTTCTTGGGTTTTTGTTGCATAGTTTCCCTGAACACGTCCCAGTCTTGTGCATAAATGAGGTGGCAGCAGCAGCAGCAACAGCACATTACAGACAAATTCACCTCTCTATCAGGTGTCCAGAAATACAAGGATAAAATATTCCCCCGCATTGATTAGAAAAGTAATAAAGTAACTAAAGTCAAGACATTTCATTTTGAATCAATATCATGATTGACATCAAACTTTTCCAGGTGTCTGCATCAGCTCCCACCTTCCCCTCCCACCTGGGTTTTGTGCCTGTCTCCAAGGGTTTGCCTTCACCCGCTCTCTGGAGGCCCTGCCCTCTGGCCTCTGTATATGTAATATATGCCTTTACCTATAATTGCTGCCCTTCTCCTTTCTGCCCTTTCACGGGCAGATTTTAGCTTGGTCATCATTAAGAATATTTACTTATTGAAATTAATAAATATTTATTAATGTAAAACATACTTGTGATTGAAATTATTAAACACAACTGAAAGTCTCAAAATGAAAATAATGGACCCCTTGACCACCTTCTCTGTACCCTAGCCCTACTCTTCAGAGGTCAGTCACTTTTAAACTTCTGTTTAGCTGTTTCGTCTGATCCTCACTTCCATGCTTCTAGACAATATGCTTATACTGCTATTTCTTGATTTGATCAATTTTAGGCATTTTCGATGGGCTTTCTATAATCAGATTTTCTTCCATGTCTTCTCTGACTTCTTCTAGTACAGTTGGGTCAATAATCAATATTTACATTACTAGTATAGCTGTGTAAATATTGTTCATTGAGGCCCCAGGTGAACATTTCTTATTTTATGGAGTTTTTGTTTCTCTTGAAGTTTGTAATTGCTTCTTTTTTTCCACTTGTATAATTTTCTATTCACATATTTTTATATTGTCCCCAAAGGTTTAATTTTTATCATTTGTTCTCCTTTTCCCCCACTAGTGTTACCTTCCAAATACTTCTATAGCTCACTAAATCTGGACTATTTGCTCTCTAGGCCCGAGGCACATTTTTCATACTGGAGCTTCCCCTTACTCTCTTGGGTTCGACCCACTGTTTCTTTGTTCCCTTGTCTTCCTAATTTTGCCAGAGATTATCTCCAGTAGCTCCTTAAGGAAGGTGCAAGAAAAGTCAATTTTGTGAATCGTTATATGAACGAAAATGTCTTTAGTCTATTTTTACTTATGACTGATATTTTGCTGAATTTATAATTCCAAGTTGAAGATAAATTTTCCTCAGAATTTTTAGGTAAAAAAATACCAATACAAGGTGACATAAGAACCTCATCATGCAGTGTTATATGGAGGCTGTTCTACATAAGCCTTAACTCTACAGTTACAGATTCATAGAGGTTCTTAGTTTCACCCCCGTTATACAACCGATCACCTGATTGCTTCAATACTGAGCCAGAGCTTGATGCTTCAGAATGGTTAGTCTTTACATGTTGAAGATCTCTGCTAGATGATTTGTGCCTATCATGACATCTAACACATCTTTGCCTTTATAAAAAACAGTATTTTGTCATTTTCTCAGCAGGTTTTTTTTCTGTTATTTTTGTTAAGAGATCCCCCCTCTCTGTGATCATCCTTTCTCTCCTTTTAAATTAGAACGACTAGTCCATTTCTGAACAGATCTGAAGAAATCTGTTGTATCTGTGGCATTGCTGCCAACAGCCCACGGTGACCCTGTACCTGGAGGGGCCAGGGGATACGGGTGCATCTGGGTGAGGGCTGTGCACACCCTCCATGGAGCTGCGGTGGAGAGAGGAGCCCAGAGCCAGACAAGGAGAGTACAGAGCTGCACAGGAGGGTGGGGTGTGAGGAGGTTCCCCTGAGCGGGTCCTTCCTGCCCAGTGATTGAGCCTGGCCACCAGGCAGGTGTCGGCTCCCAATCCATTGCTGGAGGGAGAGATGGGGGAGAATAAAACTTGGCTTGTGTGATGGCATCAAACTAATTCTAATTTTGAATTTAAAAAATCCATGCTCTGACCCCTGAAGCACAAAATATGCTTCACAAATGGATTTAAAACCCAGGCAGAGAACAGCCTCTTCTGTTACTAAAAGAAACTGCAAGTTGATTTCTCCCTCAGACACTATTTGTCATGTCTTCTGCATGTCCCAGACAGACAAGCCTCTCACTGAAGCTTCTTGGGAGGAGCCAGGGTCTCCCAGCTCACAGAGGAGGGCAGCCAGTCCTGGTCTCCACGTCCTGGGTGTGCCTTTTTTGGTCCCTGCCCAGCAGGGGGTGCAGGTGATCCTCCTTGGGTGCATTCAGTGTCTGGAGCCAGAAGGAGGCCAGATGTCTCACTGAGTGCCTCCCTGAGGGTCTCCAGCACTGGGAGCCGCTCCCTGAGACGTCTGTGCTCAATGTCAATGGGAGTGAAGTGTCTACAGTAATTTTCCTGTGTGGATCCTGGGATGCTGTGCTGTTCCTTCCTTAGTGGCACCTCCTGGGGATAGAAGGGGGTCGGGTGGGGATGGGGGGAAAGTGGAGAATGGAGGCAGGTGGGGATGGGGGACAGGTGGAGACGCTGTCTGCGCTGTGAATACCCACAGCCTGTGTGAGCCAAGCCAGGGAAGGTGACCCCGGCTTCCAAAGACAGGCGGCAGTCAGGGCTTTAGCAGAAAGTGGCAGGATGCTTTACGTGCCTTTACACACTTTCCCGAGGGTGATATAAAAGTGTGTGACCTGGTTGGGCAAGAACTCATTCCTTTATCCAGCCATGCTGACTTCTTTAGAGGAACTTGGATAGCTTAGGGGCACCTGGGTCACACTCCCCTCCAAAAAGGGACGTTGCCACCAAACACCCCGGGGAGGGACGGGTTCTGGGAGTGAAGAGGGCTTCCCTGGCCCAGCATGGGGCTGAAGCCGGTAGTGGGGGGGAGTCTCTGTGGCTTCACACAAAGAGCTGCAGGAAGGCAGCCTGTTCCATTCCTCACCCGCCACTTAGGTCACAGGGAAGGAGGATTATAGTAATGGGTGTTCTTGTTACTAATGCAAAGCTACTGCTATTACAATTAACCAACCAACAAACCACCCATCATTATTGAGCACCACTGTCTGCCAGGCAGTTGATAAACGTTTTACAAGCATCACTCATGTAACCTTCATAACAGCCACATGACACATGCTCCTCATTTCACAGACAGGACACTGAAGCTCAGAGAGGTTAAGTGACTCCTGCAGGGTCACATAGCAGAAGCGTCTGATTTCAGAGCCTTCTGCTGCAACCTCTATCGCAGGGTGGTAGCTGACCTGATCCATGCTTGCTGGGGTTCCTCGAGCTTGCGGCCAAACATGATGAGTCATGGAGAGTGAAAGCCCTTCTCTGCCTATGGTGACATCTGCTCTGTCCCAGACGTACTTTCTCTAGGACCTCATTTCTTTGCTTCTGCTACAGCTTAGGGACAAAGGCAAGTTCTTTGTTGAAAATCTGCCAGATGTGGCCCTGCTCCTCCAAATGTTTGGCGTACTTGCAAAGTAAACATTCATTTTCTCCCTCCTTTGCTTCAGAAGCTGCCTTCTGTTTCTCTTACCCCACCACCCAGAGCAGCGATGGCCCTGTGCTTCAGCACGGGTGGAAACTTGCTTGGCCCCTTTCTCACTTGGGACACATTTTACTGGCTTCCTGTCTCTTCTGGAACCCAGTGTCTAGACCTCAGGATGGCCACAGTTTCTACTTTGAAGGCCAGTCTTCAATGAACGTTAGTGATTGCTGACAGCTCTGTGTTGAAATGACCCTGAGACGTGGTAGGATGGAGTTCTGGGTTTCATTGTTAATGTCTGTCGTGGTCAAAGGATGGGAGGTGGTGGCAATTGTACTGAGAGGCTATGGCCCTTTCTAAGAAGTGACAGGCTTCAGTGAGGTGTAGGAAAGTAGGTCATTCATCAAATTACTGCCATAGTGTCTTTGGAAATGATGGCCAAATGAGCCCCCACTGTCCGCTTTAATCATCTCTCCTCGACAAGTGTCATGGTGACAGGGAACCTGGGTTTGCAACTGGCATGGAGTAGCAGCATCCATGCAACTATTGGGAAGTGAATACCCACATGGTGACATCTTAGTTCCTGTGAGGACTATGCCCCAGTCACAGGGGCACAGGGGACCTGGAGCAGCCCTTGCCCCAGCTTCATCATCACGGCCACACTATTTCAACCACCAGTCCGGAAGTCAGGGCCGCGTCCTGGGAGCTCTGGCTCCTTTCTGCTTACTTCCCCCCTCTTGAGAGCATTCCAGCTGCTCTGATTCCCCACCATTTTAGCATCAAATATATAGAAACATTGAGAGTGAGGACCCAGACACCTACCACTGGATTCTACAAAAATATTGAACTTCTTTTGTTTTTGTTTTTTGTTTTCCATATCTAACCATCCATCTCCATATTGATCCACCTCATATTTTTAATTAATTAAACTCCATACTTTATTTGGATTTTTAAATTTTTAAATTGTGGCAAAATACACATAATATAAAACTTACCGTGTTAACTATTTTTAAACGTACAGTTTAGTGGCATTAAGTACGTTCACATGGCTGTGCAACCACCACAACATCCATCTCCGGAACTTTTTCATCTTCCCAAACTCAAACTCTTTCCCTATTAAACACTAAGTCCCCATTCCCTCTCCCCCTACTAAGCACTGTCTTACTTTCTGTGTCTATGACTTCACTAGTCTAGGTCCCTCATATGAGTCCCTCATACACATACACGTCTTTTTGTGACTGGCTGATTTCACTCAGCATGATGTCCTCAAGGTTCATCCATGTTGTAGCATGTGACATGGTTTCCTTCCTTTTTAGGGCTGAATAATTGTCCATTGCATGTGTATACCACATTTTGTTATCCATCCCTCTGTTGATGAACACTTGGATTGCTTCTATATCTTGGATATTGTAAATAATGCTGCTATGAATATGGGTGTACAAATATCTTTTCAAGTCCCTGCTTTCCTTTCTTTTGGGTATGTACCTAGGAGTGGAATTGCTGTGATCCACCTCATTTTTTGAAGCATTTCAAAGAAAGTTACAGACATCCATTCACTCCACCAGAACACTTTATCATGCATACTTCTACTTTACAGTTCTTTTTTCTCCTTCACAAATCTTATCTAAACCATCCAATGAGTTTTGACAAATGCATACACCTGTACAACTCAAACACCACCGAAATATGGAACATCTCCATCACTCCAGAAAGTTCCCTTATGTCAGAGTGTGTTTGTGTATACACTGCAGGGAATTTTTTATTTATACTGATTTCAGAAGATGAGAAAACCCAGATTTCTGATCAGATGATACAAAGGTAGAATTAAAGGCAGCTTTGATAGCTATTACATGTGCCTTGTCATCAGTGTCCACCAACTTTCACAAAATATCTTTCTGGTTCATTTTGTTGTGGATTTAGTTTAGTGAAGGTACTAAACTCTATACACTGTGTATGTATGGGTTGGGTTGAATGTGTGCTCCTCCCCCCAGACTCCTGGTACCTGAGAATGTGACCTTATTTGGAAATAGGGTCACTGCAAATGTAATTAGTTAAGATGAGATCATACTGGAGCAGGGTGAGCTCTAATCCAGTACGAGTGGTGTTCTTAAAAGAAAACATTAGGACACACTGGGGGAAGGCAGTCACGTGAAGTCAGAGAGACCAGGAGAAGGTGGCCATGTGAAGACTGAGACAGATATTGAGGGATGTGGCTACAAGCCAAGGAACAACAAGATGCTGGAAGAGGCAAGGAAGGATCCTCTCCTAGAGACTTCAGAGGGTGCACAGCCCTGCTGACACCTTGATCTTGGACTTCTGGCCTCTAGAACTGTGAGAGTATAAATTGCTATTGTTTAAGCCACCAGGTTTGTGGTACTTTATTTCTGCAGCTATAGGAAACAAATACAATGACTGACCATGATGTGTTGAAACTAACCTCAGAGAGGACCCAAAAAGGGCTTTCTTGGTTTTTGTCCAACAGATGTGGAGGAGTTGTTACCTTTATGTTAAAAAAAGAAAAATAGAAACCTTGTGAGAATTCCACAGGTTGAGGAAATCTAATCACAGCACTACAAATACAGTGGCTTACCAGTATAATTCTATGTTAACTGACTCACTGTTGTCCAAATTCATCGGGTGCTTATGTTCTTAGATATCTCCATCCTTATATCCTGAATTCCTGACTATGAGAGAACTTTTGTCAAAATGTAAAATCCCTGCAGATACTCAGAGTGTGTGGTCACACGCAGATGTGCCATGCTCTACTTTTGTTATTTTACTACTGACATCCTTCTGAATGGTCCACGTTATCTTATTACCTTTTCTTTAAAATCTTCAATAATGAATAAAAGTGAGCAAGAGCTGGTAAAACAAGTCTTGTCTCTCTCCAGATTGCAGAGACTTCCTTGAATGGGGAGATAATACATTTTCACAAACCGCCCCCCCTTCGGCCTGCAGAAATTAGTGGAAAAGATGCCCAAAAATATCACACAAAAGAAATGTTATGTTTGGATCTGTCTGCCCTGCTGGGCTGTGGGGCAGGTGCTTCTAGACCTCAGATCCTGCTCTGGGGGCTGGCAGGAAGGTGAACAGCCTGCGAGCAAGGGGATGTCACCATGAAACCAAGCAGACCTATGTAGAGGCCTTCCCAGTGACAGAATCCCCAGAGTTCCCTGCTTACTGATGACTAGGAAAAAGACTATGGGAATATACTGTGGCATCCTAAGCCATCGATGAGTAGAGAAAGAAACAAGCCTCAGCAGTTGATGATTGGAGAAACAAAGGAATGCAGAAACAAAGATGAGGCAGTCAGGCACAGAAATAACCATAACTTAAACAATAGATCGGCTCCAAGGACTCCTAGTTCTGTCTCAAAGGTAAAGATAAAGTCTAACGCACATACCTCAGTTGTCTTACAGAAACAAGATCTCAATCAGATGGAGAGTGGCGACCATGAGGGGACCACTCCAGACCAGCTGGAGCCTGAAGATTGACAATGCTGACCCCTGTGACCTCACCTGGTTACCTCGCCACCCACCAATCAGAAAACTGTGCACAAGCTGATTATTGTTCCCCATGACCCTCTCCCTCACTCTGTCTTTATAAAGTCTTCCCGGAAAGCCATCTGAGACTTTGGGTCTTTTGAGCATTAGCTACCTGTTCTCCTTGCTTGGTGCCTTGCAATAAATGCTATACTTTCTTTAACCACAACCAAGTGTCAATAGCAAACCCAAGTTTGGTTTGATAACAACCCTAGAAAATGGGTCTCTTGCTGTGGACTTAGATGGTGTTGCCCCAGAATACTATATAGATACACATACACAGACATACACACACACTGTGGATTCACTGTGTTGTCCACTTTACTCCTGGCAGGTTTGTGCCCCCACCATCTCACCCACACTGTCCCAGTCAGGACACACAGCACAAACCTGCCATGGACAACAGGTCAGGACATGCTGACCACCAGCTATGTGAAATGTTCCAATAAAAAAAGTAATTCTCCACTCAACCTGTGGGCCCTATGGGCAATTCTGACTGCCAACCCTCTGAGATCTCCGCAGGGGCCGAGGGAGGGCTCCATGTCAGCCACATGGGTTCCTGCAACAGGATTTTGTGGATCCTTTCGTGATTCTGAACTTGGGATGTTTCTTAGTATTAACAGCAAAACGTCTTCCTTCATTGCAGGCAGAGGATGAGCCCATGATATCATTGTGGTGTGTGAACCAGCATCGCCACATGGAGGGGTGTCTGTGCACCAAGTCTATTCTGCATTGGTGGGATTTTAGCTTCACTTTGGATTCTTCCTTTTTACTTAGTATGTCTTCACAAAACTCACCTATAAAATGATGCAGTTATACTTTATGTAATTTCAAAATTACATATTACATATAAAATTTATGTATTTTTATATAAAATAAAAAGTTAGGTTTCCTGGAGGAAATTGCCCCCTCATGCTGGCCACCCTCTGTGCCTCGTTCACGCACCTTGGGGCCAGCATACCCTGCAAGCAGGAACAGCTCTCCACCATAGCATGGCTGACGTTCACGCACAGAGTCATGGAATGCAATTTAAAAATTGAAACTGTGACTTAACTAAGTGGGAAATAGCGATGACATCCTGGCATTTGGGGGTATGTTTCAAAAATGATTTTGTCAATTTAGGATGGAATTCTAACCCCAAGTGGGTTGGGACCATGAGCAGGAGTTGGTAAAAATACAAGTGAGCCCCTGATACTGTGGGAAAGGTCAGCGGCTCAGTGTGTTTCCCAGGATAGTCCCTCCCAGGCCTCAGCTGCCAGCCTGAGGGGGAAGCGTGAGCAGGGAATGCTAGTGTCGGCTAGTAAACACGGCAAATGAACAAAAGTGTGTGCTTTTAATGTAAAGCTGTCCCCTCAACCCTCCAAAAATCTGACTTTGGGAGAGCAAGGAGCTGGGCCGTCGGGAGGCCTGGGGTCCCCCCATGCCCAGCTCACATTTGAAACATGTTTAACGGTGGACATGATGCAGCACTTGGGTGTTTGGAGAGGAAATGAGATGTTGTGTTTGAAGCCTTGTGACCCCTCTGGGCAGCGGTGTGTAGAGTGACAGTGGCCCCAGGCAACACGGTGTGTGTGGGGCCTCTCTCCACACGCCTCTATAATTTCTCAGGAAGGGGGTACACACACAAGGAAACTCGGGTGTGTAGGCATTCTGGAGTCAAAAAGTTGAGTCATGAAAAAAATGACCCTTCAGGCATCACAGTGAAGCTGTCGACTGGCGCTGGGGGCTGTGTGTCCCCTCAGCCACTCCCATGGTGTTGATCTGGCTGGTCATTCAGCTCTGTAGGCCAAGAGCACTCAGCTCTGCAGAAGTGTTAGGGGACCCTTCTGTGAGGTTTCTAGAACATGAATGAGACACAAAACACCCCCTGCCTGGGGCATTTTGAAAGTAAGTGAGATAAAGCCAATGAAGGCGAGATTGGTGACATCTTTTATTCCTGTGATTCTGTGAAGCAGGAAGAAGTGCGGAGAATTTTGCAGGCTCAGGTCTGGACGAATCTGCACTGGGGATGCCGGTACATGTTCTTACGTCTTTTGAGACGTCTGTCCAGGCAGACTGGGGAGTGAGCCAAGAAATTTCCTGCCTTTTGAAAAAAATGCCCCCCCCCAAATAAGAAAGAAAAATGTGCAAAACCAACCAACCGAAAAACACAAGCAAGGCCCTTGAGCCAAGAGTGTAAATATCAAAGGGAAAGTGGGTCTTCCTTCCAGCCCTCAGACCCCACCATTAACCCGTTCAGCCATTGCTGTCATAGTTCTTGAGGCACTCGGAGCCCCGCAGGCTCTTGGGGGTGAGATTGGTAGGCAACAAATGACTTTCCTTTGCCCCGAGAAGGGGACCCTGTATAAGGGAAGGGAATGGTTAGAGCCTCATGCTTTGTTTTCTTATAAAAAAAATGACTCAGTTTTCCTGGTGGTCAGAGCCAAAATGGAATAATAAGATTTCATCATTTCAAGAGCTTGTTTCATAAGTGGGAACACAGCACGTACACACAATATTGGGATACAGTTTTGGGGATTCTTAGAGATCCTCTACCAGCAGGGGGCCCATAACTCCAGGTTAAGAACACCCCAGGAGAAAATTTTGCAAAGTGCAGGAAATAAAACCAAAGCACATTCCCACTTCCACCATCATAAACAGGCTGCTTTTCCTTTCAGTTTCCTCTAGCGTTTTTGCTTTCAAAGCCCTTCTCCATCAATGTTCTTCACAAACTCTTTTTAACAGCTGCGTAATACTCTACTGCTGAAGCACAGTTTGCTGTTGGGTATTTAGACTGTTCCCACTTCTTGATCATTAGAAATAACACTGTTGTAACATCTCTGGGGATACAGTTTTGTCTCTTTTTCACTTAATTTCCTTTGAGTATCTTCCTAGAAGTGGGATGATTAGGTCAGAGGATTTAAAGAATTTTTCATGTCCTTGTTACATGGTGTTAAATTCTGATTTTCAGACACGTTGTTTTAATTACAATTTCATTATTGGCAGAGCAAGGAAGTGGGCTCAGCTGGCCTGTAAGAAGCCAGGGTACCGATGGCGGGAGGGTGCAATCTTTAGTTGCTGAGAGTGATTGCTGAAAGGTACCCAACTGTGTCCTGCACTCGTGTTCCCAGTGGGAAAATGGAAAGTGTCGCTCAATGCCCCGCTGCTCCTTGAGGAGGCTAATAGTTGTTCAGTAATGTGTTCACTGTAATGTATTTTCTGGAAGCTTGACTCTTTCTTCTCAACTGGAGAGGTCTCTTCTGGTAGTCATTAGCCAAGTTACTATTTAAACTTAAATTCATTAAAATAAAATAAAATAGAAAAACCCAGTTCCTCAGTTGCACCCAGTAGCCCCATGGACAGCATGGTACAGAACATTTCTATAATCTCAGAGACTTCTTTTGGACAGTGCTGGTCTACCAGCTCCAGTTCAGGGACATTCTCTCCTGAGCTTACTGCCCAGTGGTTCCTCTGCACTGGGTGACAGAAACTCTAACTGTTGCCATCGAGGATGAAGGCTATTACTCTCACTCTGTCCTCACATTGCTAGCTTGTGTAGATGAGTATCCCATGGCTGCCTCTGATGGATGGAAGCTAGTCACATGCCCACATCCTAACTGCAAAGGAAGTTAGGATGAGCAATACATTTAAAAGAAAATTTGGCTTCTTTTCTGGTAAGAATCACATTTGGGAAACCTTCAAGTTGTAGAGAGATGAGAGGATATGAATGGCAGATAGATGTTCACTGCATTGCCTGTTTTCTCTGTTAGGATCAGGGCCACCTCTGTATGCTCCCATTTGCCTGTCAACCACAGAAGGTAGACTCTTTCTCCCCCAAAAGCCATTGAACATCTTGGAAATTTTGTTAAGAGTTACAGCCATCCTCACCTGAACTTGTTAGATGCAAAAGAATACTGAGCTTAACATGGGCTAAGTCTATAAAGAACAGAGAAAAGGTCTGTTGTTAGCACATTTAGGGACTGGAAAACCTCTGGAAGCCCGTCATCATTCTTCTTACTCAGGGTCTTGCACAAGATGTGCAAAAGCATGCATGATCAGTGGCAGAGTGGAGTATGAATTTGCTCATTACCCCAGGAACATTTGTTTTGGTGAGCTGCTCTTCTTTGGGGAATTCCCTATCTTAACCTAAAGTACACATAAGATGGGCAAGGGAAAATGGGACAGGCAAAGATGACTGGGGTGGCTCTTAGTGTTACAGCTGATGCTTCCTGGGCCAGGTGTCACGGTTTCCTCACCATTTGCTAAGGGACACATTACATGAGTGTGCCGTGGCTGACCTTCACGTGACAGAATTGCCTTCAAGATTTGAATGGAATGGAAAGCTAATGCAGAATCCAGTCATTGTGTTCTGACTTCCCAGGCAAACTCCAGAGCTTCAAAGAGTCAGACAAATTGAATAATGAGTTTTCTTTGCTTTGACTATATTGCTTGAATTTCTTGAGGCTACGACACAGAAAACGTTTGTTTAAATTTCTGAAGATACATCAGTATGTCCTATGTTTTACAGGAAAAAATGTAGTGCAGTAAAATGTCAGTCAATTTGTTTTTTTTGTGGTTTCCTTTAATAGTGGATTGGTTTTCCTTTTTTTGCTTTTCTTTCTTTAGGGATTTTGGGAAATAGAAATCTTATAAATCTTCTTTACTGGGCCCACAATTTACTGCCTCTTGGCAACTATGAAAATGGTCTGATGTCTTTCAGTCCATTATGATGACTTTTTGAAAGTCCTTGGAAAATCTGTCTGTGATGTACCACCAGGCCGTTCAGTCATTCCTTTCTCAAATTCCTACATACCAGATGCTGCTGTAGAAAACATAGTTTACATTTAAGTCCATGACCCATGGAGTTAATTTTTGTATATGGTGTGGAGTATGGATGAAAGTTTAAATTTTTTACATAGAAGGTCTAATTATTTCAGCATTATTTGTTGAAAAAGACTATTCTTTCGCCACTGAATTGCATTTACATCTTTGCAAAAAAAATCATTTGTCCATAAATGTGTGGGTTTGTTTTGGGGTTCTTTACTGTGTTCATTGATCTATTTTTCTATCTTGATATCAGTTCTACACAGTCTTGATTATTACAACATAATAAAAAACTTGAGGTCAGGTAGTGTTGGACCTCCAACTTTTGTCCTTTTTCATAGTTGCTTTGGCCACTCCAGGTACTTTGCATTTCCATATAAATTTTAGAATTAGTATCAATTTCTACCCAAACAAAGCTGTTGGGAATTCAGTTGGGATTTCTTTGAATCTACAGAACAATTGGGAGAGAATTGACATCTTAGTAATATTGAGCCTTCTGATCCATGAACAAGGTATATCTCTCCATTTATTTAGGTATTATTTAATTTCTTTCATTAGCATTTCATAGTTGTAAGTGTACAGGTCTTACACATTTTTGTCAAATTTATCCCTAAGTATTTTATATTTTTGAATGCTATTATAAATGGTATTGTCTTAATTCCAACTTCTGATTGTTCATTGCTAGTATATAGAAATAGAATTAACAGTTGTAAATTGACCTCAAATTTTGCAAGCTCACTAAACTCACGTATTAGTTCTAGCAGCTTTTTTATAGATTCTATCAAATTTTATACATGGATGATCATAAATCAATAAAACAATTTTGCTCCTTCCTTTTCAATCTAAATGTCTTTTATCTCTTTTGCTTGCATGCTTACACTGGCCAGAACCTCCAGCACAGTGTTTACTAGACATCATGAGAGCAGGCATCTTTGTCTTGTTCTTGAATCTTGGGGGAAATGCATTCAGTTATCACCACTAATTATTATGTTAGCTATAGCTTTTCTGTAGATGTTCTTTATCAGGTTGAGGAAGTCCTTTTTGGTTCTAATTTTCTGAGTTTTTAAAAAATTAGAAATACATGTGAAATTTTGTCGAGTGCTTTTCCTGTATCTATTGAAATAATTATTTAGTTTTTTTATTTTTAATTTTTTACATTTTAAAGCTTATTGCTATGTTCAGTTGCATTGATTTTTAAAATGTTAAACCAACCTTACATTCCTGGTAAACCCAAATTGACATAATGTATTTTCTCTTTTATACATGATTGGCTTTGATTTACTAAAATTTTGTTTAGAATTTTTGCATTTATATTCATGTAGAATATTAGTCTTTAGTTTTATTTTCTTGTAATATCCTTGTCTGGTTTTGGTATTAGAGTAACTGGCCTCATTGAATAAGTTAGGATATATTCCCTTCTGTTTAATTTTCTGGAGTTTCCTTTGTAGGAACAGTTTTAACCACAAATTCAGTTTCTTCATATGGGAGTGCCTTGGCCAAGCTTCATGACAACGTGATTGCTTTCAAGATTTAAATTAAACAGTAAGCTAATGCGGAAGCCAGTCATCACATTCTGTCATTCCAGGCAGACTCCAGAGATTCTAAGTCTCTGAATCTACTCAGATAGAATAGTGAGTTTTATTTGTTTTGACTATATTGCTTTTATTTATTTTATTTCTATCAGGTTATCTCTTTCTTCTTGAGTGAGCTTTGGCAGCTTGTGAATGTTAAGGAATTTGTCCACTTCAGTTAAGTTATCATATTTATTCACATAAAGTCATTCATAGTTTTTCCTTATAATTCTTTTTAATATATGTGGAATCTGGGATGATGTCACTTCTCTCATTCCTGATACTGGCAATTTGTGTCTTCTCTTTTAGTTGGATAATTAAGAAAAATGCCTTATTTTGTTATTTTAGTGGTTGCTTTGGGTTTGTGGTTTACTTATCAGGGTCTACTTTCAAGTGATGTTATACCACTGCATGTATAATATAAGAATGCCACAGTAGTATACTTTCATTTCTCCCCTCTCACCCCTTATAGATTTGCCACCATACTTTCTAATACATGCTATAAATCTCAAAATCTATAGTTTTTATTTTTGTAGAAGCAAATATCTTTTAAAAAGATTTAAACAACAAGAAGCAACCATATATTTTCACTCATGTAGATACCATTTCTGGTGCTTTGTCCCTTTGTTAGATCCCTGTTTCCATCTAATATAATAACCTGTCTGCCTGAAGGATGCCCCTTAACATTTCTTGATGTATGAGTCTACTCATGAGGTATTCTTTCAGCCTTTGTAAATCTGAAATACACTGAATTTTGCTTTTTAAAATTAATGATATTTTTGATGGATATTGAGTTCTAGATTAACAGATTTTTTTCCCCTTCAATACTTTCATGATGTTACTTCACTGTGTTCTTATATGCATAGTTTTTACTCTTCTACTTAGCTTTTCCCTCTGTACATATTGTTTTTTTCCCCTCTGACTTAAGATTTTATTCTTGCCACTGATTTCAAGCAATTTAGTTATGATGTGTCTTGGTGTGATTTTCTTCATGTTTCTTGTGCTTGAACTTCACTGAGTCTTTAGCATCTGTGGAGTTTCATCAACTTTGAAAAAAAAAAAGTCCACCATTTCTTCCAATATTTTTTCTGTTCTCCCAGTCCTGTCTTCTTCAGGGCCTCCAATTAAATGTATACTGTGTCTTTTGAAGTTGTCCCACAACCTACTGATTCTTTCTGATTTCATTCTTTTTTTATTTTATTTTTTGCAGATTGAGTTTGGATAATTTCTATTGCTATGTCTTCAAAGTCACTAATCTTTTCCTCTGCAATGTCTAATCTACTGTTAATTTCATCTAGTTTATTTTTTCTCTCAGACATTATAGTTTTCATGTCAAAAGGTTTGAATTAGGTGATTTAAAAATATATTTTCCAAGTCTTTACTTAACATTGAAAGCATAAGGAAAACATTTGCAATAACTATTTTAATGGTCTTTTCTGTTAATTCTTCTATGTTAATTCTGGGTTGGTTTTGTTTGATTGGCTTTTCTCCTCATTCTGGAGTGGGAGTGAGAGTACACAAGGTGGATGTGGGGTTTGAAGCTCTGCCTGGGAAGAAATGGCTAGCTGATTTTGAATGGGCACAAAACTTCAACCCCAGGAGCAAAATGAAATGGCTTGGCCACATCCAGTCCAGGCTCCATATGGCCATCTCCTATCTTGCCCTTCCTGACTCATGGGGTAAAGGTGCTCATCCAGGCAGGCAGAGGACCCAGCATTGTCTTGAGAAGGGCAGCCACACAACCTCACCTGGGATATGTAAGGCTATGATCACTGGAATACAGATATCAACTTTTTCTCTTCTAAGATGTGCCCACTCACTCCAGCCAGCTCAGATTCAGTCACCATAAATGGACAGGGAGCTAATTTTCTCTGGCCTCATCCCAAGGTCAAGGCACTATGTTCCCAAAGTCTAACTTGGCTCAAATATCTTTACCTACTAGGGTTATTTTTCTGCTGCTGTGGTGAAATTGCTATTTTCAGTAGCTGAGAGAAATTCAGAATTTATTTCTCTCAGTGGAAAATCCACTGTGAGGTAGGTGGTGACTGGAAGCTGTTTTTTTTTTTCACTGAATGAGTGGATCCCTGAACAAATGATCATAATTAATATTTTTAAATGATTAACTGTTCCTACAGGGCACAATCAGTGGAGCAGATATCTATCTGATAGATAGATATCTCTTGTCCATTTAAAAATTCTATACATTTGTAACTTTGAGGTGTAATAAAAATGGACAAGGAACCTAGCCAGCAGCAAACGAATACAATTCTAAGAGGGAGATTTATACTGCTTCTGGAAGTAAATCATAGCTGATATTCTGGGCTTAGTTTACTCTGAGCATGTGATCTCACTCAATCAGATCATGCTAAATATAGACTTGGAGAGGAGTCATGGCAGAACATCGATAGAGCCACAAGCTGCCACCTGGGTTTTTCATGTCTTTTTCAGAAAGCGGTGAATTCATTCCAGCATGCAGCTTCTTTTAAGATAAAGCAGGAGGATCATACCTTGCTGATGCCTGGAGGGAAGCTCAAACTGCTGTGAAAATATATTCAGAGTTGTATTTGGATTTATAGAATTTTAGGACGAAATTCTACTATCTTTTTACAAAATGCCCCCCCAACCCCACCATACCCTATAACATGCCATACCTTATAGAATTATCAGCTGTGATTATTCTGATGATGAGAAGCATTAATGATGACTCATTTTACTGATATTTCTCTACATGCCCAGAGGAGTTGATGCAATCTTTCTGGAAAGAAAGACCTTCCTTAGACCTGTAATTTTTATCAAAATAGCAGAGAGGTTCAGGATTAGGTAATCTGGTTCAAACTTCCCTGTCAGTCTCACTACCACCTGTGGGAAGAACACAACATAAGTTCTCCAGGATGGTTGAAAATTCATCCTAATAATCATGCCCTTCAGCAAACAAGTCCCCACAACCCCTCTCACAATCACTTCATTCCTAAACCAGTTCTGCTCTGGGGAAATGCTTTTGTGCATCTCACAGAGCCCCTTGTGCTGACATTTGTGTATTTTTCTTTATTCTGTTGTTGTTTTTTTTTAACTTGAGGTATAATTGACATAGCATTATATTAGTTTCAGGTGTACAGTGTAATGATTCGATATTGTATTTATTCTGTTTTTAATGCATCACTTTAGAATCACAGAGCTCTAGCCCTGTAAGGGAGCTCAGTGTCCAGCCCTGTAATTTAATGGGGGTAGAAGCATGAGTGCAGCAAGGCTGAATTCCCACAGCTAGTTGGGAACAGAGCAGCTTGGTTTCCTGTGCCTGAAGAGCAATTCTTTTTTACCATATGGGCTTTGTTTGAAGATATGTTTAAATCCCTCCTCAACCTCCATTTTTCAAGTTGAGATGATTCTTTAGTCTTTCCTCAGTTTTCCAAACTTGAGGTATTTTCTTCATATTTTCTCCTATATCTCTGTATACAGATTAAATTGTGATATACTGTACTGGTCTCAGAACAAGTAGCAGGCTCTACTATCACTATCTAGGATAGTATCTTTAATAATCCATTAATCAAATAAAAATATCACTTGAGTTCCTAAATCACACTGTGTCAGACAGTGATATATGCACTGAAGGTATGAAATGAAAAACACAGTTCATCCTTCAAGGACCTTGGAGCTGTGGAGAAGATATTGATATGCTTAGTGGTTGACCGGAGCTAGATATGAGGTATGGGATATGTGTGTGTGGGAGGAGAGGGGTTGGGGTTTTAGGAGATATTTTTACAAAAAGTGAAGTGTTTTAGCTGGGTCTTGAAGAAGGCCTTATCTAGCAGTTAATGGAGCAAACCATTTTTACCCTTCCAGTATTCAGCACTGTTTAAGCACTGAAATAATGCTATTGCTATTGCATGTGTGTGCATGTGCACTCATGTCCAGGTACATTGCTTGTGTATGTTTTTAAAAAATTTATTTGTTTATTTATTTATTTATTTTTGGCTGTGTTGGGTCTTCATTTCTGTGCGAGGGCTTTCTCCACTTGCGGCAAGCAGGGCCCACTCTTCATCGCGGTGCATGGGCCTCTCACTATCGCGGCCTCTCTTGTTGCGGAGCACAGGCTCCAGACGCGCAGGCTCAGTAGTTGTGGCTCACGGGCCTAGTTGCTCCGTGGCATGTGGGATCTTCCCAGACCAGGACTCGAACCTGTGTCCCCTGCATTGGCAGGCAGATTCTCAACCACTGCGCCACCAGGGAAGCCCCACTTGAGTATGTTTTGAATATCATTATTTACAGTAACAACACCACATCAGTTTTGTAAATATCAATTTGGTTGCAATGTGGAAAATGAATTGAAGGGAGAAGAAGAGGAAAATCTATTTAGGAGACTACAGTAATGGTCCAGGGGAGAGGTAATGAAGATTTGGAGCAGTGAATCCTTGAAATTTGAGTGTTGAGGAAGAGGCCAGCAATGACTTCCAAGGTTGTGCTTTGGGTGACTGTGTTGGATTGCTTAAGAATAGATTTGTAGTTATTCTGTTAAATATATTAGACAATTTAGGCAGAGTAAAAGGTTTGACATGGATGATGAGGAATCCAATTTTAGCCATGTTGAACTTGAATAATTCAGTTTTCATTGTCCAGAAAGACACATGGTTCTGGAGAGCAAGGGAGAAGCCTGGGTTAGAAATATAAGACAAGTGGTATATAAACCAGGGAGTGGATGACTATGTCCCAGGAAGCATTAGGAAGTATGAACAGAAGGTTACTTCTCCAAGGTCAGACAAGAAGAGGAACTCATGAAAGAGACTGAAGAGAAATGCCTGGATAGGAAAGAGGAGAACTAAAAGCAAGTGGTCAATAGGGTCTCACATCCTCAAAGGTTCAGGAAAGAGAAAGACTAAAATCTATTTATAAAATTCTGAAATGAAAATGTAATTGGTTATCTTGGAGCAGTTTCTTGATGGAGTGGAAAGCCCTGAATCCTGAATGCACCATATTAAGGATTGAGTTTCTTCTTTTATTTTATTAATAGAGCATATTACTTTGACAGATTTTCATATGTTGAACCACCCTTGCATTATAGAGGTTAATCTCACTTGATCATAGGATATAATCCTTTTAATATGATCCTGAATTCAGTATGCTAATATTTTGTTGAGTATTTTTTCTTTTTTTTTGGCTGGGTCAGGTCTTTGTTGCTGCATGCCGGATCTTCATTGAGGCATTCACGATCTTTCGTTGCAGTGTACAGGCTTCTTTCTCTTTGCAGCATGTGGGATCCTGGGATCGTGGGCTCTGTAGTTGTGGCATGTGGGCTCTCTTACTGAGGTGCACGAGCTCAGTAGTTGTGGCCCTTGGGCTTAGTTGCCCAGTGGCATGTGGGATCTTAGTTCCCCAACCAGGGATAGAACCTGCATCCCCTGAATTGAAAGTTGGATTCTTTACCACTGGATCACCAGGGAATTCCCTGCATATATTTTTACAAGAAGTATTAGTCTGTAGATTTCTTTTCTTGAGATTCTTTGCTTTTGGTATCATGATAATGCTGACCTCATAGAATGAGTTAAGAAGTGTTCCCTCTTTTTCTATCATTTTGAAACATTAGCTGTTAATATTAATTCTTCTTTAAAAATTTGATAGAATTCACCAGTGGAACCATCTTGCCCTGGGGTTTTCTTTATTGGAAGTTTTTGGATTGCTACTCACTCTTTTTACTTGTTATGGGTCTATTCAGATTTTCTGTCTCTTTCTGAGTCAGTTTTGGTAGTTTGTAAGTTTCTAGAAATGTGTGCATTTCATCTAGGTTACCTGATTTGTTGGCATAAACTTGTTCATAGTATTCTTTTATGATACCTTTTATTTCTGTAAGGTTAGTAGTAACATCTGCTCCTTAATTACTGATTTTGTTAATTTGAATTTGCTCTCTTTTTTCTTGGTCATTCTATGCTAAAGTTTTGTCAATTTTGCTGATCTTTTCAAAGAACCAAATTTTAGTTTCATTTATTCTCTTTATTGTTTATTTAATTTATCCTTGCTATAATATTTATTTCCTTTCTTTCTTTCTTTTTTTTTTTTTTTGCTTTGGATTTAGTTTGCTCTTCATTTTCTAGTGTCTTAAAGTGGAAAGTCAGGTTACTGATTTGAGATTTTCTTTTTTTTTTTAACATCTTTATTGGAGTATAATTGCTTTACAATGGTGTGTTAGTTTCTGCTTTATAACAAAGTGAATCAGTTATACATATACATATGTTCCCATATCTCTTCCCTCTTGCATCTCCCTCCCTCCCACCCTCCCTATCCCACCCCTCTAGGTGATCAAAAAGCACCGAGCTGATCTCCCTGTGCTATGCGGCTGCTTCCCACTAGCTATCTATTTTATGTTTGGTAGTGTATATATGTCCATGCCACCCTCTCACTTTGTCACAGCTTACCCTTCCCCTTCCCCATATCCTCAAGTCCATTCTCTAGTAGGTCTCTTTATTCCCGTCTTACCACTAGGTTCTTCATGACCTTTTTTTTCCCCCTTAGACTCCATATATATGTGTTAGCATACTGTATTTGTTTTTCTCTTTCTGACTTACTTCACTCTGTATGACAGACTCTAACTCCATCCACCTCACTACAAGTAACTCAATTTTGTTTCCTCTTATGGCTGAGTAATATTCCATTGTATATATGTGCCACATCTTCTTTATCCATTCATCTGTCGATGGACACTTAGGTTGCTTCCATGTCCTGGCTATTGTAAATAGAGCTGCAGTGACCATTTTGGTACATGACTCTTTTTGAATTATGGTTTTCTCAGTGTATATGCCCAGTAGTGGGATTGCTGGGTCGTATGGTAGTTCTATTTTTAGTTTTTAAAGGAACCTCCATACTGTTCTCCATAGTGGCTGTATCAATTTACATTCCCACCAACAGTGCAAGAGGGTTCCCTTTTCTCCACACCCTCTCCAGCATATACAGATTGCCAGCAAACACATGAAAGAATGCTCAACATCATTAATCATTAGAGAAATGCAAATCAAAACTACAATGAGATATCATCTCACACCGGTCAGAATGGCCATCATCAAAAAATCTAGAAAAAATTGGGGCTTCCCTGATGGCGCGGTGGCTGAGAATCTGCCTGCCAATGCAGGGGACATGGGTTCGAGCCCTGGTCTGGGAAGATCCCACATGCCACGGGGCAACTGGGCCTGTGAGCCACAACTACTGAGCCTGCGCGTCTGGAGCCTGTGCTCCACAACAAGAGAGGCCGCGATAGTGAGAGGCCCGCGCACCGCAATGAAGAGTGGCCCCCGCTTGCCGCAACTAGAGAAAACCCTCACACAGAAACAGAGACCCAACACAGCCAAAAATAAATAAATAAATTTATTAATTTAAAAAAATCTAGAAAAAATAAATGCTGGAGATTTTGTTTTTTTAATGTAGGCATTTACAGTTACAAATTTACAGCTTTTGATATCCCACATGTTTTGGTATGTTGTTTTTTGTTTTAATTCACCTTATAATATTTTCTAATTTCCATTGTGATGTTTTTCTTGACTCATCAGCTTTTTAGGAGTGTCTAATTTTCACTATTTGTAAATTTCCAAATTTTCTTCTATAATTTTTAATTTTATTTTATTGCTGTTGAAGAATATAGTTTGTATGTTTCAATATTTAAAAATTAACTGAGACTATTTTGTGAACTAACGTGTGATCTTTCCTGGAGAGTAGTCATTTGAAAGAATGTATATTCATCTGTTGTTGGGTACAGTGTTCTATAGATGTCTTTTATGTCTAGTTGGATTATAGTGTTGTTTAAGTTCTCTATTTCCTCTTTGATCTTTTGTCTAGTTGTTATAGTCATTATTGGAAGTGGGTATGGAAGTCTTCAACTATTATTGCTGAATTGTCTTCTCTCCCTTCAATTCTGTCAGTTTTTGCTTCATGTTGGAGCTTTGCTGTTTTGGGAGCTCTGTTGTTATGTACATATATGTTTATAATTGCTATCTTCTTGATTAGCATTGACCCTTTTATCATTAGAAAATGTCTTTTTTTTTTGTCTCTGGTAACAACTTTTTAAAAAATTGAAGTCTGTTTTGTCTGATATGAGTATAGCCACTCCAACTCTCCTTTGATTATGTTTGCATGGAATATCTTTTTCCATCATTTGACTTACAATGTATTTGTGTCTTTAAATCTAAAGACAGCCTCTTGAAGAGGAGTGAAGATAGCAAGATGGTAGAATAGGAGGTCTTCAATCATCCTTCCTCAGCAATAATAATTTAGTAAACATCTACGGACAGAAGTGCCCTTGTGGGAGCTTTGAGATCCATGTAGGAGATTTGGAAATCCTGGTGGAGTCCAAGCCTGAGGAGAGCCATTTTTAGAAGGCAGGCCTGAACCTTGGTAGCTGACTTGCTGACCTTGGTCCCAGCTACAGACCTGGAAACACCACCACCCATTAAAATTGGCTATAGCCACATTTGGCCTTGGTCCTGCTACCAAGACCATAATATGTTAAAGATTCAGGAGGAGTCATGCCCAATTTTGCCTTGATAAATGGCTTGCATATCTCTGTCTGGATGTGGACTATGAAGTGACTCATGACCCAGCTCCAGCCCCTCTTGGCAGTGGTCTAAGAGTTCCTGGAGTCCCTCCCAGCTGCAGTTCATACGTAATCCTGCTGGTACAGGGAGCCAGCAGGAGACACTTCTGTTTGTACACTGGGAGATCTTGAAAGGGACCCATACTCAGCTCCAATCCCTCTCATCCACAGCCCACAAGCAGACTTGTTGGCCCAGGAACCTGTCAGGAAACCCAGGGACCCACTTGCTCCCACCAGTGTGCCTGGAGGCAGGCAAGCCAACTTTCATCTGACAGCAGAACCTCAAATGAAACTATGATTCAGCTCCAAAGCCTACCAGCCATATCCATGAGCAATTCTCTTCACCAAGACACCCATCATGAGACAAGCCCACCCATGCCCCCAGAGCACCACTCTACTGAACAAAGTCCTGGAAGCAATCCCATCTACCTAGGGACCAGACAAGATGAATGCCCACATAAGTTCCTGGTAACAAACCCACTAACTGCAGACCCAGCAACAGCCTCATGACCTGGCTCCAACTCAGCACAAGTGTGATTCTGGAGGTAATCTTACCAGCCTGGAAACCAACAGGAGAAGGTCTTTACCTGCCAAAACCAGTCAGTAAAGATTGGAAGCAGTATTTTCTCCTTCAAATGCATAGACATCAATGCAAGGCTACATGTATTGTGAAGAATCATGCAAATATGACACAACCAAAGGAAAACTAAAGCTTCAGTAACTGACCCCAAAGAAATGAAGATCTATTAATTGATTGACAAAGAATTCAAAATAACAATCTTAAGGAAACTCAGTGAAATGCAAGAGAACACAGACAACTAAATGAAATCAGGAAAACAATGTATGAACAAAATGAGAAGCTTAATAAAGAAATAGAAACCATGGGGAAAAAAACCAAACAGAAATCCTGGAGCTGAAAAGTACAATGACAGAATTTAAAAAAATTAACAGAGAGTTTCAACATCAGACTCAATCACACAGAAGAAAGAATCAGTGAACTTGAAGCCAGGCTGTTTGAAATTAGCCAGTTTGAGCAATAAAAAGAAAAAAAAAAATTGAAAGAGTGAAGAAAACCTACATGAATTATGGGACATCATCAAGTGAATGATATTTGCATCATGGATGTCCCAGAGGAAGAGAGAAAGAAAATGGGTAGACAGCTTATTTAAAAAAAATAGCTGAGCACAACAATGTAAACAATTATACTCCAATAAAGATGTTAAAAAAATAGCTGAAAAATTCCCAAATCATGGGAGACATATGGACATCCAGGTATATGAAGCTCAAAGGACCCCAAGCAAGATCAACCCAAAGAAGATCATCTGAGACACATTACAGTCAAAATGTTGAAAGTCAAAGACAAACAGAGAATTTTGAAAGCAGCAATAGAAAAATGACTCTTCACATACAAGGGAACTCCATAAGGCTATTAGTGGATTTTTCAGCAGAAAACTTGCAGGCTAGAAGGGAATAGGATAATCTATTCAAAGTACTGAAAGAAAAATCCTGTAAGCCAGGAATATTATACCTGACAAAACTGTCATTCAAAAAAGAAGGAGAAATAAAGACATCCCCAAACAAACAAAAGCTAAGGCAATTCACCACGACTGGACCTGGCTTACAAGAAAAGCTTGCAAGGGAGTTCTTCAAGTTGAAATGAAAAGACACTAAGTAAAAACATAAAAAGATGAAAATATAAAACTCACTTGTAAAGATAAATATATAGTCAAATTCAGAATACTCTAGTACTGTAATGGTGGTATATAAATTATTTTTTGTTTCTATTAAAGTTAAAAGACTTTAGTATTAAAAATAACCATGGCTACAATAATTTGTTAATAGATGCACAATACAAAAAGATGTAAACTGAGACATCAATAACATAAATGGTGGAGGGAGGACAAGTAAGAGTGTAGAGCTTTTGTATAAAATTGAAGGTAAGTTGTTATTATCTTAAAATAGACTGTTATATCTATAATATATTTTATGTAAGCCTCATGGTAACCACAAAGAAAAAACCTCTAGTAGATACACAAAACAGAAAGAGAAAGGAATTACCTCTACAAAAACAAAAGCAAAACAAACAAACAAACAAAAACCCACAAAGGAAGATGTGAAGAGAAGAAAGGGACAAAGGAACTATAAAACAGTCAGAAAACAATTAACAAAATAGAAACAGTAAGTTCTTACCTAGCAATGAGTACTTTAAGTGTAAATGGATTAAATTATCCAATCAAAAACAGAGAGACTGAATGGATTAAAAAATGAAGGTCCAACAACATGCTGCCCACAAAAAACTCACTTTAGCTTTAAGGACATGCTTAAGATGAAAGTAAAGGAATAGAGAAAGATATACCATGCAAGTGGTAACCAAATGAAAGCAGAAGTGGCTATACTTATATCAGGTAAAATAGGTTTTCAGTCAAAATTGGTCACAAGAGACAAATAAGGTCACTATATAGTGATTAAGGGGTCAGTTTATCAAGAGAATATAACAATTGTAAATATATACATGCACCCAACAGTGGAGCACCTAAATATTTAAAGTAAATATGAACAGAACAAAAGGGAGTAATAGCAATACGATAATAGTAAGGGACCTCAAAAGCCCATTTTCAACATTGGATAGATCATCCAGACAGAAAATCAATAAGAAAACAGCCAACTCGAATAACACTATGGACCAAATGGATGTAATAGACATATATAGAATATTAACATCAACAGTACATAAGTCCCCTACATAACAAAAATTCAAGTTGCGAACTTTCAAAGATGTGAATGTGTGTTTGCATGTCCAATCACGTAAGTTAGTTCATGTGTCTGGCATTCATTGTCACATGTGTGCATCCTCTACAAATGGTTGGTTGTACTTTAGTGTACCGTATTTGAGGAGGCATTGTTAGTTTTTGAGGCACAGGACCCAAACGTAGAATGGCACACGAATGTTGCAGCAGCCATTCAGAATGCAATCCAGTGCTACCTTGTCATCTATGATGAGAAAAAAAGAGCTACTACTCAGACATCACTGGATCATTTTTTCAAGAGGGTAGATAGAGTTGAATCCAGCAAGGAACCAGAACCTGTGCCACCAACGTCAGGTGTGAGTGAAATTGCAGCTTGCCCTCTGTCTCCTATTGCTGACGATCCTTCAGCTCTACCATCTCCCACCTTCTCTCCCTCCTCCAGTCAGTAACTCTTCTTGCCTGTTCAATCAATGCCAGCCCCTGTATGCCAGCTGTTGTACTGTACTACTGTACTTTTCAAAGTACTGTACTGTAAGATTTAAAATGTTTTCTTTATTTTTTGTGTCTGTTTGTTTTCTATGTATTATTTGTGTGTTAAAGTGAGTTTCTTATAGACAACATGCAGTTGGGTTTTTTTTTTAACATTTTTATTGGAGTATAACTGCTTTACAATGGTGTGTTAGTTTCTGTTTTATAACAAAGTGAATCAGTTATACATATACATATATCCCCATATCTCTTCCCTCTTGTGTCTCCCTCCCTCCCACCATCCCTATCCCACCCTTCTAGCTGGTCACAAAGCACCAAGCTGATCTCCCTGTGCTATGCGGCTGTTTCCCACTAGCTATCTATTTTACATTTGGTAGTGTATATATGTCCATATATACACTACCACTCTCTCACTTCATCCCAGCTTACCCTTCCCCCTCCCCGTGTCCTCAAGTCCATTCTCTAGTAGGTCTGTGTCTTTATTCCTGTCTTGCCCCTAGGTTCTTCATGACCTTTTTTTTTTTTTTTTAGATTCCATATATATGTGTTAGCATACGGTATTTGTTTTTCACTTTCTGAATTACTTCACTCTGTATGACAGACTCTAGGTCCATCCACCTCACTACAAATAACTCAATTTCATTTCTTTTTATGGCTGAGTAATATTCCATTGTATATATGTGCCACATTTTCTTTATCCATTCATCTGTCGATGAACACTTAGGTTGCTTCCATGTCCTGTATCACCTCACACCAGTCAGAATGGCCATCATCAAAAAATCTACAAACAATAAATGCTGATGAGGATGTGGAGAAAAGGGAACCCTCTTGCACTGTTGGTGGGAATGTAAATTGATACAGCCACTATAGAGAACAGTATGGAGGTTCCTTAAAAAACTAAAAATGGAACTACCATACGACCCAGCAATCCCACTACTTGGCATATACCCTGAGAGAACCATAATTCAAAAAGAGTCATGTACCACAATGTTCATTGTAGTTGGGTCTTATTTTTCATTTTTTAATCCACTCTGACAGTCTCTGTATTTTAGTTGATATATTTGATCATTGATGTTTAAAGTGGTAATTGATATAGTTAGATTAATTTTGGCCATATTTATTACTGGTATTTTGTTGCTTTCGTTTTTTGTTTCTTTTTTGTCTTCCACTCTTTTTCTGCTGTCTCTGGTTTTAATTCAGCATTTTGTATGATTTAATCTTTCTTAGCATATCAATTGTACTTTTATTACTTTTAGCAGTTGTCCTTGAGTTTGCAATGTGCATTCACAACTAATCCAAGTCTATTTTCAATTAATACTATGCCACTTCTTGGGTAGTGCAAGTACCTTAAAACCCATTCCTCTCTTCTATCCTATAACATTGCTGTTATTTATTTCACCTATCCATAAACTGTAATCACCAAATATATTGTTGCTATTATTTGAGCTGTTATATCAATTAAGAATAAGAAAAATAATTTATTTTACCTTTATTTATTCCTTCTCTAATACTGCTCTTGACATAGATGCAAGCTTTTGATCTATAT
This sequence comes from Eubalaena glacialis, assembly GCF_028564815.1. Taxonomy (NCBI): domain Eukaryota; kingdom Metazoa; phylum Chordata; class Mammalia; order Artiodactyla; family Balaenidae; genus Eubalaena; species Eubalaena glacialis. The sequence goes on along the minus strand of NC_083724.1, from coordinate 106,312,545 downwards.
TTTCCTTCTTTCTGAAGATTATCTTTTAACATTTCTTGCCAGGCAGGTCTAGTGGTGCCAAATTTCCAAAATTTTTGTTTGTCTGAGAAAGTCCTTATTTCTCCTTCACTTGTGAAGGATAATTTTGCTGAATATAGAATTTTAGGTTAGGGTCTCTATCTTTTAACTCTTTAAATATTTTATTCCACTCTTCTTTCTTGTATGGTTTCTGAAGAGAAGTCAAACATAATTCTTTTTCTTGCTCTTCTATACATAAGGTTTCCCTCACTCTGGCTTCTTTCAAGATTTTCTCTGTCTTTGATTTTCTGAAGTTTGAATATGATATGTCTAGGTGTAGCTTTTTAAATAATATATTGTGTTTGATATTTGCTAAACTTCCTGGATTTATGGTTTTGGGTCTATTCTTAATATTGAAAAATTCCTAGTCATCATTTCTTCAATATTTCTTCTGTTCCTTTTCCTTTTCTCCTCTGGCATTCCCATTACTTTTATGTTATACCTTTTGTAATTGTGCTACAGTTCTCAGATATATGTTCCACTTAAAAAAGGAAATTTATTTAATTAATTAATTTATTTTCTTTACATTTTTTGGCTGCATTCGGTCTTAGTTGCGACACATGTGGTCTTCTCTGAGGCGTGCGGGATCTTTTGTTGTGCATGCATGCTTCTCTCTAGTTGTGGCATGTGGGTTTTCTCTTCTCTAGTTGTGGCACGGGGTCCAGGGCGCATGGGCTCTGTAGTTTGCTGCACATGGGCTCTCTCATTGAGGTGCAAAAGCTCAGTAGTCATGGTGCGTGGGCTTAGTTGCCCCGTGGTATGTGGGATCTTAGTTCCCCAACCAGGAATCAAACCCATGTCCCCTGCATTGGAAGGCAGATCCTTTACCACTGGACCACCAGGGAAGTCCCTATTTTCCACCCTTTTTATTCTTCTTTCTCTTGGCATTTCAATTTTGAATTTTCTATTGACATTTATTCTTTTCTTTTCCAGTTATTCTTCCCAGTCTACTGATGAGCTAATCAAAGCATTAATTTTTTGTTACAGTGTTGTTTTTGGTTTCTACTACTTTTTTATTCTTTCTTAGAGTTTTCATCTCTTTATTTGCATTGTCCACCTGTTCTTGCATGTTGTCCACTTTTTTCATTATAGCTCTGAGCCTATTAATCATAGTTGTTTTAAAATTCACAGTCTGAACATTCCATCTCTTTCTTATCTGAGTCTAGTTCTGAGGCTTTCTCTGTCTCCTTACACTGTGTTGATCTTTGTACACCTTGCAATTTTTTTCTGAAAACTGGACATATACTGAGGAAATGGAACTGAAGTAAACATGTCTTAAGTGTGAGGCGTTATGTTTATCTGACTAGAAGTCAGGCTGTGTTTATTGTTTGCTGTCGCTGTAGCTGTCAGAGGGTAAAAGTTCCTCTGGTGTTTTTGTTATCTTCCCCATGTATTGGGTTTCCCTAGAGACTTAAAAAATAAGGTTTAAGATGTACAGTTCTTTCAGTTGTATATCTCTGTTAGTATACAAGACTTCTGTTGATGTGGTCACAAGATTTGAGAGGAGGGGAAGCATTTTTATAGTCCCATGATTGGGTCTTAGTCTTTTAGTAAGCCTTTATCCCCTAGGCTGTAACCTTCACATGTGCTTCTCAGGGTTTTTCTTTCCTTAGATGAGATAGGCAGGCTAGAAAGGGCTTGAGTTGGGTATTTCCTTTCTGCCGTATGGAAAGCTAGAGGGGGTTGTTTATGCTCTGGTAAATTGCCAGCTGGTTAGTCTCTGGTAAAATAGTTTCTCTTGAAGGGAAGGCAGAAAAAAAAAAAAAAAAAAAAAGAGAATGCTCTGGGTATATTTCAAAACGGCCACTTCTCGTTCTTCTTGCCGTAAGTATGAGGTGATTTCCCTCTGATCTTCACTGTAAGAACCCAGTGTCTCCTGGAGATAAAGTTCATGAAAGTGTAGGGGCCTCTCTAAGATTAGGTCCCCTGGAATTTTTTTTTTTTAATTAATTAATTAATTTATTTTATTTTTTTTGGCTATGTTGGGTCTTCGTTTCTGTGCTAGGGCTTTCTCTAGTTGCGGCAAGCGGGGGCCACTCTTCATCGCGGTGCGCGGGCCTCTCACTATCGCGGCCTCTCTTGTTGCGGAGCACAGGCTCCAGACGCGCAGGCTCAGTAATTGTGGCTCACGGGCGTAGTTGCTCCGTGGCATGTGGGATCTTCCCAGACCAGGGCTCGAACCCGTGTCCCCTGCATTAGCAGGCAGATTCTCAACCACTGTGCCACCAGGGAAGCCCCCCCACCGGAATTTTTAACTCTTGAACTTGTTCACATGAAGTCTCCAGAAATTTATCAATTATAGCATGTTTTCTTACTCTGCTGACAATCCCTGTGAAAGTTTCTGCTCCTAGGTTTTTGCTCCAGTAGGTTATGACATTTTGTATCTGCCTGCCCAACTCTCTGAATTTTTTGAACAATGTTTTGTCCTGTGACCTCAGTTCTCTGATTGATCTAAGAATAGATGTTGATTCTCAAGCCTCTTCTTGTGAGGACAGCAGTAATGGCTTCTAAGTTTCTTATATTCAGGATCAGAAACTGAAACTTCTCCACTCTTGATAGTTTTTTGGGGTATAGGATTCTTGATTTTAGTTTTTTAATTTCAGTACTTTGAACACATCATCTCACAATCTTCTGGCCTCTATGATTTCTAATGATAATCAGTTGTTAACCTCATTGAGGAATCCTTGTGCATTGTGAGTGAGTTCTCTCTCACTGATTTCAAAATTCTGTCTTTGGTTTTCAATAATTTGATTATGATATGTCTTGTGTGGCTGTCTTTCAGTTTACTCTACTTGGATCTTTTTGAGCTCCTTGGTTATGTAGATTTATGTATTTTATTAAATTTGGGAAATTTTCAACCATTATTTGTCCCCAAATTCTTTCTGCCTCTTTCTCTCTCCCTTCTCCTTCTGGGAATCTCAGTATACATGCATTGGTATGCTTGATGGTATCCCAAAGGTATCTGAGGTTTTGTTAATTTTGCTTCACTTTTTTTTTGTCTGTTCCTCAGATTAGATGGTTTTATTTGTCCTATCTTCAACTGATTCTTTATTCTGGTTATTCAAATCTATTATTGAACTGTTCTACTGAATTTCTTATTTCAGTTGTAGTTTTTAGCTCCATAATTTCTAGTTGGTTTCCTTTCTTAATTGAAGTATTGTTGATTATATTATATTAGTTTCAGATGTACAACATAGTGATTCAATATTTTTATAGATTATACTCCATTTAAAGTTATTACAAAATAATGGCTATATTTCCCTGTGCTGTGTAATATATCTCTGTAGCTTATTCATTTTTTAAATAGTAGTGTGTATCTCTTAATCCCCTCCCTGTAATTGCCCCTCCCTGCTTGCCTCTCCCTACTGGTAACCATTGCTTTTTCTTTATATCTGTGAGTCTGTTTCTGTTTCTCTATATTCATTCATTTGTTTTATTTTTTAGATTCCACATATAAGTGATAGAACACAGCATTAGTCTTTCTCTGCTTGACATTTCAATAAGCATAATACCCTCTAGGTTCATCCACATTGTTGCAAATAGCAAAATTTTATTATTTTTATTGTTGAGTAGTATTTCATTGTATATATACATTGCATATTATTTACCCATTTCGCTGTTGATGGACACTTAGGTTGCTTCCATAATCTTGGCTATTGTAAATAGTGCTGCTATGAACATTGGGGTATGTGTATCTCTTTGAATTAATGATTCTGTTTTCTTTGAATATTTACCCAGGAGTTGACTCATTGGATCACATGGTTGTTGTATTTTAAGTTTTTTGAGGAGCCTCCATACTGATTTCCATCGAGGGTGCATCAATTTACATTTCCATCCACAACGTACGAGGGTTCCCTTTTCTCTACATCCTCACCAACATTTGTTATTTGTGGTCTTTTTGATGACAGCCATTCTGAGAGATGTGAGAGAATATTTCTTTCTTTCTTTTTTTCCACCCACATCTTTATTGGAGTAAAAATGCTTTACAATGTTGTGTTAGTTTCTGCTATACAACAAAGTGAATCAGCTGTATATATACATATATCCCCATATCCCTTCTCTCTTGAGCCTCCCTCCCACCCCTCTAGGTCATCACAAAGCATCGAGCTGATCTCCTTATGCTATGCAGCTGCTTCCCACTAGCCATCCATTTTACATGTGGTAGTATATACATGGCAATGCTACTCTCACTTCATCCCAGCTTCCCCTTCCCATCATGTGCCCTCAAGTCCATTCTCTACATCCGTGTCTTTATTCCTGCCTTGCCACTAAGTTCATCAGTACCACTTTTTAAAATTCCATATATATGCTTTAGCATATGGTATTTGTTTTTCTTTTTCTGACTTACTTCACTCTGTATGACAGATTCTAGGTCCATCCACCTCACTACAAATAACTCAATTTCGTTTCTTTTAATGGCTGAGTAATATTCCATTGTATATATGTGTCACATCTTTATCCATTCATCTGTCAATGGACATTTAGGTTGCTTCCATGCCCTGGCTATTGTAAATAGTGCTGTAATGAACATTGTGGTACATCTATCTTTCTGAATTATGGTTTTCTCAGGGTATATGCCCAGTAGTGGGATTGCTGGGTCGTATGGTAGTTCCATTTTTAGTTTTTTAAGGAACCTCCATACTGTTCTCTATAGTGGCTGTATCAATTTACATTCCCACCAACAGTGCACGAGGGTTCCGTTTTTTCCACATCCTCACCAGCATTTATTGTTGGTAGATTTTTTGATGATGGCCATTCTGACCAGTGTGAGGTGATACCTCACTGTAGTTTTGATTTGCATTTCTCTAACGATCAGTGATGTTGAGCAGATTTTCATATGCTTCTTGGCCATCTGTGTGTCTTCTTTGGTGAAATGTCTATTTAGGTCTTCTGCCCATTTTGGGATTGGGTTGTTTGTTTTTTTGATATTGAGCTGCATGAGCTGCTTGCATATTTTGGAGATTAATCCTTTGTCTGTTGTTTCATTTGCAAATATTTTCTCCCATTCTAAGGGTTGTCTTTTCATCTTGTTTATGGTTTCCTTTGCTGTGCAAAAGCTTTGAAGTTTCATTAGGTCCCATTTGTTTATTTTTGTTTTTATTTCCCTTACTCTAGGAATTAGGTCAAAAAGGATCTTGCTTTGATTTATGTCATAGATGTTCTGCCTATGTTTTCCTCTAAGAGTTTTATAGTGTCTGGCCTTACATTTAGGTCTTTAATCCATTTTGAGTTTATTTTTGTGTATGGTGTCAGGGTGTGTTCTAATTTCATTCTTTTACATGTATCTGTCCATTTTTCCCAGCACTATTTATTGAAGAGACTGTCTTTTCTCAATTGTATATTCTTGCCTCTTTTGTCAAAGATCAAGTGACCATAGGTGCGTGGGTTTATCTCTGGGCTTTCTATCCTGTTCCATTGATCTATATTTCTGTTTCAGTGTCAGTACCATACTGCCTTGATTACTGTAGCTTTGTAGTATAGTCTGAAGTCAGGGAGCCTGATTCTTCCAGCTCCGTTTTTTTTTTGTTTGTTTGAATTAATTAATTAATTAATTAATTTTTGGCTGTGTTGGGTCTTCGTTTCTGTGAGAGGGCTTTCTCCAGTTGCGGCAAGCGGGGGCCACTCTTCATCGCGGTGCGTGGGCCTCTCACTATCACGGCCTCTCTTGTTGCGGAACACAGGCTCCAGACGTGCAGGCTCAGTAGTTGTGGCTCACGGGCCCAGTTGCTCCGTGGCATGCGGGATCTTCCCAGACCAGGGCTCGAACCTGTGTCCCCTGCATTGGCAGGCAGATTCTCAACCACTGCACCACCAGGGAAGCTCCCCCAGCTCCGTTTTTGTTTCTTAAGACTTCTTTGACTATTCAGGGTCTTTTGTGTTTAAATACAAATTGTAAAATTTCTTGTTCTAGTTCTGTAAAAAATGCCATTGGTAATTTGAGAGGGATTGTATTGAATCTGTAGATTGCTTTGGGCAGTATAGTCATTTTCACACCATTGATTCTTCCAATCCAGGAGCATGGTATATCTCTCCCTCTGTTTATGTTATCTTTGATTACTTTCATCAGTGTTTTATAGCTTTCTGAGTACAGGTCTTTTGCCTCCTTAGGTAGGTTGATTGCTAGGTATTTTATTCTTTTTGTTGCAATTGTAAAAGGGATTGTTTCCTTAATGTCTCTTTCTGGGGACTTCCCTGGTGGTGCAGTATTTAAGAATCTGCCTGCCAGTGCAGGGCACATGGGTTCAAGCCCTGGTCCAGGAAGATCCCACATGCCGTGGAGCAACTGTGCCCATGAGCCACAACTATTGAGCCTGTGTGCTAGAGCCCGCAAGCCACAACAACTGAGCCCACATGCCACAACTATTGAAGCTTGTGCATGTAGAGCCCATGCCCTGCAACAACAGAAGCCACCACAATGAGAAGCCCATGCACCACAGTGAAGAGTAGCCCCCTCTTGCCACAGTTAGAGAAAGCCCTCATGCAGCAACAAAGAGCCAATGCAACCAAAAAATAAATAAATAACTAAATAAATTTATATAAAAATATTTCTCTCTCTGACCTTTCATTGTTGGTGTATAGGAATGCAAGAGATTTCTGTGCATTAATTTTGTATCCTGAAACCTTACCAAATTCATTGATTAGTTCTAGTAGTTTTCTGGAGGCGTCTTTAGAATATTCTATGTATAGTATCATGTCATCAGCAAACAGTGACTGTTTTACTTCTCCTTTTCCAATTTGTATTCCTTTTATTTCTTTTTCTTCTCTGATTGCCGTGGCCAGGACTTCCAATACTATGTTGAATAATAGTGGCGAGAGTGGACATCCTTGTCTTGTTCCTGATCTTAGAGGAAATGCTTTCAGTTTTTCACCATTGATAATGATGTTTGCTGTGGGTTTGTCATATATGGCTTTTATTATGTTGAGGTAGGTTCCCTCTATGCCCACTTTCTGGAAAGTTTTTATCGTAATTGGGTGTTGAATATTGTCAAAAGCTTTTTCTGCATCTATTGAAATGATCATATGGTTTTTATTCTTTAATTTGTTAATATGGTGTATCACATTGATTGTTTGTGTATATTGAAGAATCCTTGATCCCTGGGATAAATCCCACTTGATCATGGTGTATGATCTTTTTAATGTGTTGTTGGATTCTGTTTGCTAGTATTTTGTTGAGGATATTTGCATCTATGTTCATCTGTTCTATATGTTCATTATGTTCTATAATTTTCTTTGTGATATCTTTGTCTAGTTTTGGTATCAGGGTGATGGTGGTCTTGTAGAACGAGTTTGGAGTGTTCCTCCCTCTGCAATTTTTTGGAAGAATTTGAGAAGGATAGGTGTTAACTCTTCTCTAAATATTTGATAGAATTTGTCTGTGAAGCCATCTGGCCCTGGACTTTTCTTTGTTGGAAGGTTTTTAATCACAGTTTCAATTTCATTGCCTGTGATTGGTCTGTTTATATTTTCTAATTCTTCCTGGTTCAATCATGGAAAGTTGTACCTTTACAAGAATTTGTCCATTTCTTCCAGGTTGTCCATTTTATTGGCATATAGTTGCTTGTAGTAGTCTCTTAAGATCTTTTGTATTTCTGCGGTGTCAGTTGTAATCTCTCCTTTTCATTTCTAATTTTATTGATTTCAGTCCTCTCCCTTTTTTTCTTGATGAGTCTGGCTAAAGGTTTTTCAATTTTGTTTATCTTCTCAAAGAACCAACTTTTAGTTTTATTGATCTTTGCTGTTGTTTTCTTCGTTTCTATTTCATTTATTTCTGCTCTGATCTTTATTATTTCTTTCCTTCTACTAACTTTGTGTTTTCTTTGTCTTTTTTTTCTAGTTCCTTTAGGTGTAAGGTTAGATTGTTTATTTGAGATTTTTCTTGTTTCTTAAGGTGAGCTTGAATTGATCTTCCCTCTTAGAACTGCTTTTGTTGTGTCCCATAGGTTTTGGATTGTTGTGTTTTCACTGTCATTTGTTTCTAAGTATTTTTAAAATTTCTTCTTTGATTTCTTCAGTGATCTCTTGGTTATTTACCAGTGCACTGTTTAGCCTCCATGTATTTATGTTTTTTACAGTTTTTTTCCCTGTAATTGATTTCTAATCTCATAGCGTTGTGGTTGGAAAAAATTCTTGATATGATTTCAATTTTCTTAAATTTCCAAGGCTTGACTTGTGACCCAAGATGTGATCTATTCTGGAGAACTTTTCGTGTGCACTTGAGAGGAAAGTGTATTCTTCCGCTTTGTGGTGGAATCTCCTAAAAGTATCAATTAAGTCTGTCTGCTCTATTGTGTCATTTATAGCTTGTGTTTCCTTATTTATTTTCTGTCTGGATGATCTGTCTATTGGTGTCATTGGGATGTTAAAGCACCTGACTATTATTGTGTTACTGTTGATTTCTTCTTTTATGGCTATTAGCATTTGTCTTATGTATTGAGGTGCTTCTATGTTGGGTGCATAAATATTTATAATTGTTATGTTTTCTTCTTGGATTGATCCCTTGATCATTATGTAGTGTCCTTCCTTATCTCTTATAACAGTCTTTATTTTAAAGTCTGTTTTATCTGATATGAGTACTGTTACTCCTGCTTTCTTGTGATTTCCATGTGCCTGGAATAACTTTTTCCATCCCCTCACTTTCAGTCTGTATGTGTCCCTAGGTCTGAAGTGGGTTTCTTGTAGACTGCATATATAAGTGTCTTGTTTTTGTACCCATTCAGCCAGTCTGCATCCTTTGGTTGGAGAATTTAATCCATATACATTCAAGGTTATTATAGATATGTACATTTGTATTACCACTTTCTTAATTGATTTGGGTTTGTTTTTGTGGGTCTTTTTCTTCTCTTGTGTTTCCTGCTTAGAGAAGTTCCTTCAGCATTTGTTGTAAAGCTGGTTTGGTGGTGCTGAATTCTCTTAGTTTTTGCTTGTCTGTAAAGCTTTTGATTTCTCCATCGAATCTGAATGAGATCCTTGCCAGGTAGAGTAATCTGGTTGTAGGTTTTTCCCTTTCATCACTTTAAATATGTCCTGTCACTCCCTTCTGGCTTGCAGAGTTTCTGCTGAAAGATCAGCTGTTAACCTTATGGGGATTCCCTTATATGTTATTTGTTGCTTTTCCCTTACTGCTTTTAATATTTTTCCTTTGTACTTAATTTTTTGATAGTTTGATTAATATGTATCTCAACGTGTTTCTCTTTGGGGTTATCCTGTATGGGACTCTCTGCACTTCCTGGACTTGATTGACTATTTCCTTCCCATGGTAGGGAAGTTTTCAACTCTAATCTCTTCAAATATTTTCTCAGACCCTTTCTTTTTCTCTTCTTCTTCTGGGACCCCTATAATTCGAATGTTGGTGTGTTTATTGTTGCCCCAGAGGTCTCTGAGACTGTCCTCAATTCTTTTCATTCTTTTTTCTTTATTCTGCTCTGAGGTAGTTATTTCCAGTATTTTATCTTCCAGGTCACTTATCCGTTCTTCTGCCTCAGTTATTCTGCTATTGTTTCCTTCTAGAGTATTTTTAGTTTCAGTTTTTGTGTTGTTCATCACTGTTTGTTTGCTCTTTAGTTCTTCTAGATCCTCTTTAAAGGTTTCTTGTATTTTGCCCATTCTGTTTCTGAGATTTTAGATCATCTTTACTATCATTACTCTGACTTTTTTTTCAGTTAGGTTGCCTATTTTGTCTTCATTTATTTGGTCTTGTAGGTTTTTACCTTGTTCCTTCATCTGAAACATTTTTTTTGTCATTTCATTTTTTTTTTTTTTTATGGGTGGGATTGTATTCCTGTCTTACTGGTTGTTTGGCCTGAGGTGTCCAGCACTGGAGTTTTCAGGCAGTGGGTAGAGACAGGTCTTGGTGCTGAGATGATGACCTCCAGGAGGCCTCACTCTGATTAATATGGTTTTAGGTCTTACATTTATGTCTTTAATCCATTTTGAGTTTATTTTTGCATATGGTGTGAGGAAATGTTCTAATCTCATTCTTTTACATGTAGCTGTTCAATTTTTCCAGCACCACTATTGAATGACTGTCTTTTCTTCACTGTATATTTTTGCCTTCTTTGTCATAGATTAATTGACCACAAGTTCGTGGGTTTATTTCTGGGCTCTCTATTCTGTTTCATTCATCTAAGCATCTGTTTTTGTGCCAGTACCATACTGTTTTGATTACTGTAGCTTATAGGTTTACTATTGTTTAAAGTCAGGTAGTGCAATACCTCCAGCTTTGTTCTTTTTTTCTCAAGACTGCTTTGGCAATTCAGGGTCTTTTGTGGTTTCATATAAACTTTAGGATTATTTTTTCTTGGTCTGTGAAAAATGTCATGGGTATTTTGATAGGGATTGCATTAAATCTGCAGATTGCTTTGGTAGTATGGACATTTTTACAATGTTAATTCTTCCAACCCATGGACATGGAATATCTTTCTATTTCTTTGTATCATCTTCAATTTCCTTCATCAGTGTTTTATAGATTTTAGAGTATAGGTCTTTCACCTCCTTGGTTAAATTTATTCTCAGGTATTTTATTCTTTTTGATGTGATTTTAAACTTTTTTTTTTTTTTGCTTTCTCCTTCTGATAGTTTATTAGTGTATAGAAAAGCAACAGGTTTCTGTATATTAATCTTGTATCCTGCAACTTTACTGAATTCATTTTTTAGTTCTAATAGTGTTTTTTTTTTTTTTTGATGGAGAGTTTGAGGTTGTCTATATATAGTGTCATGTCATCTGCAAATAGTGACAGTTTTACTTCTTCCCTTACAATTTAGATACCTTTTATTTCTTTTTCTTGTCTGATTGTTATGGCTTGGACTTTCAATACTATGTTAAATAGAAGTGGTGAGAGTGGGCATCCTTGGCTTGTTTCTGATTTTAGAAGAAAATCTTTCATCTTTTCACTGTTGAGTATGGTGTTAGTTGTGAGTTTGTGATAAATGACTTTTATTATGTTGAGATATAGTTCCTCCATAGCAATTTTGATGAGAGTTCTTATTATGAAGTTCGATTTTTGTCAAATGTTTCTTCTGCATCTACTGAGATGATCATGTCATTTTTATCCTTCCTTTTGTTATTATGATGTATGACATTGATTGATTTGTGGATATTGAGCCATCCTTGCATCCCTGGAATAAATCCCACTTGATCATGGTGTATGATCTTTTTTTATATTGTTGAATTCTATTTGGTAATATTTTGTTGAGTATTTTTGCCTCTATATTCATCAGAGATATTGGCTTGTAATTTTCTTTCTTTCTTTCTCTCTTTCTTTCTTTCTTTCTTTCTTTCTTTCTTTCTTTCTTTCTTTCTTTCTTTCTTTCTTTCTTTCTTTCTTTCTTTCTTTCTTTCTCTGGTTTTGGTATCAGGGTAATGGTGATCTTATAAAATGAATTTGGGAGTGTACTGTCCTCTTCAATTTTTTAGAATAGTTTGAGAAGGGTAGGCATTAGCTCTTTTTTTATGTGTTGGGTGGCATTCCCCTGTTAAGCCATCTAGTCCTAGACTTTTGTTTTCTGGGAATTTTTAAATTACAAATTCAATTTCACTACTAGTGGTTGGTCTGTTCAGATTGTCTGTTTCTTTCTGATTCAGTCCTGAAAGGTTGTATATTTCTAGAAATTTGTCCATTTCTTCTAGGTTGTTCAATTTATGGCATATAACTGTTTGTAGTATTCTTTTGTAATTTTTAAAATCTTTGTCATAACAGTTGTTATTTCTCCTCTTTCATTTCTTATTTTGTTTATTTGGGTCCTCTCTTTTTTTTTCTCTTGATGAGCCTGGCTAAAGATTTATCAATTTTGGAGACTTCCCTGGTGGCACGGTGGTTAAGAACCCACTTGAAAATGCAGGGGACACGGGTTCGATCCCTGGTCTAGGAAGATCCCACACGCTGCGGAGCAACAAAGCCCGTGCACCACAACTACTGAGCCTGCATGCCACAACTACTGAAGCAGTGTGCCTAGAGCCAGTGCTCTGCAACAAGAGAAGCCATCTCAATGTGAAAACTGTGCACCACAATGAAGAGTAGCCCCTGCTTGCTGCAACTAGAGAAAGCCTGTGTGCAGTAATGAAGACCCAATACAGCCAAAAGTAAATAAATAAATAACTTTATTTAAAAAAAAGGTTTATCAAATTTGTCTTTTCAAAAAAACAGCTCTTGGTTTTATTGATCTTTTCTACTTTTTTGGTCTATATCTTATATTTCCTCTCTGATCTTTATTATTTCTTTCCTTCTGCTGACTTTGGGCTTTGTTTGTTCTTCTTTTTCTAATTCCTTTTGATGGTAAGTTAGGTTGTTTATTTGAGATTTTTCTTGTTTCTTGAGGTAGACCTGAATGCTAAAATATACCCTCTTAGAACTGCTTTTGCTGCATCACAGAGATTTTGGGAAGTTGTGTTTCCAGTTTTATTTGTCTTGAGGTATTTTCTGACTTCCTTTTTCATTTCTTTGTCAATCCATTGGTTTTTAAGTAGCATGTTCTTTAGTCTCTATATGCCTGTGTTTTCCCCACTTTTCTCCCTGTAATTGATATGTATTTTCTTACTGTTGTGGTTGGAAAAAAAATTTTTGTTATAATTTCTATCCTCTTAAATTTACTGAGACTTGTTTTTTGGTCTAAACATGTGATCTATCCTGAAGAAAGTTCCATGTGCACTTGAAAAGAATGTCTATTCTACTGTTTGTAGGTGGAATGTCCTATAGCTATTTATTAAGTTCAACTGGTTTATTGTGTCATTTAAGACCATTGTTTTCTTTTTAATTAATTAATTAATTAATTAATTAATTTATTGGCTGTGTTGGGTCTTCGTTTCTCTGCGAGGGCTTTTCTTCAGTTGCGGCGAGCGGGGGCCACTCTTCATCGTGGTGCGCGGGCCTCTCACTATTGCGGCCTCTCTTGTTGTGGAGCACAGGCTCCAGGTGCACAGGCTCAGTAATTGTGGCTCATGGGCCCAGTTGCTCTGTGGCATGTGAGATCCTCCCAGACCAGGGCTTGAACCCGTGTCTCCTGCATTGGCAGGCAGATTCTCAACCACTGCGCCACGAGGGAAGCCCCAAGACCATTGTTTTCTTATTGATTTTCTGTCTGGGTGATTATTGATGTACGCGGGGTGTTAAAGTCCCCTACTATTATTGTATTATTGTCACTTTCTCCCTTTATGCTTGTTAATATTTGCTTTATATGTTTAGGTACTCCTGTATTAGGTGCCTATCTGTTAACAAGTGTTATATCCTCTTCTTGTATTTATCTCTTTATCATTATATAATGTTCTTCATTATCTCTTGTTATAGGCTTTGTTTTAAAGTCTATTTTGTCTCATATGATTATTGTTACCTCTGCTTTCTTGTTGTTTCCATATGCATGAAATATCATTTTCTATCTCTCCACTTTTAGACTTTGTGTATCTTTAGCTCTGAAGTGAGTCTCTTGTAAGTATCATGTAGCTGGGTCTTGTTTTTTATCCAGTTAGCCACCTTATGTCTTTTGACTGGAACATTTAGTCCATTGACAAAATTATTATTGACAGGTATGTACTTATTGCCATTTTGTTACATGGTTTCTGGTTGTTTTTGTCGTTCTTCTCTGTTCTTTTCTTCTTCTTTTAGTTTATTCTCTTGTGGTTTGATGATTTTCCTTAGTGGTATGCTTGTATTCCTTTCTTTTAGTTTTTGTGTATCTACTGTAGGTTTTCCATTTGTGGTTACCATGAGTTTTCTATATGTTGACGTATAAGTATATCTATTTGTTTAAACTGGTAGTTAAGTTCAAACATATTCTAAAGATCTACATTTTTTACTCCCTTCCCCCACATTTTGTTTTTTTATGTCATATTTTACATCTTCATGTTTTTCCTTCAATGTTTATTATAGTTATAGCTGATTTACAATTTTTTGTCTTTTAATCATTGTACAAGTTTACCTAAGTTTTGATCCTCAGCCTTTACATATATCTGCCTTTACTAGTGGAATTTTTACCTCCCTATATAAGCTTACTTCTTGTTGTAGGCTTTTCTTTTTTACTTAGAAAAGACCCTTTAACACATCTTGTAAATTCAGTTTAACATTGATGAACTCTTTTAGTTTTTGCTTGTCTGAGAAATTTTTATTTCTCCTTCAATTCTAAATGATATTCTTGCTGAGTAGAATATCCTAGATTGCAGGTTTTCATGTTTCAGCACTTGAATATATCATGCCACTCCCTTTTGGCCTGCAAGGTTTCTGCAGAAAAATAAGCTATTAGCCTTATGGTGGTTCCCTGTACTCTTCATGTTTCTCTTGCTGCCTTTAGAATTCTCTTTTTATCTTAACTTTTGCCATTTTAATTATGATATGTTTTAGTGTGGTCTGTTGTTTGGATTTATCTTATTTGGGACCCTTTGTGCTTCCTGTACCCAGATATTGCTTTCTTTCTTCAGGTTCTGGAAATTTTCAGTCATCATTTCATCAAATACATTTGTGACCCTTTCTTGTCTTTTCCTTCTGGGACATCTATTATGTGGATTTTGGTATGCTTGATGTTGTCCAATAGGTCCCTTAAGCAGTTCTTATTTTTTTAAATTTGTTTTTCTTTTTGCTGTTCTGATTATTTACATTCTTCTATCTTCCAGATCACTTTTGCATTCTTCTGTATTACCTAGTCTGCTGTTAAGTCTCTCCATTGTGTTTTTCATTTCAGTTATTGTGTTTTTCAATTCTGGCTGTTTCTTTTTTATATTTTTTAGTTCCTTGTTAAAATTCTTACTGTGTTCATCTATACTTTTCCCTAACTCAGTTAGCATTTTTATTACTAATGCTTTGAACTCTTTATTTGGTAAATTATTTATTTTTATTTCCTGAGTTGTTTTCTCCTGTTCTTTCAGCTGAAACAAATTTCTCTGTCTTCTCATTTTGCTTAACTTTCTCTGTCTCTATGAAATTAGGTGAAAGTTACCTATTTGCATCTTGAAGGGGTGTCCTTGTGTGGAACCATTCCTATACGGTCTGTGTGTACCCAGGGGCTTTGGTGAGAAAGCTGGATATGACATGAGCACAAGTCACATCTTTCCCCAGGGTGTGCTGGCAGCTCTCACCTTAGTAAGAGGTGGAGCTGGAGACAGAGTGGCTAAAGTTAGAGTCAGGTGTGAGTCAGGGTTTTTCCTTTGCACAGTGTCCAACTCTACCTTATTGGGGGTGGAGGTGGGGTCCCAAGTTACTGGAACAGAAGCTCTGGGGGTTGGGTCCAAGTTGGTTCTGTTCTCTAAGTGTGTGTTCTCCCCCATCCCAGCACTGGCACATTTGCCCCAGAGGGGAGCAGTGCTGGAGCAAGAGTGGCTGGATCAGGCACTTGGTGTGGGTCTGGGCCCAGGCTATGGTGACCCTGGCCCCAGTCATGGTACTGAATCACTTCTGATGTACTCCCTCTGTAAGTGCCAGTAATAGCTGCCCCTTCGCACCTCAGATATTGTTCCAGGTGCAGGCTGGCACCATCCCTCACAACTGAGGACTCCACTTGGCTGTGTTAGCCCTCACTCCAGTGTGGAACTGCATCATAAAACAAGTGGAGTGCAGTGGGCACTCGGCTGGGGCCAGGTTGTGCACTGGAGTAGTTGTAGGAAACTAGCCTGAGCCCTGTGAAATTTCAGTCTGTTTTTTCTACCTTGTTTTGGGAGTGAGCAAATGTGTGTATGATCTTCATGAGCAGAGTCTAGGTTTCTTACAGCCTTCCTCTTAGTCCCATGGTTTTCTAACCAGCTAAGGGGACTTGTTTTCCCAGTGTTCACCCCCAGAGCTGGGGCACTCAATATGTGGCTCAAACCACTCACACCTCAGGGAGCCTGTGTAATCCCCCCTCTTCTGTGTCCCCTCCCAGGGGCACAGGTCCCAACCTGATTACCTCTCTTCCCTTCCTACCTGATCACATGTGTATCTTTCTTACAGCTTTGGTTGTACAGGAGTCCTTCTGCCAATCTCCAGTTAGTTTTCAGTGACAATTGCCCCACATGCAGATGTATTTTTGATGTGTTTCTTGGGGGAGGTGAGTTTCATGTCCTTCTTAACCATCTTGATCTCGTTTTCTCTCTCTAATTGGTTTCTTTTTATAATTTCTCTCATTGATATTCTCTATTTTATGAGACACCAGTCCCACAATTTCCTTTAATTTTTTTTACACAGTGTTTCCCTTATTTCTTTGAGCATATTTAAAATAGCTGACTATAGCTGTTAAGTCCAATATCTGGGATTTTTCAGGGAGTTTCTATTAATTTCTTTTCTCCCCCTCTGTGTATGGGCTATACTTTCTTGTTTCTTTGCATGCCTCATAATTTTTTATTGAAAACTTGACATTTTGTATATTACAATGTGACAACTTTTAATCCTTCCTCTTCCCAAGAGTTTGTTTTTATTGCTTCTTGTAGTAGTAGTAGTAGTATTAGTAGTAGTAGTAGTAGTAGTTTGTTCTTTTAGTGATTTTTTCTGAACAAATTTTGTAGTCTGTGTTCTTTGTCATATATGCCTACTGAATTCTCTATTCCATTAACTTAGTGGTCAGCTAGTAATTTGACAGACAGTGTGTAAATGACTGGGACTAAAAAAAATCTCCCAGTCTTTGATGAAGTGTTATGTATGTGTGTGTGTGTGTGTGTGTGTGTGTGTGTTTGTGTCTATGTGTGCTGGGGCATACCTCCAACTCTCAGCTAGGCAGTTTGCAACTCTGCCTTAGCCTTAACTTAGCTTTCACAGAGCCTCCAGACCAGCCAGAAGTGAGAGCTTATGGTCTTCTCAGGTCTTTCTTGCATATATGCACAGCTCTGGGCATGCATGAGGTTTTCGAGATTCCCATAAATATGTAGGAACTTTTCAAAGCCCTTATTTCCCAAAGCTCCTCATTACCTTGCATTTCCTCCCTATAATTGTGTCAGTTTACTGTGTACTGTTAATCATTGCCTCATGCATCGGTGACTAACACATTTTCCCATAAATGTTTTTGACAAATGGCCCCCAGGTAGCAGCTTTTGCACGAGGCCAGAAATCCAAGCCTTTTGCGCATATCCCCTAGGAAACCATCAGACAAATCAAATAATGGTAACTCTTTGCAAATGAGTTTCATTTTTCTCCCTCTGGTACCTGTACCAGGAATGAAGATTGTTATTTTTAAGGCTGATCCTCAGCTGGGTCATGGGTGATGGGATATGGTAAGTTAAAATGCCACAAGGCTTACCAAGATTCAAGCATTTTTCTAGAAGTGCTCCCCAGGTTAGTACAAGATTTTGGGTATTTTCCAGAGTTCCAAAAAAGTTGATTCTGCCTTTTTTTTTTCATTGCTTTTATGGAGATGTGGATTTTTGGAGTCCCTTCCTCTGCCATTTTTGCTATCATTAAAAAAAATTTAATTTATTTGGCTGTGCAGGGTCTTAGTTTGGACACGTGGGATCTTTGTTGCGGCGTGCGGGATATTTTAATTGGGGCATGAGGGATCTAGTTCCCTGACCAGTGATCGAACCTGGGCCCCTTGCATTGGGAGTGTGGAGTCTTAACCACTGGACCACCAAGGAAGTCTCTGCTATCATTTTTAAGAGTAGATACGTCCTGTATTTTATCTATACATGTGCTGAGCAAACTGTTGGTTGCATGATAGATGTTTATTATATATTCTTTGTATGAATATATGCATACATCAATAGGAGTTTAAAATAGAGACCGATGAAAAGCTTGGCTATGATTGCAAGTAGATATAAGGTACTTAGAAGATGAGTAATTTTGAAGGAGTTTTTTTTTTTTTTATTTGAACATGTTTATATGATGTGGGAAAGAAATCACTGGAGGGAAAGTTTCAAAATCTTTATTTAACACATGGCTGTGTTCACCATTTTTATTCTTAACTATAGAGTGACACTGTGATTCTAAATCAGCTTGTGGTTCATGTCAACGTGAGGTCTTTCTTTTCATGCCTGTTTCCTTAGTTGTTCCTATAGTAGATGTTTATGGGTAAATGGGTTTTTTAAAAAAATAACTCTTTTGAGGTATAATTTGAATGCCATAAAATTCATTTGTTTTAAGTGTATAATTCAATGATTTTTATTTATAAAGCTGTGCAGCTATTGCCACATCCAGTTTTAGAACATTTCCACTGCCTGAGAAAGATTCCTCAGGTCCATTTGCAGTCACCCTCCTCCTCCCTTTCCCCTAGTCCCTGGCAACCACTAACCTGATTTCTGTGCTCATGGAATTTAGGTTTTGTGCTCATTGAAGGAACTCAAATGCATGTAGGTGTTTCTTCCCAGGCAGAGCTGCAGATCCCACATCCACTTTGTGTGTTCCCACCATATGCCAAGTTAGCAAGGAAACCTCAGCTGACCATTCCCAGCAAAGATTACTGATAGAATAAAGCCCCAATTCCCCAAGGCAACCTACATATGTAATAAATTAGCTTATCTGCTCTCCAACTACGATGACTAACAATTATGTAGCATTCTTGGTAGAACTGAGAAAAGTCACTTAAATCACTCATCTTTATGCTAATTGTCTTGTGGAATCCTGATTGAAAAAGGCTGTAATTAGAAAGCTTGGGGAACAGGACCAGGCCATCTGAGACTTCTGAGGTATTCATTACTTCAACAGATCATTATTGGCTGCCTCTTATTACCAGGTAGGTATTATGACAAGTACTGTGCAGAGCCAAGGATGTGGGATTCCTACCCTGGAGGAGCTAATAGCCTCTCAGGGGTTGCTAATGACAGGTTTCACATGACATCATCAGAGAGGAAGATACAAGATTTCCTGGTGGCAAGAAGGACTCTTTTTCTTCCCCTCAGAAGTCTGACTAAGAAGAGAGAATAGTGGTTCTAGAAAGTTCAGCTGGCTGGGTGCTACTAGACGGACATTTCCCAAATCTGTATTCTTCTGGGGCAGAACATTTTAAGTTTCTCCTGATATATTTTTTATGAAAGCCAAAGATCAGCTTTTTATACTGACCAGGAGAGAGGATGAGTTAGAATGAGTTCATCTTCAGTGGTGTGGACGAAAAATGTCACCTGCCATCTCAGTAAGCAAAGGATGTCGTGGCCATCAAGCCATCAGTCATTGCAGCCGCCCCAGCCTGTGCATCCTGAGGTGATTCAGGATGGAGAAAAACAAGACAGTGGCCCTAGATAGTTAAAGTGCATATTAAAGGAATGATTTCAGTGAGCCCAGACTCTTGCCTCCTCCCATACATAGAAAAGCACTAAATTCACTAACTTGAGATGTCTGGTTTTCTTAAATAGCAGCAACATTTTGATATTCGACTACCTGTTTTTTAAAAAAAATTGTTATTATTATTATTTTTTTAAGCAAAACCCCATATATATCCTGGCTCCTTCCTTAGCTATTTGGAGCAGTCCTTCAGAACTATCTGAGAGGCTGCCTCTTAGGCTTAAGTCCTCAGCAAGTCTGCAGAATAAAACATAATCTTCAACTTTTAGGCTGTGCGTGTTTTGTCAGTCAACAGTGGTATTAATCTTGTTCAGGAAGCGGACCTCCAGATAGTCAGTGACTCCTGGGTGAGTCACTGGAAACACCAATTCATTTAATGAAACATACAATTTAGGAATAATTAGGAAAATATGTTTGGATAACATGAGATAATCTCAAGCACGTGTGAAAATATATTAAAAATATCACAAGGCATTTAACAAAACATACTGGCTGTACCTGTTTTTTTCTAATAGTCAATTTGGTCCTTATTCATTGTGTTTTCTACCAGCTCTTACTGGATAATTGGTATCAGGCTGCCAAGTCTAGGAAAAATTTAGAGGATAAAAATTAAGGATAAAATTAATTTCAAAATTAAGAAAATTCTATCTAATATTTGTGTATGTATATGAATGAGTAAAAAATTGGCATCATTTAATTTTAACAGCAGGGCAT